>NC_058042.1:19665000-19973750 GCF_020085105.1 Siniperca chuatsi
CAAGTTGCAAACAGCCGGGTTTATTCTTCTGGCTTCATTATCTCTCGTGTATCTCTTTAGGCGGCTGGCCGAGGCTTGGAGCCTTTGTTTGGCAGTTTCGAGTGCTTCAGGTATGGGCATCTGGTTGTACTTCTTGGGTACTTGCTTTCTCATTGCACCTCTCTCAGCCTCTGTCAGTTGGCTCACTTCTCTCCGGGCCTCCTTGATTTTTGCCTCCAACCTTCATTTCCATGGTGGGTACTGTCTCTCATGACTCCCATGGTTGCTCTTGTAGCCAAGCATCTCTAGGATCACTGCTGCTGAGGCGTATATCAGCTCATTGGTTTCAGTGATGGTTGTGGTAGGGATCGCTCTCAATGCTGCAGTCACATCTTCTAGGAGACTTTCTGATGGTCCTTCACTTAGCCGTTGTAGTTGGCGTCGGGGTTGCCTTGTATTCATCCTCGCCATGATTTTATCTTTCAGGTCAGTCGCTGCCTCGTTCAGCGTGATTTCTCTTGGGGCTTCGTACCCAATCTCTGGTTGGGGAGCTGCTGGTTGCTCCCCTCTGACCTGTAGTCCTGGCTCCCCCTTGCCGTAGCATTTGACATATATATATGTATATGCATATATATATATATATGTGTGTGTGTGTGTATGTATATATGTGTGTGTGTGTATGTATATATGTGTGTGTGTGTGTGTATGTATATATATGTGTGTGTGTGTGTATGTATATATATGTGTGTGTGTGTGTATGTATATATATGTGTGTATATATATGTGTGTATGTATATATATATGTATGTATATATATGTATGTATGTATATATGTATGTATGTATATATGTATGTATATATGTATGTATGTATATATATATGTATGTATATATATGTATGTATAAATATATATGTATATGTATGTATATATGTATGTATGTATGTATATGTATATATGCATGTATATGTATATATATATGTATATGTATATATACATTATTATATATATTATATATATTAAAATAAACAAATATTTTTTATTCTGTATCAGCTGACAAGCATCCTCATCACACAATTGCTCATCTCTTCGCATTAACGTGAACTTTTGTGAAAAAAACTTCAACGATACACTGCTACTCAATAGAGGGAGTTGGTTGATTTATAACAGGGAGGCACGTTTCCAAGCAGGCCTATGAGTATCCAAGAAAACCTTTCAACACATGGCTCAATTGCTTGCAGGTTAAATGACAGTGGAATAGCCAGGCTGTTAATTTCCTTAACAGATCCAGATGTTGGGAGTGTGACAGAGAAGGACTCAGGTTTCACAGACGCATGCTAGGGATTGCGTGTCAGGGCTGCCTGATGAGTTTTGTGTGTGTGTGTAGTACATAGTTGCAGTGTGTATCCACATGATTGTTTGATATTCTTTTTTCTTTTATCAAATAGTTTCCCCTCTCTCCTCTCAATAAAAGCATTAGTGATCATATCTGTATGTTTATTTTAGTTGCCAAGGAAAAAGAGCCATGCTTTATTTTCTTCAACACATTGGTGAGACATTATATGGCCATTCTTATTCATGCATTCATTCAAGTTGTTTGGCAAACTGAAGCAATGCATGTCTCAGTCTGCAAAGGCCTCCAATACAATGCCCATTTGCTGGTAATGGCAATGGATTACTTTATTGTATTCTGTTTATGATCTGCATTGATCGCTTTCCCTCTGCTCTGTGCACTGTGCAATGTCATTTGCCCGCTCAAATTCAGACATCTTTTTCAGACATCAGTTCTTTTCAATATATATAAAGCATTATCCCAGCTGCAAAACAGATCCCTGAAATCCTATTCGAAATGTCAACATGGGACATTTCTATAGTGAAGCGTGTGTGTAGACAGGCATGAAATAACATGGTTTAGATATTTCATGTCCCACTAAAATTACATCATCAGACATGACTGTCCTTTGCTCCTGAGCTAAGTGACTAAAGCATTGCTTTTCCCTTCATGTCTGCCTCGTAGGCTTTACCATCTGTTCTCACTAAGTCTCTAAAAAGGCAAAACTTGTAATCAGTCCAGGTATCTCAAGTTGTGGTGAACCCTCGTGTGAGTGTACATGCTCTTGTTGTGTGTGTATGCTTGAGTGAAGAGATTCACACAGTGTTAATAGATTTTGACGTCAGTTAAATGTCTGTCATAACATTTAGCTATAAAAGGTACAAAAATTAAAATTCCTTTCATTTCAGGCTTCTTTTAATACATATAGCTGTAAATTATATTCTAAAAAAATACAAAATTCCTTTAATGCCTTCTGAAAAAAATGGTGCAAGATGATCATTCTAACACGTGCTCTTTATTTTACAGAGTGACAGATGCTACAGATGCTTTATTTGATATAGTATGGGCAGTGTTTGTTTGTGTGTGTGTGTATTCACATGTGTGTTGTCTTGTTTGTGTGGCTGTTTGCACGCACCGCTGTGTCTGCATATGTAGATGTATGCATGTTGACTGTTGGGTCATTGGTTCCTGTTCATTATATTTTCATGAGTCATGCAGTATAAAGCGGACCATTCCCCCCATGCTCCCTGTTGCCCTCTAGTCCAATCCACTCTCATGGCAGTAAGCTGCAGTACTCCCTACTGGCTGTATATCATCCCAACCTTCCTCTCACTGGGTTTTCTGTTTGTTTTTCCAGATGCTCTCCCCCCGTCTCTCCCACTGAGACTATAAGGAAACGATTCTTAGAGCAGAGCAGCGCTGGACACATGACTTGGTTTCTTTAAAAGAGGGGGAAGGTGGCTAGGTTTCTATGAATCAATACAGTGGCTCTTCAGTCTGATGCAAAGAAGCTGAGTGGTCAGGAGATTGTTGTACATATGGTTGTTATGTACTGAGGTTAAGTGGATGCATGCTCTGTACATATTGACTGTACAGAGCGTATATAACTCTAGTACTGTATATTCACAAGTCCTATACTGAACCTTTATGGAAGACTGAAAAATGGCAAGTACTACCAGATTATGTGGTGAAAATAACAGATGTGTCCAGTTTGTTCAGTTACAGTGAATTCAGAGAAATCCTGCTTTTGTTATTTGTTTTGTCTTTGGTCATCAGAGTAATGCTCCCTTTGTTAAGTAGCTCATTCACATCCCTGAATTCCTGCTTAGCACAGAGTGACTCTCCGTAAGGTATCTAGCTGTTGCTCCCTAACCACAGTAGCCATCAGCTTAGTACTTTGTCTGATTAGGGTCCAAATGTTATTGTTTTAAAATGGTTATTTATGCTCAGAGGCAATCTTTGTAAACTCTCTGTGTTCATCTTTCTTGCTTCCTCTGTCGTCTTCACAGTCACCAACGATCGCTGAGATTTTTTTTTTTCTGAATAAGTAGTTTATCCTCAAGGAGGGAT
Source organism: Siniperca chuatsi (assembly GCF_020085105.1). Taxonomy (NCBI): domain Eukaryota; kingdom Metazoa; phylum Chordata; class Actinopteri; order Centrarchiformes; family Sinipercidae; genus Siniperca; species Siniperca chuatsi. The sequence goes on from NC_058042.1 coordinate 19,668,381, forward strand.
TTGTCACTGCATGTGAATCCCTGGACACTTTGAAAAAAACATATAATTATCATGAATGTGAACGGCCTTGTGAACCTTGTAGTCTGAGGTGGAAGCAAGTGGCTGGCAGTGGTCATTCACAGGGAGAGGACAGTAAAAAACACAAAGTTTTTGATGAGACTGTAGATGATGAACACAATATGATCTTCCTGAGAGAGCATGCAAACGATGTGTGGCTATATAATCTGAAACACAATGATTAATTCTTTCTATTAATAATTTTCAGCCATAATCACTGTGTTTTTTCATCACTAACCCCTTTTTATGTCTCAGTAAGGATTGGCAAAGTCTGCTTTCTCCACACAGCCAGCCCCACCTGGCCTATCTAAAGACCACTAATAAAGCAGAGTTTAAGAGGCTCAGAAGTATCCTGCTGTAATACCATTAATTATTATTGTCATGTAAGAGGATGAGCAGGGCTGTAGGTACACAGGGACATGCTTTTTACTGTACTGTGCAAAAGGCAGTAGTGTTGCTTCATATTCCCCATTCTCTCCGTGTTTCCCAGGAAATGATAAAGATTTAATCCAATTAGCTCGGCACTGTTTCACCAGACTGCAGAGGGGAATAGACTCTAATTGGGCTGAAGACAATTAGCTGAATTAATTCCAACAGAAGTCAGAGAATATTGTCAGATTTAAACAATATTCCCTCCGCCAGCTTCACCAGACGTTCGCTCATTTAATTTTATTCAAATAAGACGATGCAAGCTATGATAAGGAGCAATGTAACTGTGGCTCATCTCTTGTAGAGCAACTGCTTCGAACATATTTATTCATGTTGGTGTGCTTGTCATTTCTACTGTAAATAAATAATAATAATAATAATAAAATGAGTGATAGATCTCACTCTTTTGACCTCCTTTTAGTTCGCAGTCACAATTTTATTTTTTTCTAATTGATTCCATTTTTTCCTAATTGATTCTCTGCACAGTGCCATATTCTAAACTATGAAGCTAGACAGTTGCTTAATGTTTAGCTTTATAAAGAGAAGTAAAAGGAGAGAGAGAAGAAAAAAAATCCCTGAATTAAAATCAAAATACCCCAACATATTAACCATTAAAGGCAGAGAGGGAATCAGGCATTGGTCCTGGATGCCAGTGCTCATTCTTCCTCACCGGCTCAACCACCCCAGTTAAGCATAGCTCACAGCTGACTTTGTACAGCAAAGGAGTGGAAAGTAGATGGTGAACGAAGAGTGCAGAACACAGGACAAGGAGAGGAAGGGGGCACAGTATAGGCCCTCGCTTGGATCAAAGATCAATAGAGATCAGCGGTCAGGTTTACCTTCCCCCTTTTTCTCTTCTAAACAAATGCATTTCAAACAGGTTCAGGGAGCACCCCTACTAACAATGACAAACGACAGCACATGGAGTTTTCTCTCTCTATTAACATAAAGTAATATAAACCGAAGGACACTAGTCTATAGAGAGAGTTAGGGGCTAATGTTCCATATCAGATGTGGACAATGTCAGGACTGAATACAGATTAGGCTGTGTCCTTCTCTCCCGGGGGGAATTAAGGGGTTGACACCATTCTAGCTGCCAAGTGTATTATTATAACATGTTGATGCCAGGCCTGTCTTCCCTGGACTATTAACCCCACTGTCCCCACAGCACTTTCCCATTGTCCCTCAAAGCTATAACACCAGATAGCCTTTTGCCAGCTTCAGCTCAATGTACTTTTCCTCTCTTACCCCCATTCTGCCCTGTTGCAAACTTCATGCTAACTCTCTCCTCAGACCTTTGCACAATTATTATACTATACTGGTATATGTAACCTCAGTTTATTTAATGTCTCTCACTATGATTAAACACCACAGTGTCATCAGTGTATGAAGGGGTCAGAGTTTGATGGGTGTAGTGCAGAGTGACAGAACACTTGACAGTGCACTTTCAGAGAGAAGTAGGAGTGCAATGCTGTCAGCTTGATCTGTTTGCTGATGATAGATTGCTGTCCATTTTCACTATTGGTAAGGCTCATTGCTCATGAGGTATCAGGTGGGTGGAAAGATTATCGGAATAGCGACGCTTTGAAGAAAGCGGAAGTTCATTGTGTCCTGTCGCGGTTCCGTGGGTGTTTTTCTTATGCAATCTTGTTAAGAAGTTGCTGGAAAACCTTTCTGCATGTGCTATTTACGTGTGTGTGTGTGTGTTTGTTTGTTTTTTTATCAAGGTAAAGTAGTTGACATCAGGCATAAATAGATGCATGTCTGTTTTGTGGATATACAAGGAGTATGTTCCACAAACTCTCTTAGAGGATTAATGAAACTTTTAAAACTGTCCCAATGATCATAAAGAAAATCAGATGAAGAGGATGAATGGAAAAACACTGGTTTCCTTACTGATGGTCCAGAACTACAGCTTCAGTGTAATGGGTAGGAAGGCCAGTTGGAGCAGACAGGCACACGTGGATTCAGAGAAAATACTGTGACTGCAGTGGCTATTCTAACAGTCATCCCTAGTGACTATTTTAAATTTTTGGCAGAATTAAATACTTTCCGACAAACTATCAGGTTCTGAGCAACAGTAGTATTTTAATTTATTTCATTGTGTTTGATTGTTTTTTTTTTTCTTTTTTACTGTTCTACTCAGGGAGGTAGGGAGGGAGAGAGAGAAAAGAGAACATACTAATTTTTAACTGACTAAGAAAATCTCGGCCTCATGCACTTCCTTGATTTAATTTTTTGTGATCATCAACAGAAATATAATTTACTGTATCTAACTTACGTTATCAATAGTGGTGTCTGTCTATCTACCACATCCATCAGTGTGTTTCTAAATTACTATACGTAGCATGTGTTATTAGGTAGTGTAGCTGTTCAAGGAAGGTATCTTCCCTGCGCTGTGGTTTTCACGGGACTGGAGAGACATGGTGGCCTCTGCATACAGGAGCCAGTGTGGATTCTGTTACCACTTCTGTGTTTGGGCACTTTAATTGCCACCACACATGGAAACATATTACACTGGGTGATGAGATGCTGGTACTGGAAAATTCCACGCAATAATGCCTGTGGGTGTCGGTGCCATGTGAGCGATAATGTGTGGGCTTATTTTCTCTTTAATACGGGCATGCCCACACTGGCACCCACAGAGCCCCCGTTTGAGCTCAATAATGAAAGAAACAAGCCGTCATGGAGGCTGGAGTTGAGGTGTTGTTAAAGTCTTTGAGGTTTTCTCCCTGTGGGCCTCTGTCTGCTGCCCCGAATAAGAGAGGCTTTGTTAGATCAGCGACAGAGGCTTTGGTGAAGCTTTTTGGACAGGCCTTTCTCTGCTGGATTCTAGGCGGGCTCAATCCTGCCTATAACTAGCCCATTTCACCTCCAATCTCACACTGTCAGACACAGAGACAGAAAGATCGCACACAGACACAGGCAGACATAGACACCCACTCTCTTTGTGAGATATTACCTGATATAGTTCAAAAATGGACAACATTGTTTTGATTTGCAGCCATGATCTCACAGCTCAAGAGGGAACCCCACAAAACATCAATGTTTTTTTCCCCCCATTCTCCTCCTCAGAGCTTTCAATCTGTGCAGTGACCAAAAAAGTGGAGAATAGGGTGGTGGTTCATGGTGTGGTACAGCTTGGCAAAATTTTATTCTTGAGTGGATGTACTTTTTAAATGTTCAAACCAAAAGAGAAGAGGCATCATTTGGTATTTTACACTGTGCATCCACTAATGTAGAGTCTGTCCCCAATTACACAGACACCCTCCAGACAAATTTAAAAGTATCTAAAATATGCTGTGATTAATATTTTGTTTAACATGATTATCCCACATAAAAAGTAAACAAGGAGCTGGAAGCACATCTACTTTTTCTCCCTCATTGAGAAATTCTGGATCTATGAATGCCCCGCCAACCACCGAGAGCACAGATGTGGGTGTGCGTCAAGATGGCTAGAGTTAGAGGAAACACCGGAGAGATTCAGCCATACATGTCTGAGCCTTAGTCAGACCCAGATGAAGAGTCTATTGTGCACCAAAATTGGTGACAGACGTATTGGAATGATAAGTGTAGTTAGCATCTTTTATTTCTTTATGTTGTTTGTTAGCTTGTAACTGGCAGTAGTTGACACAGCGTTAGTGGTTGTACAATACAATAATAGCTGCTACGATGTTACAGTGTGTTCACATTGTTATTATGTAACATTAGTAGATAGTTGAATTAAGCTGCACACTCGAACATGTTTGCTGTCAAAACTTTCACTACGCTAGTGCAAAGTTCAAACAGTCGCTCTCTGTACTGTAGTACAATCTGCGCTGGAGGTTTCAGGTTTTTTTGCCGGTGGCATTGTGATTGGCTTTCGAATTTGTGACGTACCAAATCTAGCTTGCCAGGAATACATTTAAATCTCAGATTTTATGGAAGTGTACAGACATCTCCCCCTTAAGTAGGGGAATGTGAAAACACCTCTCTAGTGACATATTTTGCACAGATACAAGTCAGTAAAGTCAAGGTCTGACATTTTATGGGACTTAAACATGAGAAAAACACATTTTTGAGTAGAGGGGTACTTTAAGTTTTTCTCTTCTTAGCTCCCCTTGTTCCTTCCCTTACTCCATTGCAGAGTCTTTCTCTCTCATTTAAACCTTCACCTTAGACCTGACATTGACTGGCCTCCACACTGACCTTACCACATTCCTGCTGTCCAATCAAAGCATGGCTTACTGACCCATCTGTATCCCCTCTTGACCAATCAAACGCGCCTGTGAGCAGCCAACAGGAAGATGCCAGCATTCCTCTCCTCTCAGTCTCTTTAAAGGCCTGCTGGGAAATGTTTTCCTTCTTCCCATCTTTTCCTTTTTCTCTCCCCTGACAAACAGTGATGAACTGGTCATTAATATGGCTGCCACTCTGCCAAACAGAGCCTTCTTTGTCAACTCTGAGTCCCATGTGAATGAGAGATCTTCCAGGGCATGTCATTCTTCATGTCCCCTCTGTCTGAAACTCCCCACCCTTGACCGCTCAGCGGTGCAACCCTGCACAGCAGGAGCATGTCAGCCATATGTCTCATTCTTAACTTTCTCTCATTTTTCTCTTGGCTGTCTGCAGTGTCCTCTGAGCTCTTGGGATAATCAGGATTTACCTGGCTGTGTTAAATTCATCTATACTGCTGAAAAGACAGAAGACAACCATGTTTCCATGTAGTCTACATGAACAGTCTGGAGAGCAGCACAACTTGGCAGATTATTCTGAAACATGAACCACAGAGTAGTCCCTTCACACTCAGGCTCAGGATCTGCTCATTCAATTTTATTTTCCTCTTATATGTGAGAGGTTTACTTTTGTGGGAAGAGATTGGTTTGGGTTGGATAGCAGTTATCGCTGCATGGAATCCAAATGATATCAATGTCTCCGCTGTCAAAGTAGACTGCCAATAGATGTCATAATTTTTGAATGGTGAGTACAATGGCGAGGTAAGTTGTTTGAAACAATGAAGTGACAGTGGTCCATCCTAACTCTGGCCTACCAGAGTAAAGTTACAGTGTTACTCAGCTTTTCATAAACATTGAATAATGCTGTGTCAAACGCAATGCTTTATGAGGAGCAGTGGGGCTCTCTCAGTATTGCATCAGATGCTCAGCTATAAATGTGGAGAGGGTGTCTCTAGCCAATGGTAGTGGTTTGTGTGTGTCTGTGTGTGTGTGTGATTGCTTAGCGGGCAGTAGAGGGGTTTGGGGCAGTGCCATGCCCCCTACAGTAGTTTATCTTGGGCTTGTACATGCCACCCTTGGCGGGGTCGATCCTCAGGGTGCCCTGCCCCAGCACAGCTCCATTAGTGGGTGTGCTAACCTTGCAACAATGCTGTGACACCCTCGTTTTTCATCCAGCCCTGCCTTCAGCCTTCTTTCTTCCTTCAGCCCAACCCCAGGGCTTCCCAGATGAGACAGAGGTGAGAGGGGCTCTCTTGTCTGGCTGTGAGAGACAGTCCACTGCCATAGCACTCAAAAGACCCTCAGCTGAGGAAATTAGAAAGGAAGCCTGGTATTGTTTGTTTTCAAAAGAAGAATGTAATGTAAGAAAAATGTACTTAACATTTTATTGTAAATTTTGTAATGCAGGACCTATTATCACATTCAGGCTCTGAGCTGCAATGATAAATCCACCCATGTTTGTTATCTTTTAACAGGTCAAGTACACACTCTATATTTGCCTAGATTTTCAAATGAGAGATTCAAGTAAAACAACAAAAAAATTACTGCATGGGTTTTTGATTTGCATGTTTCTTATCTATATTCATGAGCAGTGAGTGTCATTGAATCTGGATGAAAGAGCAGTTCAACCTTTCTATGTATACTGGAAAAACTGACTGCTCCCTATGTCTTCATCCTCTCATAAAAGAAACATGAAAGGAGCTGTGCTCCCCTTTATCGAAAGTGTCTTTTCAAGTGTTACAAAATCGCTCCTTGCTTGCTTCCCTTCCTGTTGCCTTGTTTTTCCTCTCTTTCTGCTGTCTCTTTCTTCATCTTTAGTAAGGCGTGAGTCCTTCAAAATCCCAACTTAAGACAAGGAGCAGTTAAGTTGAAACTAAAAAGCTTTTTGTTGGTCTCTGTTGGTTAAAAACACATTCTGTGGTGTTAAAGGCTTGACATGTGCTACAGCACTCTTTGAATTAAGGACAAGAGACATGTTTACATTTTAGTACTGAGAGCAGCTACTGTTCTGTAAATGAAATGCAGATGACATGTCCTGTAAAATCGATTTAAGACAAGATCTCTAATCATCATCAATCACATCATCACTGCGTAGACGGCTGCAGCAGCGCTGTCTCACGGCTCTTTTTTCCCATTCATGCAGATCACACTTCATGAATACATTTATCCAGGATGACCTTAATGGCCCAGTTTCATGTGGGTGTAAAAAGTGTGAGTATTTAAACTCTGAGGTTAAATAAGGCCTAGGGCATCAAGACAGATACGTGCTTGGAAATGATGATGATATTTTAAACCCAGTGAACACCTTATCAGTTTTCCATGTTTTGGTATTCCTTATTAATGACCTGCTTCCTTTTACAGGATAGTAATTCAGGCTTCTCTAACTCACAGCTGTGGAAACTGTGATATCCTCTGACATTTCACCTAAGTTCTCTGATGAACATTCACCTTTGAAGGATTAACAAACTGTCAGTAGCTGTGTTTACATGGACCCCAATATTCCACTAATAATCGTAATAATAGCCCAATCAGAATAAAAAGGCCTTATGTAACCACCTCAGTCGGAAGAGACTGGCCCGATCCGGCCCGACCGGAAGGAATTTTCAATTGTGTTGAGAGGTGTGGTGTAAACCATTGATTTGATGGTGGTAGCAAAACAAAACTGGTCTGTGGCTGATACAACTTTTTTGTTGGACCTTAAAAGATTTAAGGATTGGTGAACACTTTACCCTAACCCTAACAGCAGAAACATAAACATAACATAACATATTGTTCCCAGGACACAATGTGAGTCCATCTTAAAAATTGTTAACAGTTATATTTCCAGCAGATTAGATGCTTCACAGCAGGCAGAACCACTTTGCACAAAAAGCTATATTCTAATTAAATGCTTTGGGGCTTCACACATCTTATCAGATCACTTTATTTAGCGTTTATGTAAACAGTTAAGTTGGAATCTCTAATCAGAGTGATTTCAATTGCGTTGAGGAAATATTGACCATGTAACCGCAGCTAGTGTCAAGGTTTCTGCTCAACAGTCCACAAGTGGCAAACAGATACAAGACAACAAATTTGGACTTGGAGTGGTACATTTTGTGTCGTTGTGTTATAGAGCTAGATTTCCATCAGTACCCTGCATACTCAGAGCTATTTATCTGGGTAGCTAAGCAGTCATCCATTCTTTCCTTTCTCACTGTCGTCTTGCATTTTTGTGTATCAGTGAAAAAGCTTACTGCCTCCTCTTCTTGGCAGGTATTTTGCAGCTATGCTCGCTGCTTCTCCGTACATAATCAATCTACGCAAAGCTTTTGAAGACGGCAGGAATAGAGAAAGCAAGGCTCGCCTGCCTTCCTAACACACGCAGATGATTAAATGGATGTAATGTATATTCCTGCCTGTTTTGGCCTCACTGTATTTTTTTGTTCCATGTCTATTCATCCCAGACACCACCATGATCCATCATATGCACTGCTGATGGATATCCATGCCCTTACTAAGTTGCCCTGGACACATACTTATTGTATCATTTTACTGAGGCGGAGTGATGAACTCATGTGGCCCTGGTACTACAGTGGCAGATACTCAATAGGTGAATGAGCGAGGGGGTTATAAAAAGCTGAATTACAGCACACGATACCCACCGCACTGTAGAGCCGAGTGCAGGACGAAAGAAGGATGAAAAGACATGAATAACATGACAAATCAAAGTGCTCTGAAACGGCGAAATCTCAGAGGAATTACATGGTTATTACAGTTTTTTACTTGAGCAGGATGAATGAATTAGTTTCTTTTTTTCCACCACTCAGGATTGTCTGTGATAAAACATTCAATCAGAAGTAGCCCTGGGTGATACTATTTTCGTTCTGGGTGCAGTGTCCTCCTGCATTCTTCTTTCTAGGGAATTTAGCCTGATTTATGGTGAAGCCTGGGCTACATAGATGAGGGTTTTCCTGCTGGTACAATATATCCATGTATGGCTATAATGAAAGACTCCAGCACACAATTCAAAATTTGTCATTGAAATGATAAAAGAACTAATTAGAGCTAGACACATGTGGAGTTTTGTGATTTGTAAAAATGCACTTGCATCCATTAGTCTTCATCATTTATTAATATATTAAGCATTTTTTTAGTTGCTACTGTTGATACATTAAAAACTTAAAATAAATATGACCTGTGCTGAGAGGAAGGATTTGTACAATGAATGAAATGAATCAGGGCTAAGCTGTTATCAATAAAATAATCTGATTTAGATGCAACACTCTTTGTGCCTTTCACACAAAAAAACCCTTTCAATCCTTCAGGCACTGGATTTAGCACATATATCTGACTCTATATCATCCACAACTATTACAGATAGTGGACAAGTGAGGGCCAAATCTAATATTAGTGTGCTGTCTCCATCTGGTATGCACTGTTTAAATTTAAGAGAGGAGAAGCACAAATGTAGATGTAAGCCCCCTAATAAGGAGGCTTAGGGAGCGATGAGAGAGGGCCACACAATGAATTAGCTCCTGATTATTTGCTATCATGGCAGTATAATCTTTTATAAGCCGCTTTTTTGACTAACCCTGTGCCGAACCTTTTACCCATACTGATGGGGTGACCTGACTAAGTGCTCTCCTGCCTGAGGGCATTAGCTGAACTGATAAGGGGAATGGTATGGAAAGAATGAGAGAGAATACTACTACTGTATATGCAGAGGAATTAGAAAGAGAAGAAAATCCTTTTCCTCTCACACTGACTTTGTGTGAAGAACGGCCTGTACATCGACTGCCCTTCGCAGACCGGCCGATCATGCATGTATCCTGTACAGTACGTTGCTCCATCTGGGGGGGTATCCACAAGGACCTATATGAGAACAAGAGGGTGAGGAGAAGGACAGGTGTGGCTGGCAGAGCATCCGGGTGACCTCGGCATGCCCTGGAGAGTGTGGACCCTATGTGGGCACAGGTGTGGTTGGCACTGAGCTGCTGTGTAACAGCGTGTCCCATGCAGTCTCACCAGCCGGTGTGCCCTGGCAAGGAGCCGCGTCCTTCCCCTCTTCTGCCTTCATGGCCACAAATGTATAAAGTGTGATGACTTAATTATTGCAAGCTGTTCTGTGTGTAATTAAATATGCTCTGATAGTGGTATTGATTAAGATAGTACAAATTTATCTTGTAATTTTCATAGTCTCTCAAAGTAATACACATACTACTGAGTGTTTAAAATAGTGTGTGATGTCTGCCCCAAAGTCCAAAAAGGAAGGTATTCAGTTTGTATGATATATGACAAAGAAAAGCAGCAAATCCTCTAATTGGAGAAGCTGGAACCAGAAAATGTGTAGCATATGTTAACTATTTTTCTTGAAAAATTACTGAAATGATTATCAAATTATTTTTATTTATTAGTCAATCGACTAATTTATTAAGCACCTAATCGTTTCAGCTCTAGCTTACAGTTTACTTCATAGTGACAATCACAGTTCTTGTTTCATTGAAGCTAATGCAAAATTTTGCAGCAATGTAAGAGTCCAGTTCGCCAGCCAAACATTTTCTCACCCATTTTCTGCCCCATAGCTTTCCAGCAGTGTTACAGTGTTTTCCATTTCTAGACATGGGGATTTTAAACTGGGGGAACATTAATTAATGACACTAGCAATTAATTACTTTTACAGGGACATTTGTTCTGTGCTTGTTTTTTCTTTGTGAAAGACAATATCAAAGTGGAATAGTCATTATACAATAGCAGTCCAAGTGTTGTACATCAGAGATTTAAAATGTCCACAGGGGATTGCCTCTTTGCTAAATACATTCCTCACATCTAAAACTTCAAGGACACCCTTTAATTTAAAGATCTGCTATAAATGATTAATTTAATATTGATGAATATTTAACATTTCTTAATAAATTATTATGTATGCTATCAAGCACTACATGTATCTGCATAAGCAGGACTGTGAGCTCTTTGGATGACTGACTCTTCTGAGCATGTGTATCTGCCATTTGTGTATGTGTGTGCCCCATTGTGTGTGTGTGAGTATGTGTGCACCACGGGAATTGTCTTGCTCGGGTTGTGTTTTGACATTTGATTTATGTTAGTGTGAAACCATTTTCATGCAAGCCATTATGCAATCTATAAAAGCGAGCGTGTGGTTTTCACTGAGCATGGGGACCTGCTGCCGCATCGTTGGCATACCAAGTGGCTCTTCTTCGTAAATTTCATTACACTATAGACACTGCTGCAGCTCTGACCATAAGCTAAAGGTGCCATTGGCTAATGAAGCAGGAGGCATCACTGTTGTGGGATGTTATAAATATCTGTGCATATTTCTGAGAGATATGAGATTAGACACTGTCACTGTGTCACTGTTGCTTTGTCCAAGATGTGACTGCACTTTACTGACTTGTAAATAAAACAATATCCATCTGCATAAATAAAAGGGGTTGGGAAGAAAACCAAGGAGTGAAAGATGGAATAATTGTATGGATGGAGTGTCCAGCAGACCCCCCCAAAAATCACTAGAGGACTCATCATGATTATAAATTTCAAAAAGTATTTACTCAATAGCCCACTTTTAGAAAGTGCTTTGGCTTTGTTAAGAGCTATACAGTTTGACCTATCAGTATTATCAAGAAAATTAAAATATCATGAAATATTTAATTAATCTAGACGGTCTAACAAGTCATCATGTTGAAATTAGCTTAAGGAATGTCCTTCTTTTCATATTTAATCATGGAGAGGGTTTAATACGCACCATGCTGAATAAGATTAAACTGCTCAGAAAGAGATAGAGAGAGTGGCCAATCACCCCCTGCATTTAGAAACAGACAAAGAGAACCTCAGCTGTAAAACGGCCCAAGGATAGGTAGAAAGAACAGAGACAGAGAAAGAGACATCTCTTTCCCCAAATGACCTTGAATCATGACCTGAGATTAATTTTGATACTTTGGTTGTGCTCTTTGTCTCTCACCCTCTCTGTCTTTTTTCATTCTTCTTTTTGTTTGTCTTTCTCTCTTTTGCTTTTTCACATGTGCTGTGCATGTTGTTTTCCTTTTAAAAATTGATTTTTCTAATGTTTTCATTATTTTTGTAAATATAAGTTGCTTTGCTATAACAGGGAATACTTTTCTTTAGTTTTCACATTTTTCTAATTGGCACTTTGATACAACAAAAAAGACATATTCTACTTTTAAGCATATTCTTGGCATTGTGTTAGTTTGTGTAAACATACCGTTGAATTGTGATTAGATGTTGGGCTTTGATTATGCTGCTGCATCGTTCCAACAGAGCTCTATTGTGAAGCCTGAATAACACCACTACTCCAAAGTGCATCTTAATACTATACTAGACTCCTTTTAAATCAGTTTAAAGTCGCCTACACAAGCCTCAGACCTATTCATCTACACTCCAATCGCTTCATGATGCTGAAAAGAGATGCCTTTTACATTGGAAGGCAATACAATGACAATTAGATTATGGTGGCTGCACTTTGGTCATCCATGCGGCTGCTCTGACCCCAGTGATTGGTTAAGCTCTGGCTGCGTGGCTCAGCTGGGAGACAGAGGTGGTGCTCATGGCAGATCCATTGTTCAGTGGAGAACTTCTTTATGTGCAGCTGGTGTTGCCTCTGATGTAATTTGGCCTTTCTCTCCTCCTCAATTTGGATGATAAAATGCTTTTCCTTTAGGGGCTGACTGGAGTGGCTCATAGGCCTGTTGAGAGATGGAAATTTGAGGAAAGACTGCCGTTGGAAGACTTAGAGGGGATGGTTGCCTGCTGATGCTCTTTGTGAAGCCTGACTTCACTTGCAGGTGGAGTTAACATCATTGTTTTACCAACCATGAGCAATTTTTCCCTACTGTTTGAATTGGTAATGTTCTGTCCACCCTGAATGAAATACATACTAAGTTGTTGGATGTTTTTTAACATTTGGCACTCTTTCTCCTTTCCAAAAGCAGATAAAGATCAAATAAAAAAGTGGACAGACCAGGTCAAATGACATGCACTGGTGTTTAGTAGGTTTGTTTTATATCTTCAGTGAGTCAGTCCTTATCTACAGTTGTGTCTGTCGCTGCGTCTCTAGCAAATATATCTGATGAAGAGAAATATGGCCTCCTCTCTGATGCTCTACATACATGCTCATTCTTACACATACCTCCACTGCAGCAATACCACAGGATAGAGATAAGAGAGCGTTCTTTTAACCACCCCCTTCGGTTAGGTCACCATTTCCCCATTACTTACTCAGTATCATATCACTGTGGTTGGGAAGCAGAAAAAGCCCCGTAAACAGTATCGAATAAACCACATATAACTGACTGTCCCGCTTCAGTTGTAGAATATTGTTTCTTACTCAACCCATGAGGCTTTCTTAGATTGGCTAAGCATCTCCCTGTGGTGCTATTTTGTATCTGGTGCAGGCTGTTCTTCCTCTCCTGTCAAACATACAGCAGAACACATAGGCCTGCTGTCAGAGAGTATTTTCCAGCAGCCAAAAGGTTTTAAGAAAGAGAGACAGAAGCCTCCCAGCATTCAGCCTGTTTGCCTCCACACCTCTCAGAGCTCCGTGATACGTGGGAGAGGAGCTGTCTGACAAGACCACCACTCCTGCCAGACAGAGCTGTCCAGAAAGAGAAGAGAGAGAGGGAGAGGGAGAGAGAGAAAGAGAGTGAGAGGAGCCTAGAGACTGTTTTCCTAATCTTTATGTATTAACAAAAACAACATATTCACTCAAGCTTGCCAAAGCTTTCACAATCTCCTGAAGGAGGAGAGTCTTGGACAGGATTTGTTTACCTATCCGATAGAGATTGTGTGTGTGTGTGTGTGTGTGTGTGTGTGTGTGTGTGTGTGTGTGTGTGTGTGTGTGATAGAGAAAGAGAGTGTAGCATGACTCTTTATTGGTTTGAGTGTGTCTAAGTTTACGTCTATCAAAATGCATGTGTTGTGTCCAGACAGTTGAGTTTTAGACTGTAATTGGTTCATGTTTTTGAACTTTGTGCTCTGAATGGCGTCTAGGTAACAAGGGTGTATGAATTTTTCATCGCAGGGAGCAGCCGCGCCCCCTCGCTCTTCTCTGGGCAGATCTGTGTTTGTCTAAACTAAACTTAGGGTGACATGGCATCTGCATCTGGGTGTCAACAGGAGTGTGAGAGTGTGGGAATTCATTACCACCCCAATCCCTCAGCCTCAGTGTGTCAGCTCGGGATACTTGATGCAGCTCATGCTTGTATGTACAGTAGACAGCACACTGTATTGTTGCTCCAAATCACTGTCATTCTTTTCCTAATGGGCAGTAGATTTTACTAGCCACTCTATTCTCAAAATAATTACATGAAGAAATTATTTTTATTTTATCTCTAATGAAAATATGTATTTGATTTATTCACTTTCTTAGACACTTTCTCCATATTTCCACCTCTCTTGCTTTGATTGTATTTCCCTCCCGGTCTGCCCGATTGCATTTATTTTTTCTCTCTAACTTTTTCTCTGGCGGTGGTGATTCTCTGGGGCTCCTCATGTTATCCAGTCAGTTGATAGTGTATGCCTCCATGCATCACAGCTCCTAAGCTGTGATTGAAACATCAGACAAGGAGGACAGGGCCCTAGAGATGCTCCTGGCCTGACACCAGCTCTCAGCGCCACGTTTTATCATACCCGGTGCCTGGCTCCCACTACATCAGGTATTCTCCACAGCACCAATGTATATTAATCAATGACAATATGATTACCTTTGAATGGGCCGTATACATTATTTAAAGCACTGTCCCCTGGCTTACAGTGCGTCTGAGTTTCAAATTAAACTCAGAGTCAATAATTAATGTTGAGATTAACTGAGAGCGTCATCAGAGGGCAGGTGTTGAGATCACATGTATGTTGTGTGTGTGAGAGAGTAGGAGAGAGACAGAGAGAGAGAAATTCTGTGTGTGTGTGTGTGTGTGTGTGTGTGTGTGCATTCTATTGACATGGAACCAGTCATGTGGAGGAGTGATCATGATCTTGGCTCTGTTCCCTGGGGGATCATCTTCAGTCGGCCCCAGGCAGAGACTGCAGACTTCCTCACTTGTGTTTGGAGAGACGATCTTCCCTCAGTCTCCCAGACACGTGGATGACACTAACAGAAGCCGAGGAGATGCTGAGATTTAGTTTTTCTCACGGTGACGTGAGCCGAAGAGTTATCTCTATCTCTCCGAGGCAGGGGGTCATGTTGTCTGAGCAAGAGCCTGGGCTTTCTCACACGTGGATGGACTCTCTGCATGGTTCAAGGCCCCCTGAAAATCTGTCTGGGTGATAAGCTGCCAGCGCAGAGGGGAACAACAGCAGATAGGGCTTTTAAAGCAGTTCAGCTGGGCTGGAGAGCTTCTGTCTGCCTGCCAACAGCCCGATTACTCAATCCAGCTTTTCTGTTGCTCACAATCTGCCCAAAGAGCTCCTGGGGCTGGGCCTCACGGCTACCTGTCAATACCTGATACTGGCATAAATACTGCTGCTCCACAAAGAAGGTGCATGCAAGGTTACAGGAAGCATAATCTCATGTAACAACACCTTCGGCTCTAAACAACCTCAAACCCAGCAGCTGAATAGAAAAGGCTACAAGGTCGGCAGTTGTCTTAAGTCAAACCAGTAAACTTTCAGTATTGACACTCACAGCTTACTGCTGTAGAATTAACAAGCAACAGTTTGCCAACTCGACAAAAAGGGAATGAAAAAAAAGACTTTTGACTATAAGAGGCAAACAAATGGGCCACACACAGTATACCTGCCTTGGAAGAAAAGCAAACAATAGTTGCCAGTTTGACGAGAATCAAACTTTTAACCAAACTTATGCTCAGGAAAGTCTTGTTCTGCCACGTGTTACTGACGGACATTTCTCTGGACCTCTGTGGCTGTGAACAGAGGTCTGGCTTCCCTGTTCATATTACAGTAAGTGCAACCTCAAACTCCCATCAGATATACAGCAAAAAATCTGCCAAATTTCAGAATATAAAGCCTCAGTGGGACAACAGAGGGACATTGTTGCTATATCCTTTTAAGTGCTAATTTAAACTTAACCCAAATAACCTTTGAGGCAGTGTTGTAGCACCCAAGATCAGTCTTGATCGACCACATTTTTTCTTGGCCTTGTCTTGGTCTCAGACAAAGAGGATTCAGGATTTTGAGACTGGTCAAGACCACAACTAAGGGGGTTTCACTAAATTGTTAATATCATTACTGTGATTGGATGTGAAACTTCCTGCTTCAAATGCAACCAATAACTTGATTCATTTCTAATTTTAAATTTTTGTTACTGTTAACGGCTGTCACCCCAACCTGCCCCTCTTCACACGTTATCCAAGAAAGTGAATGTGGGAGACAGAAGAAGAAGCTGCGGTTGTGTGGGAGGAGATATCAGCGAAATCTTCTGTAATATAAAATGCAAGCTACCTAATTTAGTTAACATATACTGCCTTGGTCTTGGTCTTGACTTGGTCTCAACCCCTCAAAGTCTTGGTCTTGTCTCAATCTTGATACACTCTGGTCTTGGTCATGCCTTGGTCTCAGTTTAGGTGGTCTTGACTACAATACTGCTTTGAGGAGAGCTTATTTTAAGGAACTTGAAGGCTTGTATCGATTAGTCTCAAATTTTCATCTTCATTTTACCTCAATGCTCATTTGCAAGTGCAACTCAATAAATTGAGCAGGATTTTATGAAATTAATTGCCCCTTGAAATGTGAGGTCTGCAAATAAGAAGGCATATGAAATTGATAGAGTACAAAATAATTTAGCATAGCTGATTTTGATAATAACAAACAACTAAATTACATTTCATCCTTAGAAGTCACTGACAAAAGGCATGCTCTCTGTCAACAGACCAACCTGCAAAAAAAGCTGCAGCAATCAGTCAAACATGAAACACATAAATCTTTTGAGAAAACATCCATTATGATTCACAGTTGTTTCATTACCTGCACAATTACAGTGCTTAGTACAGTACTTTAAGTAAATTGATTTTGGCTCTTGGAAATGTAGACTGGGTTTAACAAACAAATACTCTCGACATGTAAATTACATAATTTCCCAGACTGAAGGCCAAACCCTGGTTTAGGGTTTTGGTGGTTTAGATGCTTAGAGAAACCTTCTGTATTTTGCTTTCCACAATGTGGAAAGCAAAATACCTTCACAGACACCCCCTCCCTGCCCACACCTCCCAACCCTTCACACACAAATCCCACACACATACCGAACCAAACCACACCACACACACACTTAGTTGTGATCATCTCTGATGACCTCTGCTTTCAGTGTATGATGGATCATCAGAGTTCCAGGGCATCTATTTTCCTGCCCAGGAAATGAGACACCAACTTTGAGCTAGGACAGTTAGGGCCAGATGTACAACTTTGTTAGGACTAAGAGTTTTCTTGGATTTCACACCAAAGAACTAGAATGACCAATAAGGGACTGTTTTGCATATATATGCATTCAATTTAATTTAACCCATTTAAAACATTTAAAAAAAACAATAAGCTAAAACAATTTGGCATCA
This sequence comes from Siniperca chuatsi, assembly GCF_020085105.1. Classification (NCBI taxonomy): domain Eukaryota; kingdom Metazoa; phylum Chordata; class Actinopteri; order Centrarchiformes; family Sinipercidae; genus Siniperca; species Siniperca chuatsi. The sequence continues at coordinate 19,685,590 of NC_058042.1, forward strand.
AATGTAGACAAAATTCATCATCAAGCCTTTAAAGGATTACATGAAAGGAGGAAGATGTCACTTCAAAAAATGTCAAAACAGTCATTATGCGCCATTATGCATCATTACACACTGAACATAATGAATCATAATGAAAGTGATTTTAGTATTTCCATACATGCAATCCTTTTTATGTGTATTTCTTTCCCTCATAGACTGATTTATAGTTTGGATTTTAAAACAAACATCTGAGCAGTAGGTCAACCCATGGCATGTAAAAACATTATACAACAGTCTTTTTATGTGGTCCAGTGAAAGGGTGAAACATCAGCCAACCCACGGTTCTAAAAACGTGATGAGAATAAAGTGATAAAATGAACACATTAATAAATCTTCATTTTCTCACCAAAAAAGTGACACAGAACATATTAAAGGGAAAATACTAAGTTACTCTGAATATATTGAAGGGCAACATCTTCCTCCCATTAAGAAATCTAGAAATTAGAAATGTAAACATGAATAATTACTGTATTACCACAGTACCACTCATGCACTACCATATCCCACACGACTGACTTCAAAGTCTGAATGCATGCGATTTGTAATGGGAGGCAAAAGCCATGTTGTTTTTGAAGATACGTGTCAAATCCCACGTACTCTATAAGGGAGAGTAATGGTTTATGTATCAATTTCAAATGGGTATTTAAAGTTAAACACCAGGCTGATTTCTTAAATTGGCATGTTGGTGGTACAAGGTTTTCATCTAATTCTCTTATCATTATGTCCGTGCTTTAATAAGCAAATAATCGGTTGTAGCATAAAAAAGTTAAATCTCAATATTTTACAGGACAAAAAGAAAAAAGGTTACTCTTGAATTGTGTACCAGATAAAGCCATAAAAGACATTTCTAGTTTTTATATATACAGTTGTATTGTTTAATTTCACATTTATAATTAGTTAACATGTTTTTAGGAACTTATGGTGAATTATAAATCATTTAAACATTTAAGACTTTTTTTTCAGACATTTTAATGTGATGTAAAGAACATTTCAACACAATTCTGCATGACCTCTATAGTCGATCAGTGGAAATATGTCCTCGGCTTTTTTCTTTGTAAAGAGTGTTGACGAGGTCTGGCGGAAGTCTTTAGTGGTTTACAACAGTGTATAGAGCCACCATACACAACATGCACAATTTTCCAGGTTTCTTCCCCGCCCTGCTAACCTATTTTTTCGATCGCAAAGGTATGCTTGTGGTAGCACAACAGACAAACGGCACATCTATTTTTGACTAATAGAACAACAATTGTCCCATTTATTTGTGGTAGCAGAATTTTCTGTGAAGGCTAGCATTTCTCAGCTGAGATCTTAGACAATGTGGGGCCCTTATAATTGCATAACACCAGACACAGACAGTTGGAAGTGATGCCTTGTTTTCATTTTTTATTTTTTATATTTATCCTTTTCTACCTTTTTTTCTTATTTGTCTTCATAGAGCATACATTGAAATCTGTAAACTAAAGAGGTTTCATCTTTTTACCTTGTTAATCTTCTAAAATACAAACAAATTAAGGCCCAGTATTGAAGCCATCTCTATGCCATAGACAGCATGTGCTGTTATTTTGTTGCTGTGTTTAAACATTGGGACTGGGCTGATCCCTGAACACTTCAGACCCTTTCCCTGTAATTACCTGCCTCTCACATTGTTCTGGAAGAGTTGAGGTGAGCTTCCTCCTGCTCCTCCTGCTCCTCCTGCACACTTTGGGGCATTATCATAAATACGGCACATTAACACTTGTTCCTGGCTTGTCAGGATATAAATTAAGTCTGCAGGTGTCCCACCGAGGTTTACCCCTGATACTAATTAAGGCATGATAATTAGGTTTGTTAAATTCAGTCCTTTCAGCCCTGATACCCCCTTTGGAATACAACAATCGCAGATTGCAGACAAGAGAAAGGCTTAGAGGATCCTCCCCTAGCTAACACACAAGAACAGACCAATGGGTGCCTGATAAAGTCGTTCCCCTGTGCTGGAGGGAATATGTGGGCTTGTAATTATGATTTTGTGCGTGACGATTCTCATTCATCTGACTTGAATGTGGTCTCATTTTGTGAGGGGAAGAGACAACATTTTGATGAGGTTCTTCCTCTTCATCTAGAGAGAGACAGAACTATTCATTTACACCATAGAAATACCCCCAGCCCCCCTTCTTCTCCTCACTCCTGTCTCCATGACCTTGGCGGCTGGCATGCCTTATCAAGCAAGAGACAAGAACAAAGAACTAGAAGAATAACAGAAGGTTATGGCAGCTCTTTAAAGCATTTCAGAGGCTTAAGCATAAGTTCCGTCTCTTAGTGAAAACAAAGTCAGTGTAGCCAGTGATGCTGAGCTCATTAGGTGAAGCCAAGATGTAGGCTGAGGACTATGCACCTTTACAAAGAGGTCAATAAAGGACAAAGCTCTGATATCATTAATCCCTACTTTGCCTCCACATAGAGCATCCATGCTATGATGTAGCTCTTAGGTTCTACTGGAATGTGCAGTCATTTTAAAATAAATAAGAGAGAAAGTGCTACTTGTATTTACTGAATTACATCCCAGAAAAAGACAAACACAAACCCTATATTTCTGAGGAGAGTGGATAGTGTTTTTCATTCATGAAATTAACACACTGTGACAACCAGCACCGATTAATAACCTAAAGTTAAAGATGTGTCACTGCACATGTAGAGTGTCCCTCAGCTCATCCACCCTCCTTCCTGCCAGACTGAGATGAGGGAGAGGTGAACTGAGGAGATGCAAGGAGAAAGAAGGGGGGTGGTAGTGAGGAAGAGGAGAGGACGAAGGGAACAAAGGGACAGTCCTGCTGCTAAAGAGTCAGTTGGCTCAGTTGTAGAGCTGTTCATCATCCCTTCCCTAGTGACTGCAACCTGTGGACCCTCCCATGGAAGGATGGGAAAAGAGAGGAGAGATAGGATTGGGAGTTACAAACAGAGATAGATGGAGTGAGATAGAAAGAGAGGCAGTAAGATTAAAAAAAATCAGAGAATGGGAATGATCCCTCCCTCCTGTGTAGTCCAGATGTCAGACTGTGTGCAGGCCTCCCAGTACAGGCCTTTGGGACAGGCCCAGCCTGGTGAAGCCTACTGACAGCACGGGGAGAACAGCTGAGCACAGGTCCTCAGCTCTGCCGCTTATAGCTCAGATGTGGGACAAACAGATAGCGCTCTTTGTTTACACATGGTCTTTGTGTACGTATTGTGCCTGTTTACTTGCTTTCTGTGTACGTGTTGTTTTTTGATGGTCTCCTATGACTGCCATTGTTCTGCATTGTCATCATTTTTTGAAGTTTTAGCGTCTGGCAGCTGATGGCCCACCTGAGATGTTATGGGTGCACGCCACAATGAGCATTTTTAAGAGACAGTTACTTATTGGGCAAGACTGCACCTGATGTCCAGGCCTGTAATTCTTGTACCTGAGATCCACTGCCATTAAATACAATACACCATGTATTCTGTTCTGTATTCTATTCTATTTCCTTCTTTTAATTGTATTCAGTGTTACAGCCATACATGTAAACTATAGTTAAAAAGTCTGGCTTCCATGACCTTAGTTTGCTCATTTGTGATCCCTTTTTTATGATCACAAGGCTAACACCAGGAATCCGTGTTGCTTTTTGTGTACACCCCCCTCAAAAAAAACATTGTAAATTTAAGTTTAACTTAATCTGTCCTCATAATGAACATGACAACAAGTGGATTTAATGTCTTTAAGTGACTACTGCTGTCTCTGAGATCCATAGCTGGATTTTCAGTCATTGATAGACCCTTAGTGACGGCAACCCAAAGAGCTATCCATTATGAATGAAGCAGTGAGAAAGAAGACTGAACTGAGTGAAACTGAAGAAGGCCAGGCAAAGTGCCTCACATCACTGCACACTTGACCGAGAACAGAGACAGGATTGCTTTAGTAATGTCGTACAAAGAACAACGAATGTCTACACTTTCCTCTATGTGTAGTGGATGGTGAAGGGTTCAGACAGTGCTGGTTCCTGGTGCGCTGCTGACTCTTCCTTTTTCATGTTTAATTGATAACAGTGTTATACAAGTATTAAAAGCAAAATGCTGTTTAGTTAATTTTTGTTTTATTGGATAGTTTACAGAAGAAAATGAGTGGGGAAAGGAAATAGGAAGCGGACACCCTGAGAATAGGACCAAACTTACCTTTTATTTTGCTATTTTTTGCCTTAACATTATTTTCATTCAATGAATAGCTGTTTTCAATTTTTGTTCGAATTGATTTGTGTGCAAGTATTGTTGTATCGTGGACTGTGTGTATACGTATATTGTAGCACATTTTACATAGTGCATAGTACACACTGTACGGTATGCAGCTACGTAATAACTGGCTAGAGGAGAGAGAGAGAGAGAGAGAGAGAGAGAGAGAGAGAGAGAGAGAGAGAGAGAGAGAGAGAGAGAGACCAAGAAGTGCATTGTTGCAGCTAAATACCTTCACTAACCATATTATCAGTGTGTGTGCAGGACCCGAGCAGTTCCTGGCTTTCTCCTCTTCAAATGTGATAACCTGGCCCCCTCCCGTTAACTCCAAGGTCCAAGGGGGTCTGCCAGCATTTCATCCTTGCAAGAGGAGGGGGAGCTGGGCCACAGGCATCCTGAAGACTGTCTTTATGGAGGGGAAACACAAGCGAACAAACAAAAGGGTCTGCAGCCAGGAAGCCTTAATCACTGCCACTACCATTAGAGTAATGAGACCTGATGGACGCACAGTCTGGTGAGAGAAGAGGGAAGGAGGGAGCTTTCCTCACAGATGAGGGCTGATAACCCCCCTCTCATTCTTCTGCTACTGCCACCGTATTCTCAGAGGCATATTAATGAAACAACAGTGCCCCTCTCTCTTTCTTTCTGTTTCTTTTTCTTCCTGAGATAAGCAGGGTATTGTTTGAAGGAGCGCTGTTTTCTTTTAAAGGAGACCATGGTGAGACGTGTCAGTGTAGAGTTTTAGGGAGATACATATGAGAGAAAAGGTAGCACCTGTAACTTCCATCAGAAAAATCAAGATGATCCGATGATCTTAGCCGATAAAGATGTTAATGTCACTATTAAAGAATCCAACTTGGGGGAAAAAGGAAATGCATCCCTTTTATAAAATTATATTAAATGAATATGCCACCCCATAACTGTCAAAAGTGTGCAGATATGTTAAAGACGCTATTGCTTTTAACAGTAAGCTTCAGAAATTGTGCTTGGCTCTGGTTATATGTGACCATAGTGCTTTGTGAGCTGTGTTGTGACCATCACTATCCAGAGATTGCCTGTTGTGTACTCTCCTGTTTATTGATCTCATAGCTCTTTACAACACACTTCAAAAATTAATCACCCCAGAGTCTCATACAAGTCTCTAGCATGCATCTGCTGAACTGCTCTGGCCAAGCTCGCTCACACTGGAAGCAGCCACCAGTGAACAAACTGCTGCAACACCGTAGAGCATTTCATTAGAAAAATATATAGATGTGGCTCTTGTTATATGAAATAGATTGCAATTAAATCATCTTTGAGAAGAATTAATAACTCACTTGCGTGTGTCTGGTGTAATGTCACAAAGCAGAGTTGACACAGATGACTTGTCACAATACTGTTTGCTAATGCTGCGTGCTGCTGGACCTCCTGTCTGCCTGTGTTGGCTAATATTTCCAGCAGGTTTCAGTTTTAAAGCTCTCAGGTGGGCCTTTAAGCGGTTGCTCAGACGACGGTGATGGCCTCCCTCCGATTTTCCATCTCTCTCGCCTCCTGTCTACTGTCCTTTTCAATGGCTGATTTATGGCCCACATAAGTGTGCAAGAGACGCCGAGATTTCAGAGGAAGTCATAAATAGAACAAAACCAAGGAAGAGAGGAGGGAAGAGGAAACAGACTGAAGAGGTGACAGAGACGTGCAGAGTGAAAGCAAGAGCGTGAGAGAGACAGAGATGGAGAGAACGTTTGACTGATTATTTCAGTGTTACTGTAGAGAGAAGACTTTCTCTGCTGCTGTATTTACTGTACTCGCTGTCTGTCTAGCTGCCTTTTTTCTTTCCTTCCTGTCAGCTGACCTTTGAACTCCTGATGGTGGGTATGCCTCCCTGTGGTTTGTTCTCCTAATTGGAGTCAGGATGCAGATGCTCTTGCAGCTTGAGAGCAGTTCACTATATATACACACCTTCTTTCTGAGATTGAACCAACAGAGGAGGGAGGATGAACTGAAGGAAGTTAGTGTAGGGAAGGTAAAAGATGTGAAGATTGATGATTGGAATCTGTTTGTTTACATTAGCAGGGATTTTCCCCTGCATACAACGCAGTTAAATGCAACTTGCCAACATGTTAAGCAAACTACATTTCTTAATGCAGTTTACGTTCCAAGAAATGGTGCTAAAGATCCCTTAAAAAATATAAAATATAATAGCCAGTGGCACAAAGAAATGTCTTGCAAATTAGTTAAGTGAATATGAGTTCAGATTTTTAAGGTTGGTTCAAGAGGAAACCAGTTCACCTTGAACAACCCTTCAAAATACGCTAAGCCTGGTAATGATCCCCTGTCTCTGGGCTTACATCACATAGAGACGGCTGGCTCCCTAACACCATACTGAAAAAGGATTTCACCATCAGATAACTTCTTTATCATAATGATGAGGAGGCTACTGGTCCTGTGTGTTCAATAAAGCCATAACTAGCCTACCTATCATCTGTCCCACTCAGGCCCTAATGCAAGGTGGTGTTTAACTGAATAGCTGATAATCACACACACACACGCATGTTTTTTTGCTGGTTTTTGGAAGTACTGGTTTGTAAAGTAAACACATGCTTCCATGTCTGTGATGAAAGCAATAATGTACTGCATATGCCATATAATTTGCCATTATTACACATTTTTAAACATAGTATTTCAGCATTTTTAGATTTGAAAGGTTAATATTATGCCATATATTGCTTTATGTTCAGTATTAAGAAGTATTACATGGAAATTTCAATTAAAAATACTGTAACCTTTGACCATCATTTTCAGTACAACACTGTGGTAAAATTCTCACCACTTTTTAATATTGATTTATTTGAGCTTTGAAAGCAAAACCACCTGTGCAAATCAAGACAAAGAGATACATCTGGCACACCAACACGTTGCTTATGAATGTGGGAGCTGGTAGGTCACAGTGACCTTTTAATGACCTTTCTGTAATAAACAGCTCTATTCTACACAAGAGGAAACTGCTCTTCCTTTTCTTGTCTTGTTCATTTGCAGCTGTTAAGCCTGTAGCTTGGTCAAAATCAGCGCAGAGATCTGCTCTATGTTTCTCTCATGTAGAGGTTCTCTCCTAACTATCCTTGCAAGAACTTTCATGTGTCTCGTATTATACATTGAGCTGTGTGCTGAAGCATGTATGGATCTGTGTGTGCATTGTGTGAATGTCTCTCCAGCATCTTGATTTATTGTTTTACACTCCAATCAACTGCATTCCCCTCAGAGAACTTTCCAAAGGGAAATATGAGTTTAGTAAGCGATAATATTGTCACAGTGATTATTGTAAGATTAAGCAAAATTCATAGACTGCACCGATCTAATACCCCTTACAGTATCAAACATCAGGTCATGTATTTAATTTATATTGGTAATTACAGGGCAAAGAAGAAAAGGGAGACTATTTATGTAGGTTGTTCTGTGAGGTACTGTTTCTTTGTTGTTTGTGTGTTACTGTTTTGGTGTGTGTGTGTGTGTGTGTGTGTTTATGCTGCACAGACGGCCCATACATCACATCCTCTTTACAGTGTTTCCCTGTGAGTCATTTGCATGTCATTACAGCTTTGTTTTATAAGTGAGTGGCTATTAAGGAAGCTGCTCCATAAAACGCCTGTTAAAATGGAGGAAGGCAGCAATACGGATCTTAAAAAGCCAAGAGCATTCTCCATTTTCTCACCTTACGCAGTTGATGAAAAGTGTGTGTGAAAGAGAGAGAAAGAAAGAGAGAGGGAGCCCAGATGTCTTTCTTTTGGGACTCACACATCTGTTGGGTTTTTTTAATGACACCTAAATCCATGCAGTCCCATTTCTCTTACCATTTTCTCTACCCTCCCTTCCTGCTGCAGTCCCTCTGTTCTTCCTCTTTTCACACATCTGGACTTGTGTGAGTCCTGGTGTGGTCTCCATCTGTGAAGGACGACACAACTGTTGGCTGGATTCTTACTAGCTGGGCCCAGGATTGAATAGGGCACCCAGGGAGTCTGTGCATTCAAACTGTTTCTCCTTGACAATTTACTAGTCTACATCAATCTTATTGTCTGTCCTTCCTGTATTGAGTATTCCTATAATTGTTGTGATTGAAACTGTAAAAAACCAAAAAACAAACAAAACAAGTATTCTTGTTTTTCTTTTTTAGAGTAAGAGTGTACAGTTTACATTTCAAGTTAGAACTTAATCACACAATCACTTACAATGTTCCTGTGCAGGGACTGGATCTTGGTACAGTGTACTAGAGTCATTTACATGATTTAAAAACGAATGCAATTTCAGGAGCAAAATTAGTCCATGACAGATTTATACAGTAACCAAACTCAGTACAAGAGCAGAATGACTACATATTTACATGTTTGTTTTCTTGTGAAAGGTGAAACCCTTTTGCTAATGAAACACCACTGACTGGAGTGTGAGACCTGATTCCAATTAAGGGTTAGGGTTGGTTTGGGGTGTAGTAGGCAAACCTCATCTCGGGATTGGAAGCATGTGGCCCCCATCTGGATCTGCTTACAGTGTCAAGGAGGGCGCTTTTGTGACAGCCAGGCACGTGGCAACAAAGTAAAACCTTTGCAGAGAAAATGTCCCTATAACTCACTTGTGAAAGAAATGTTAGTGTGGCAAGCAATTTTGACAATCTTAGCATTGTATTTATAACAGACAGAGGAAGAGAGGTTGTGCAAAGTTTAACACCTTTTGGCATGAGGAGGGGAGCTCTCTACTGCCAGTACAGAGATATGAGGTGTCATTTTTGATTTCCATAACAGATTCTATTTCCATCACACTTCAATCCAGTGTACTAATGGTTTTACTCCACAGCTCCATATAAACTTTAGATATATCTTTTGAAATTAATTGCAATAGTGAAGCTGGGTCACAAAAATACATTGTAAGTCTATAAATAATTATGTGCAACTAGTTGCCTGCTGCCCAGTTTTTACATGTTGTAAACACGCAACTACTAATCTTGTGGACCTAAAACTATACTTTCCATGTTAATATAGAACTAACTAAGTGTAAATTGGTGTCACTTGAATGTTACAGACTTGTTTCCTTAATGGACCAGTAGACTTTCCTCTTATTTCTAATTCATGTCTTGTCAAACAGTTAGTAGGAGAGCTGTGGTCAGAACAACTGGTTCTCATTTGTAGCATAAAGACTGGTCTGTTTGCAAGGGGTGTATTTGTGAGATTACATTCCTTTCCATCGTTACATGCATATGGTGTAATAAAAGAGGTATTTTAAAAGGTTAGTACCCCCACACTGCTTTTTCTTCCTCTATCATGTGTAAAAACACTTGTTTTACATCTGTCAGGCTGATATGTACTACATACTATTCATATGTCTAGTTTACACTTTGTCCTTCCATGACTGTTCTTCACTAGCACTTTCTCCTTACTTTCCTTCTAACTCCTCTGTCCTTCTCTGAGTCCACTCTACTAACACTGTTTCTCACAGCTATTTCTCTTCCTCCCCCTCTGCCCCACTCGCTCTCATGGACATGACAGTGCGGGGGGATAAGGGAAGAGTAATTATGGTTCAGTGAGGCTGCCAGGTGTGATAAATGACTAATAAGGGGAGCGGAGCCCTGGGTCCTCTAAGGAGGACTATTACAGTCTTATCAGCACAGGGCTGCAGCTCACAGCCAGGCCTGGGACAGAGGCCCTTGTAGCTGTGCTCGCTCCTCTCCTAACCCCTTCACCTCAGTCATCCTCCACAGCCAGCATCAGTCCAGCCCACCCCAGAGACAAGCTCCAGCTTTAACACCTTAGTTGCTGGTTCTGGAAGTGCACATTCATTCCTTGTCAATGAGGTTTCATTCCATATACATTTTAGTGTTAGCAAATTTAAAATAAGGAGACACCATCAGTATGGTTTTTGTGCTGTTGATCATAACACTGAGAAAATACAGTGAGATCCTGACAAAGTCAACAAAATAAGTCCTGGCTATGGTCAGCAATGAAATATAAGGCCAGCTATTTATTTTTAAATTGTCAGTGTGACACTAAAAATTAAGCTATATACCATGTTAAAAAAAAAGACAAGCGCTTCAAGCTGTGTGTGTGTGTGTGTGTGTGTGTGTGTGTGTGTGTGTGTGTGTGTGCATGTGCATGTGTGTTTATATGTCTGTTGGACTGTAGTCACAGTTTTCCAGAAAACAGCAGATAGTACTGATAAATAGTGTGACCACCCTCTGTGGCATAAGCACCTCCAACGAAGCATCACTAACATTTTTATAGGCCTTTTAAAAGCTTAGTTTTCTTGCAAACATATAAAGTGTAATCTACATTACCAATGACTGTTGCTAATAAGTGACCTATTTTTTCCACTGGGTGGTTATCATACATCTCTGGCAATTACTACATGGAATAGCATTCATTTTCCCTCACTTTGGTAAATTAAATTATATCTCTATTTATAACTGTTGAGAGCTTTGCAACTTCTTGTAGCCCTTAAAGGAGATTCATAGGACACTGCTGAATAACAGAATAACAATTGAGTAGACAACACAACCAACTGAGGCTATGGAAAATATCCTTACAATGACCTATACCATGCAGCCAAAGCATGGAATACCTTCATTCGGCGAAATTACATAAGCTGATACATTTAAATCACACGTTTCCTGTTTATGCCAGTCAAATTGTTATCTCATCTTATGGTAAACAGCAGGAAGAAATTGTGTTTTCTCTTGTAGCTCTGATACAACTAAGCCATACAAGTTCCCTATGCAAAATGTTGGGCACACAATGTGTACATTCTGAGGCAGCTGAATGATATCACGTCTGGTTTAAATTGCCTTGCAGCCAATTTTATCTGATGGTAGTATAGCTTTCTCTATGCATTACAACAGAAAGATGGTGTTAAAACATGATAAGACCTCACTAAAAAAACTTCAATGTGACCAGTTCTGCTGTATGCTCATCTATGTCCCCTCCCTCCAACCCTCACAATAGAGAAGATGATATTCTAACCAGTATGTGCTTTTACCAAAAACGGCAGGAGCATTCCTTAATGATGTAATTATCCTTGTACCACCCCCCAAAAAATATGCTGTTGTTATTATAACTTAAGCTTAGGCTCTGCTATATACAACTACTACAACCTAAATTTCCTGACTACAAGAAAGTCTTTCATCATTCATAAAAGCCAGAATGTGATCTATCTACAGATTGTAGAGCAGCTTTTTTCATTTTCTTGAAACAAAAAGTAAAACTGTTTAGAAAATATACAAAGAGAGTAAGTGAAACAGTGAAGTGTGTGTGAGAATGAGCAAGGCACAGACTAAATCAGATACAGAGAGGCAGATACAGCAAAAAGTTCCATCTGTCCATTGGCTTGCCTCTGCTTATGCTGGTCCATGCTAAGATGGCAGCAAACTCAGCAAAGTAGCCTAGACGTACTTTTCCTCTACCACATTTCCAGCTCCTGTTAGAGCCCAGGACGAGCTGGAATGATCCCCTCCTCTTGTGGGTATGTCCTTGGGTTGACTCCCAGTGCGTCCTTTTTGAGTGAAGGAGCAGCAGTTTGACTCTGAGCTCCTTTGAGTTCCTCCAGTTAAGCTTCTGTAGGAGCGAGCCCAGATGTAGGAAAAACATTTTAGCCACTCATATCTGCAGTCTGATTTGTTCAGTCACTATGCAATGTCATAGTTAGCCACATCTCTCTCCCGGCCCTTTGTGTGCTCTAGTGTGCTCTCCCTTCCCTGTGTTCCTTGTCTGTCCTCTGTTCGTTGCTGTGTGTGTGTGTGTGTGTGTGTGTGTTGGTGTGTATACTGGTCTGGCTTCCTGGTCTGCCCTCCTGCTGCTGATCACCGGCACACCTGACGTTCATCACTCAGTCTCCACAGTATATCTACCTGGCTTCACCATACTACCAGCGCTAGATTGTCTCCGTACACCTGTATGATACCTTCATCACGGCTCCTACCTCGACCAGTTAAGTTGTTGTTATCCGCTATTGTGTCTCTCTTGTAACCCTTGTCTGTCTCTGCTATAAAGCTATTCCCTGCTGGTGATCCCAGCCACTGTATCCTCCCTGATCTCGGCTAAGCTGCTCTACTGTCTTGCCAGCCACACAGGCCAGCTGCCTTTTCCTGTCCTGCCAGCCACACTACACGGGCCAGCTGCCTTTTCCTGCCCTGCCAGCCACACTACACAAGCCAGCTGCATTTTCCTGTCCTGCCAGCCACACTACACAAGCCAGCTGCCTTCACAGTCCTGCCTCTCACGCTACACGAGCCAAGCCCAGCACCTACACTCAGCGTCGCCGTCCCCTGAGACTAGCCGGTTCCTCACGGACCATATCTACTGCGTCATTACTGGCTACAGCGGACTACACCAGACTTGCCCGCTCTGGAAGAGCGTTTATCCACCTGTGATTGCTTGCAGTTTTATAATAAAGACTGTTGCTACTACTATCCAAGTTGCCACTTCCTTGTGTTCTGCATTTGGGTCCTTAGATCGTGCTTTACGACAGAATAATCTGGCCAACATGGACCCAGTGGATACCAACCCGGAAGTTGCCCCATTCCATCAAGCCCTAACCAGCCAGGAGATTCTTCTGGGACAACATGAGCAGGGCCTCCAGACTCTCTCTGATAGCAACCAAGCCATGTTGACCCAGATCACACAACTAATCAACCAAGTATCAAGACTAACTACACAGCTCTCGTCTCCAGTCCCAATGGCACCATCTCCGCCGACTACTCCAGCGACTCCGTCACCAACCTCACCAGTACTCCGGGATTCCTACGCCTCTGACCCAGATCCCTTCACTGGAGATGTCACTAGATGCCAGGGTTTTTTGCTGCAATGCTCTCTGGTCTTCTGCCAGTGTCCCGTAATGTTTGCTTTGGATCAGTCCAAGGTACATTATATTGTGGAGTTACTAAGAGGAAGAGCATTAGCCTGGGCGGAGGCTATTCATTAAAGCCAACCCTTGTCGTCATTCTCCTTAGCAGAGTTTTTTGCTAAAATGAGGAATGTGTTTGATCATCCGGATGCTTGTGGGAACGCGGGGAGACGGTTACTACAGATCAACCAAGGGACCCAAAGCGTGGTGGATTATTCCATTGAGTTCAGGACACTGGCTGCTGATGCTGGGTGGAATGAGGAAGCACTTATCTGCGCGTTTGTGAAAGGGTTGTGTGAACATGTCAAGGATGAGCTGGCGGCTCGGGATGAGCCCACCAACCTGTACGCTATGGTGTCTCTGTGTATCAGGATGGACAACATACGCGAACGGCGCCAGGAGCATGCCAGCCATCTCTTCAACCACTCCTCACACAACATGGCCCCCACTATGCACAAGAGACCTGGAACGCCAATCCTGACCGCAGATACACCCATGCAACTGGACCAAGCCCATCTCATGCCGGCCAAGCGTCTCCGCAGAAGAACAGCTGGGGAATGTCTGTACTGTGGCGACAGTGGTCACTTTCTGGAAACATGTTCGGTACGTACAAAAGAATAGGCTCACCAGTCACAGTGGGGATCCAGGTGAGCCAAGACAACCCCTCGAGCCTAGGGCTCCCCTAGGCTACAAATCCAGGCCACCCTCTACAACCAACATATGTCGCTTCCATTATTGGCTCTCATCGACTCCAGGGCTGAGGGTAATTTCCTGGATACCGAGTTGGCTCAACAGGCTGGCAAGCAAAACTATGAAGTCGGGAACAGGGAACTCCTGGCTGTCAAATTAGCATTGGAGAAATGGCATCACTGGTTGGAGGGAGCAGAACAACCATTTGTGGTTTGGACAGATCATAAGAACCTAGAATACATCCAAACAGCCAAGAGACTCAACTCCCGACAAACACGTTGAGCTCTGTTCTTTGGCCGTTTCAATTTTACGCTCACTTACCATCCCGGATCCAAGAACGTTAAACCCGATGCACTATCCCATCAGTACCACTCCCAGGACAGCACCTCCGGACCTGATACCATCCTCCCTTCCACCTGTGTGGTGGCTGCAGTGACTTGGGAGATCGAGTCCATAGTAAGGGAGGCACAGCGGAACCAGCCGGACCCCGGGAACGGTCCTCCTGATCACTTCTTTGTCCCTAACTCTGCTTGTTCTCAGGTGCTCCAGTGGGCTCATAACTCTTGTTTCGCCTGCCACCCTGGAATGACTCAGACTCTCTCTCTGCTCAGATGACACTTTTGGTGGGCTACGATGGAGGCTGAAACCCGGGCCTTCGTGGCAGCATGTTCCATCTGCACTCGAGGTAAATCCTCTCATCAGCCACCAGCGGGCCTGCTACGGCCAATTCCTGTCCCTGGTCGCCCTTGGTCTCACATAGCACTGGTCTTCGTTATCGGGTTTCCCCCCTCTCAAGGTAATACCACCATCCTCACCATTGTAGAACATTCTTCCAAAGCAGTTAATTTTTTGGCATTAACCAAACTCCCCTCAGCTCAGGAGATGGTGGACCTCCTAGTCCAACAGGTTTTCTGTCTTCATGGCATTCGACTCAACATAGTTTCCGACCGGGGCCCCCAGTTCATCTCGCAGGTCTGGAAGGCGTTCTGCCAAGCCCTGGTAGCTACCATCGGTCTCTCCTCCGGGTTTCATCCAGACCAATGGCCAGACAGAGAGGGCCAGTCAGGACCTTGAGGCAGCCCTTCGGTGTGTGGCAGCCACTAACCCTTCCTCCTGGAGCTCTCAACTTCCCTGGGTTGAGTATGCACACAACTCACTAACCAGTGCTCCCTCTGGTCTGTCTCCTTTTGAGGCTTCTTTAGGGTACCAGCCTCCTCTGTTCCCATCTTAGGAGAGTGAGCTTGCGGTCCCTTCTGTTCAACACCACCTCCCGCCGTAAGATTTGGAAGGAGACCTGGGCAGCACTCCTCCGGTCTGCGGAGAGGAATCGCCACATCGCAGATCGGCACTGGACTCCAGCGCCACCATACAAACCAGGTCAGAAAGTTTGGCTTTCTTCCAGAAACATCCCTCTTAGAACCGAATCCAGGAAACTGTCCCCCCCCCCGTTATATTGGCCCATTCGTCATCGAACGCATCATTAATCCCTCCGCAGTCAAGCTCAAACTACCCCGCTCCATGAGAGTCCACCCCAATTTCCACATTTCCCAACTGAAACCAGTCTTCTCCAGCACTCTGTGCCCTCCTTCCAATCCCCCTCCACCCACTCGGGTCATTGATGATCAACCGGTTTACTCCGTACGGCGGCTGCTGGATGTGCGCCGACGGGGAAGGCAATTCTAGTATCTCGTGGACTGAGAGGGATATGGTCTGAAGGAGAGGTCCTGGGTCCCACGTTCTCTCATCCTCGATCCACGCCTGGTGAGAGAGTTCCACCAATCCCATCCGGATAAGCCTGGAGGGTCGCCAGGAGGCTCCCGTTAAGGGGTTGGGTACTGTCTGAGTTAGCCACATCTCTCTCCTGACCCTTGTGTGCTCTAGTGTGCTCTCCCTTCCCTGTGTTCCTTGTCTGTCCTCTGTCGGTCACCGTGTGTGTGTGTATGTCGGTGTGTATACTGGTCTGGCTCCCTGGTCCGCCCTCCTGCTGCTGATCACCAGCACACCTGACGTTCATCACTCATAAGTCTCCACAGTATATCTACCTGGCTTCACCATACTACCAGCGCTAGATTGTCTCCGTACATCAGTACGATACCTTCATCATGGCTCCTACCTTGACCAGTTAAGTTGTTGTTATCCACTATTGTGTCTCTCTTGTAACCCTTGTCTGTCTCTGCTACAGAGCTATTCCCTGCTGGTGATCCCAGCCACTGTATCCTCCCTGATCTCGGCTAAGCTGCTCTACTGTCTTGCCAGCCACACTACACAGGCCAGCTGCCGTTTCCTGTCCTGTCAGCCATACTACACCGGCCAGCTGCCTTTTCCTGTCCTGCCAGCCACACTACACAAGCCAGCTGCCTTCCCAGTCCTGCCTCTCACGCTACACGAGCCAAGCCCAGCACCTACACTCAGCATCGCCGTCCCCTGAGACTAGCCGGTTCCTCACAGACCATATTTACTACATCGTCACTGGCTACAGCGGACTACACAACTTGCCCACTCTGGAAGAGCGTTTATCCACCTGTGATTGCTTGCAGTTTTATAATAAAGACTGTTGCTACTACTATCCAAGTTGCCACTTCCTTGTGTTCTGCATTCGGGTCCTTAGATCATGCTTTACGACACGCAAAACCTACACTCATGAGCAAAACTCCAAGATCCTTTCACCTCTTCATTTGAGGCAGCAACTCACTCCCAAACCAGAGAGGGAAATCCATTGTTTTTCAGCAGAGTCCAGAGTAAAGCCTCAAATTAGGAAGTGGTGACACTGGTACCAACAGCTTCACACATGGCTACAAACTGCCCCTCTGCAAAGTCGGGTTAAAAGCCTGATGAAGCCAGCAAGCCTATATCATCAGTAAAGAATAGAGATGCAAGCCTGAGGCCACCAAACTGGACATTCCCTTGCTTAAACCTGACATCCTTATAAATAACAAACATAATCTAGACAAAGCACAAACTTTGCAATACCCTAGACCAACTGAGAACGAGTTTGAATTATTGTTGTTCATGTCTCATTCACTCAAAATGCTCCAGCAGCATACCCCACAGGACACACCAAGGGACACAATAAATCTTCCACCAAATCCGCAAACACAGGTAGACTGGATGTGGGAAAATTGTATGACCCCTCTGGTATTAAAAGAGCTTAGGGGAAGAGCTGGTCCACCAATTCACAATCAATCAGTCTCCTTTCCAGCACCCTGGCTCAAGCTTTCCAAAGAGGATGGGCAGTGTCTCATTACAATACACCCTTCCATTCTCTTCTTTTAAAATGGGAACTGCCAGCCCTGCCTGCCAGTCCACAGTCACTGCCTGCCAGTCCACAGTCAATGTCCCTGGCCTTCATTTAACATTGAAGAGCCATGTCAACTACAACGGTCTGACAAAATCCCGGACCTTCATTATCTTAGGATGAGCTACTGTGATGCTTTTGAACTACCTCTGTGCCCTCAAGTGTTGCAAGACTGCCTTCACCTTGGGGGATGGGTCAGTCAGGTTCAGGAGTTTATCAGAAGTATTACTTCCACCCCCATAGTACATTGTCAGTCCAGGACAGCTGTTGTCAGTAGCGATAGGAAACTGAGCCCACTCAGATCCACAAGAATGAACATACCCAAACATGCAGAATTAGGATAAGTGATAGTTGAAGATCTTCCAGACAGGGGCCACAGGCACATATATCCAGTTCATCCTCACTATACATTTATGTTTACCAAGTCTATCCAGCGGATTCCCCCACCATGTGTTTGAACTAACTATGTGAAGATCATTCTTTAGGAACCCATGCAGGGACTCCAAGAAAGCCAGATACTCTGAAGTGCTGTTTAGTGCAAAAGCACAGACAAAAGTCATAATTTTCCTCCCTACAACACGCAGTCACATTGTGGCAACCCTCTTGTTGTGCTGAGACAAACTCCAACTTAGAAGTTGTGAGTATCTCTCTACCCAGCTGGTACCTCTCACCTTGGACAGCTAAGGAAAAAGGAATAGCCTGAAATAGGAATATACCAGTACTTGTCAAGCCAATACACCAGGCATTTACCTACATTCAGCTCCTTAGGCTGGCTCCAGGAGTAAGCCCTGTGTTCCCTTTTCTGGTCAAGGTAGCTCTGTTCTTATTTAGCCTCTTCATAAGGTTATTCACATTGCCCATTGTCTAGACTGCTGCCTAGAATCCATTTACCATAGGAGATCTTAGCAGGAGCAGTTGTACCTGACAACACAACTTCCCAAGGTGGTGATTCCCAAAGAGAAAAAGATGTATTAGGAAATTAAGTCAGTAATGTTGACTCTAGAAGAGAGGTTGCGAGGAATTCCCCCAAACCATGTAGTCTCTTCAAGCTACTGACCAAGGAAGAGGCATGAAGAAGCTGAATACATTCACACAAACGGATGTTACAGAATGATTTGAAAACCTAGGCGGTAACAAGGCTGTGACAGAGGATAGGACCTACACTGAATCTTAGTAGAAATATAAATACACAATTTCACACTTATGCCAGGCAATTAAACTAATAAATGATACAACTAAATGTATTTACTATCATCAAAGTGTTTATCGACTGATTAGTTGACATGTGTGCCTTTGCCTTGTTTATGTGACAGCCTGACATCAAACCACTGACAGTTTCACCTTTGATTTTGAAAATGAAAACAGAAGTGATGATAATATCATTATTACACACTTCTGTGGTGTAGAAGCATACACTTTCTCACACATGGTAGTGGTTATGGTTGTACAAAGATGCATTACTTAATTTGTTGTTGGTGTACAGGTTGGTTACAAGCAAGGTTATAGTGGTAAGTAAAGGGCTTGATGAACCCGGTGGCGTGGCCCAGCTAGGATGAGATTGTGATGAATGTAAACTGTATACATAAACATTATATTGATCTATAAAAGAGACAAACAAAACACCACAAAATGTGTTATGCTGAGCATAAGGGTTGATAGGTACTTACTTTGTGGCATTTTGTTGAGTAGATTATTCATTGATTACGCATGTTTCAAATACTGTTGGTTGTTTCGTCTGCCCCAAGAAAGGGACACCAGTCAATGCCGACTTTAGTGCAGGGGAAGGTTGGTTTATTTTACCCCAGCCTAGAACAAGTGGATGGTGGGTTGATGGCTACTCCATCATCCTGGGAACCATGATCCAGGAGAGAACAAACCAAATGACCCCAATATTTACCAAAAGAAAGAGTGAGCATGATAATCTGTGTAAACTGTGCATAAACGCCCAGGGGTAGTGTATAAACAATAGAGTAAATGGTGTTTATGTGCATTTACCCTCGACAATTTCCCTGGTTTCAAGTGCCATCAAGTGCCAATGCCTTTTCCTTTAAACATAGGTTGGAGAGCATTAAGTTGCTTATAGCATCCTCTCTGGACTGATGTTTTCAGAAGGAATGAACGACAAATGAGTTAAACATGCACCCGATCCTTTAACCCCCCATCTAAAACTCACTGCTAATTCATAGCCCCGTTGATTACCCAGGGGAATTCTTTTATCTCCCCCATTTCATTCCTGAAGCGCTCGGCGGACATTTTAATGGCTGCACTTTCATCGTCTGTCAGATATTTAAATGGAGAAGTGCGTGTGTGTGGTGAGGAGTGAGGCAGTGTGGGGGCCTTCTCAGATTCTGCATGTCAATCTTTAATGCCTAGAGATATGGACGAGCTCTGACCTCTCACTCTGTCATTCTGCCTCTCCTTTGCATAAATTGACCTCCTAATAATCATTTTCTGCTCCTATCTACTGTAACGAGTGTTCCAGAGTACTTGGCAGTCACATGACCCAAAGAGAGCATTAGGGTTGAGAGATTGACCCCTGTGCAATGGCTAGGCCATAGAGCCTCCCTCTGACATATGGACTACAGTAAGACTGTTATGGCAATTGAATTTCACTCCGCCTGTTATGACCATGAATATCACAGAATGACATGTAATAGAAGGGGGAACCATTGGTATAATGGAACTGTAAGAGCAAGTCATTTGCCATTACTGCTATCTGTTGGTAGTTAGAGCTAAAGGAATGTGTGGCTAAAGAGATGGAGAGTGAGAAGGAGAATGAAAGGTGAGTGTGTAGTTTGATAAATATTAAGTTCTCTGTCAAAATTGTAGACATGTTCGTATGTATTGCATTCCTATAGTATTCTTCAATATTTTGGCTTGAGTGCCATATGCCCATTAAGGAATTGTCCCCTGATGGTGCTGCCTTTTGAGCATTGCTGCTTACCTGATTTAGCACCAGTTTAATGAGGCCCCAGTTTCCTGTTTTTCCCCTTCCCAGGCCTCACTTCTGCAGTCGTGTGCATATGGCTACACACCTGCTCCACAGCAGTGCCTGTTCACAGATGACCAGACACTTCCAACAGGGGCTAAGACCAATAGAGCCAGTATTAGCACTGTATTCTTTTTTTCGTACCAACTAATCAGTCTTTCTCTTTTTTCCATAATGATGCCCACTACTTCCCGCACCACCTCATTCACAAGGGTTTCCATATGCTCTGTTTGACATTTTTGTGTTCCAGCCATGATCCTTTAATTTTGTCTGATTTGTCACCTGATGTCATAAGCCCATCTTTCTAGCTATGTAGGACCACAATTTAAAAGCAGACAATTTTATTCCATCTGCATGGTAAGAAAGAAGGATAAACAAAACCCTGGTCTTCTGGATCTCTCCAATTCTCTAAATGTATACACCCAATTAGCTCCAGATGCAAATTCTGCTTAATTAGTTTACTTAATCCTTTCAAGAGTAATGGCCACACGTTGGTGGTCCTCAAATGAACATTTATTCCTTTTGGGGGCACCTCTAATCTTTTCATATTAAAAGCTAAATAGTCAAATGTGAGTATTGATCTAATTACACATGGATTGCTCTGGAGAGCACTGAAAATTAAATGTGTTCCGCATGTAGCACCCAGCCCATGTTGATATGTCAGGCTGTCGCCAAATGTGCAGAAATGTGTAGTACAGAGCCAGACCCCATGGTTAATATTAATTTAGAATGTGGTGCTAGTGGTTGCCTGTTAGTTAAACAATTACCTACAGTATAAATTCTTTTTAAGATCCCTAATGTCACTTCATGTTTCCTTGTACCTACATGTATGTATCATCATGTACTGTACTGGTACACTGTTGGCAGAATAAACACTGTAAATTGGGCAGAATTATGCTTTACGTTGCAGCCCATTGCAGCGTAACCTTTTTATTCTGGTTTCCTAGATCTGATTTGGCATACAATGTGCGGGACAGGCTTACAGTAAGTGTGTCCGTTTTGACAATTATTACAGCAAATAAAGGCTGATTTAGTTTTTTCCCTCCAGATACTGCCTGCCAAGCAATCTGATTACATGCATTCAACCTTGGCTAGTTAGCTGCCATATCAATTAACCATGGTACTAGCCGTCAGTGTTTCATGTTTTATCCTATTTTTTTATTCTTATATGTAGACACTTTAAAGTGGGAACAAGCCCTGCTCTACTTTTGTTGTTTATTGACTCAGTATTGGAGGATTTGAGGACATGCTCTGACGTGATGTTGTATGTACAGTATATGTTATACTGAGATATTTGTAAAATTTTCCCAACTCACTGACATATGTGAAAGAGCATAATATTAGAACCATGCAATCAAAAACCACAAACTACATTCAAAACGTTTTGTTTCACAAAAGTAGTATTTATTACAAGACAATTCAATTGGATTTCATAACATTGTCTAGGGGTTTCAATTTGTCTAGTCAATTAGCGTAAATTAACCTAGGTCCTGTCACAGTCTATAAGATCAGTTTTGTTTTCATTGTCATTCGAACAGTGGTGAAACGTCTGCCAAATGCTTCTATCTTTTTGTGAAATTTGTCCATATACTGGTATGCAACCTGGATTCAAATGTCCAAGGACATACAAATAACATAGGGGATTTTTTTTTCTTGTAAAGCATTTCGTGCATTGCTAAAGGACACATGTTTTGTGCCCTTGGTAGAAGGCAGTGCACTGGACTGGAAATGTAATTGGTTTTGTTTATTTTGTTAGGAAATGCAGTTTTGTGCTTATGTAAGTGAATCATTTTTAGACAAATATGTACCTCAACTTGGCTGGCTCATAGGAATACCACAGCTGTGCTGTTGAAAAATAGATGGTTGATATAATTGCTGAGCAAGAATAATGCGTGGAGGCAAAGCTCAAAATCTTTTTAAACAACAGTTTTTTTCTGAGCAAGAGGGCCAAACACATCTATACATTTAGTAAATGATAGCAGTGTTTTGAAACATTTGGTTTTCTAATTCAGTTTCACATCATGTTATGTTTCCTGTTATGTTATCATAGATATGTTTTCACCTGGGATTATTTCAGGGGTGAAATTATGTGCTACCGAGACTTACTGTACGTATATCATGAAAGAAGAACATAAGGCAGAGTCAGAAATAAAGCTGTCCACAAAGGTATAAGAAGAGTGAAAAAGTAAAGTTTATTTTTTTAGTGAAAGCAATAAATTACATTCTTATCACTTGAATCAATCCATACTGAACTGATATGTCATCGCCTTACTGAAAGTAAAACAAAACCTGTGTTCATGACTATTTCTAGTAGAATCAATTAGTCAAAATATAGGGTGCTCCCCAGAAGGTCAGTCATTTCACCATCATACTTTTTCCTCAATTGATTGTATAGATCTTTAGGGAAACATATTGCTGTAGTATATGTAGTTGCTTTATGAGACAACTACAAATTTGATATCTGTATTATGTTTAATATGAAACAAAATCTTAAACATAAAAAAATTGGAAAATCTGGTAAAATGTGAATCATCTCAAATGTTTTTCAAAGCAAGCCCATCTGTTTCAAGTCTATGTGTCCAGACACATGCTAATTGATGGCATTGAAATGACTTTTAATATTGAATTTGCTGACAGACTGTAACCAATATGTTATCTAACAGTGAAGTGCTACAGTGATCCCATGTCCAAATACGTCCATTGATTAATTCACTTGGTGAGACCAGGCTGGACTGGGTGAGTTTAAAGGACCATATCAGTGGGTATGGAACTTCTTAACTAAATGAATACTTCACAGTTTTGCAGGTCATTTTCCAATGCATACAGTTTTCAATTTTTTGATGTATTTCTCCGTCTGTTCCAGGTAACCACAATTTCTGTACTGTATAACGATTGATTAGCAAACTGGTGAAACTTGCTTGGGTTGTGTAATGTATCACATCCAATGATCCTGGAGTCTGCATTAATTTTTGTCATTGTTACATTTTTGTTGGACAGTAGAGCTGCAACGATTAATCAGTTAGCTGTCAACTATTGAATGAATTGTCAACTATTTTGATAATCGGTTTGAGTAACTTTTTTTAAGGAAAAAAGCAAAATTCTCTGATTCCAGCTTCTTAAATGTGAATATTTTCTGGTTTCTTTATTCCTCTATGACAGTAAACTGAATATCTTTGGGTTGTGGACAAAACAAGACATTTGAGGACGTCACCTTGGGCTTTGGGAAACACTGATCACCTTTTTTCCACCATTTTCTGACATTTTATAGACCAAACAACTAATCGATTAAATCGAGAAAATAATCAACAGGTTAATCGACATTGAAAATAATTGTTAGTTGCAGCCTTATTGGGCAGTAATGCAACTTAAGTGCAGGTTGATTTATAAAATCTACATCATGTAACCTCATAAAAATGTAACAACAAAAACGAGTGCAGATCTGATATTTCCTGTGATGGAATACACAACTGGAGAAAGCCTGCTAATTCATACAGTACAGAAATAAATGACAATCAGTAGATGCCTGGAATGGTATAAAAAATACATTCACATTTCTAAAACACAGCAGAGTGGTTTGCAAAATGATTTTCTGTGATATAGAGTATATGTGAAATGTAGTAAATGGGCTAAGGCATGCAAAACCACTGGTATGGTCCTTTAAAGAAACCAAGCATGGGATGCTTATGAGGTCTGATGGGAGTTCTGAGAAGTCTGGAGCATTAAACTGTTGATTCCTCCAGTCTTTGAGAGCTCCCGGCCTGTCAGTGTTATCGCCTTCTCCCTGGTGGGAGGAGACATGCTCCATGGGAAGGGCTATCACCATGGGCTGGTGTGGAATCAGATTCTCCTACCACAGCCCCTGACTTCACTGTTATATGATAGAATGTGAAAGTTAACCTGGATCAGTGCCTGGGGACAGTGTCTGCCTTTGTCGAGGGAATATGATGTTTCACCACGTTCTAAGACTTCTCTCTCCTCACACTATCAGCCTTGCATGTGTGTGGACGTATGTATACACACACACACACACACACATAAAATGACTGTTTTCCAAAGTAGACCAACCTGAAGAGTAGGTTTCTGAGTCATTGCAGGCCACATACACTTTTCTGTGCACTTTTGTTTATTTGTCAAGTCACATTTCTTCTTTTATCACTCCCATGTTAACTCACCAAATGACATACCTCTTTCACAAAATGCTTGCTGGTGAAAAAACATTATATGAGAGATAAAGAGAAAGAAAGAGTAAAGAAAAGTAGAGTACAGTGTCTACAACTGCTTGTCTCTGTTATTTCCTTACAATAGTGATTTAGCTTTAAAAATGTTCATTTTTGGTGCTCTAAACACCTACAGTAAGAGCGGCACTTCTTTTTGAGGAACAAATCCTCTCTACAAATGAGGACGCTAAAGAGAGAGAGAGAGAAACTAAAGAGTGACATTTTATTTAGTGCTGTTGGGTTCTGCTACTGTTTAGCAGTCTTCACTGAGTACCGCTATTTATGTTGGGAAGTGCCAACACTGAGTGCAAAACACTAAAGCATGAACCATGAAGATTATTACCAAAGCTGCACCCAAAAAAGAACAAGAATGTTCCAGATTTTCACCTTAAACTTTTACACAGTACAGCTGTAACTTTCAGTATATGTGTGGGAGGACTCACTGCTTATAATCTGCTGGGAGTATCTCTACATGCACTGTTCTGTATAAAGGTTAATGCAATTATGCAGGGGACTGGTACCACAGCTGCAGGTGTGCTCCCTCACACACAGGCACACTAAACAGAGACAGTGGAAAACAGGACAAGCTGAGTTCCTTGGTTGCAAATGAACTCACAATGAACATATTTGCATTTGCAGATTGCAAAATCTGCACATCTAATGGTTTATACCTGCAGCACAATTCTCAAAATGCCCCTATGACAGCATTGGTCATTGTCTCCTTTTAGTTTCAGCTTTCCCCTCCTATGTACCTCTTCTGTTCAACTTTTAGACCTTTTCAAAGAGAGTATGATGAGTAGTGATTAACTTAATCAAAAATATATTTAAACCGCAAGACAAACACAATATTGAAAACAGTAAAGTAGCATTTTTACAATTGCAGCCCATATGTTTCAAGATACTTTTCTTGTTTTTCATGTCTTGGTTTGCTGCAGCTGGTTAAAAAGCACATAGTAATAGCTATGTCTGTGCCCTGGTGGGCAAGAGTGACCCAAAGATAGCAGGACAAAGATATTTAGTTGCACTGTCTTCAGTCTGTTCTTTATTCTTAAATCAGTTTACAGCTATGTCTGATCCCAGGGAACAGATGGTAGTCTCCCCTCTCTGTTTTTTTTCTTTTTTCATGTGTGTCGCCATTTGCTCATGCATGTTCACATGTGTATGTGTTTTTGTATGGGTTGTATTTGTAATCTACATCTTATTCACTGTACTTTTTTTTGGCATGTATGGTTTATTAGCAGAGCAAAAAAAACCCTCAAAACAAACATTTTCATGCATTTGGCTTCCTTGTGGATTATTTACTGTGGAATCTTAGCAGGTGGAAGGTGGTGGGGAACTAATAAAGAGAAAGGTTAGGTAACAAGCAAGTGAATTGGCAAACAAAGACAAGATTCTGAAAGCATATGATGACATAGCCAATGATGAAATGATAAACAAAACTGATTATCATGGCATGGCACGAAAAAAGAAATGAAAATTGCAAAAAGCAAAAAATGAATAGATGGAAGGGGACGGTGCTGATACAGAAAACAAATGGGATAGAGTTGCATAGAGAGATCGAGTTAGAGACAGGGAGGGCTAGAGGGATACAGGCAGTGTTCTAATGACTTCACACCCCATTAGCCACTTAGTCTGATGCGTCACACCTCATTATGCTGCTGGAGCAGCAGTGCATGAACGCGTGAAACCGTCCACTCAGCCAGACCTGTCCACCCTTTCCAAACGCTCACTCACTTACAGCAATTAGGGTGTGTGTGTGTATGTGTTTGTGTTTCTGTGTTGCTTGCATGCATGCGTGCGTAAAGGTAAAATCCAACTGGCTGCCCGTTTCTGAAAACAAATGGTTAAAATCGATTGTTTAAAGCCCAATGAAGACCTTCTAAACAGAGATGTAGCGGCTCCCACTATGTGGCATTTCAACACAAGTTCACCATGGCTACCCCGCAGCTCAAGCTGGAAATGCTGTGAACAGGCCAGAGCAGTGCTTTCTTTGTTAGCCTACATAAGGTAGGAGGCCCGAGTAGCGTGCTCCAGAGGACTCTCCTTAATCACTCTCCCTGAAACACGCAAGTGCACATGCACACACTCTTGCACCACGATGGACATGGATGTGTGCGAGCACACACACACACACACACACACACACACACACACACAAGGATAAGGAGATGGGAGAAAACTGAGGTCTCCCCACGCCATTCTGGCTGCACGGGCAGCCCCAGTTGGCAGAGTGTGAAGTGTTCCTCTCCAGGACAAGGCCTGCTAACTGAAATCCCTGGCTAGCAGCCACACTCCTCTCCATTACAAACACTGGGCCCATTTATCCCAGCGTCCTCCCTCTCTCCAGTCACACTGCCACCTCAGGGAGAATGCCACATAATGGCTCTGTAGTCACTGTAACTGACATCTCTATGCAGCTAATGTTTATTGTTTTGCTCTGCTTGGTTTGTTGATATTCAACAAAAACTGAACAGCACACAAGAAAAACCAAAATGAGTAGATAATTGTATCATTGTGCCAAGCATTGTATAATTCATGGATCCCAGACAAATATTTCATATTTAATCTGAGTAGTCTCCTGTTTTCAGCCAAGCTCGACTGTCTTAATACCCAGGAGATGAAGGAGCTACTCTATTATGCAATTTACCTCTGACTGGCATTTCACTATGAGGTTGAACAGTTGGATTATTTTTTATCTCTGCAGCTGACCTTAAATGATCTGTTCTTTCTCCTTTTCATTGTTCACTCTACTCATTTTGTGTCCCATGCCAAATCTAAACTGCACTCTCATATGGTTTACTCTGATTTTATTCATGTGCCAATTTGATACTATTTAAGCATTGTTGGCCTGATCTCAGCAGCCTTTGCTTGCTTAGACTGTGCTGGAAGCAGGGTCCTTCTCTGTGAGGCTCCTCCCAAGGAAACTTTTGCAAATGAGGTTTTGTGTGAGTTTTTCCTCATTCATCCCTTTGTTCTAATTGAGGGTTCAGATTTTAGGTGTCCTATGCCCTTATTGTTTTCTAGTTTACAAATACACTTCACTTGAAGTATCTTGTCATCAACTGCCCTAAAGAGCAGGTTGAAATATTGTGCAGGAATGCATCAAGACACACGCACACATGACATTGAAACAATAATAAAAAATAAGTCTTTGCTATTCAAACAGTGCATAGACAGTACAGTATACACTCACCCCCACTGTCATGTTAACTGTGACTGCATGTCATTATAGTGAAATGCGTGTTAATGTAGAAAAGATGAAAGCTGGCTAACCATGATAAATGTCATGATCCTAAAAGATTCAAGATGTTAAATTAAACTTATCACAAAAAATACCACTTTGTCAATTTTCTTTAGAAAGTGTGCATTATGGTTAGCGTTTAATAGGACTTACCCTCAGCACTGCATCACCATCACAGTCATAGTATATGTTAGCAAACTAAATGATTTGTAAATGCAAATGTCACATCTTAATACTTACATTCCCATCTATATCCAAAACCACTAAATGTAACATTTCTAAATAAGATAGTCATGTAATGTAAGGTAAATCAAAATTCAGAGCACATTTTGATGATTTTAATTCAGTCTTTTAGCACCATTGTCTCACAAGTGTTGGTTTTGCTTGCTAGCTGGGGCTCTCCCCTGACCTTCAGGAGCACACCAAGAGATAATGTAATTATGGTCAGGGAGTCGCTGCTGTCAAACATGTCTCCTCCCTGAGATGAACGCATGCTGTGTGAGCATGTCAAACATTACACACCTGAACACCTGTCTGTTTCTGTCTCCAACTCCACCTCACCGCCATCATACAGGACGAGTGAGGAGTGAGGGAAAGGACAAAACCGGGGGAAGGGTTGTTCAAAAATGCAATGAAAGAGAGGGAATCCACACATGCACATGAGCCAAAAGGATCTCAGCACATAGTAGATTACAACTCACAATAATTGTATTGTTAATTTGCTAAAATTAAGGTTTAATTAAAGAGTCTTTATCAGTCTGTGGTTCACATGGTGGGGTACATAAGTAACATCATTTGTCAGTTATCAAACTTGGCTGACTGGCAGCTGTGACAGTGGGCACAGCTTGCAGTGTGTTGGCCCCTGCAGTGTCCTGTTACTGGGTCACAGAGGCCTTGCTGTGACGCTGTGCGCTGCAGACAGGGGGTGGCCTTTAGTGTCAGATTCTTCTGTGACCTCCCTCCTGCATCCTCCCCTCTCTTCACCCTCTTCATCTCTGCCTCCTGTCCTCCAGGATAAAACGAGGGTAACTCATATCAGCTAGAGGAACTGGCATGCAAAACATCTCTCACATTTCATGCTGGGATAAGAGTTTAGAGGTAGTGGATTGTTTGCATAGCATGCACATGGATGCATGTCTATTGTTGTGCGTGTGTGTGTTGAATTGTGAGAGAAAAATGATAACAGGGTGAGTAAGTGGTATCTCACTCTGTCATCTTCAGAAATCCTTTACACGGGCAGGCCGTGACTTCTCAACCTCTGAACTTAACCCTTGCTGCTGGGAGGAACCAGCATCAACAGACATGTGATGAACATGCACTTGCCCCGTCCAGATGTACACAGAATAAATATTACACTTTATTTTGAAGACTAAGGCGTGTGGGGGAGGGGTGATAACGTACTATGGTCAGACATTCTCATTATCCCTCTGTTCATTATTCCCTCCACTGCCTCCATTCGCCGACCCCAAGCCTGCTCCCTCTCTCTCCGCCTCCCCTCCTCTCTCTCATTCACTCTCTCTTTCTCTTTCTCTCTCACACTCCTTCTTCTCGTTTGGACAGAGGTATGGGTGAGATCATAATTATGTTTTGACACATGGCGTTAGCCCCTAGAGCGCTCAGATTTTAACTCAAAGTGGGAGTTGTCAGTGCGACAGTCCTTACTGCTCTTAATTGGAGGGGAGGACCAGGAGGCCCGCCCACAGACCAGGGTGGCAGTTTTAATGAGGTTATGTTTGTACAGGAAGTCAGAGTTGTGACAGGAGGAAACTGTCATTGGCCTGTTAAAGAGAGCGGCTGGCATCTCAAAGCCTACTGTGTTCGTCAGTGAGAGGGGAAAACCTCTCCACTCCTCTCTCTACAGGTGGAAGCAGGCAATTAAAACAGAAATGAGTAACTAAAAAACACCCAGGGCAGCCACACCAACTTGAGTACATAGCCAATAAATACCAATCAGAAGAGGAAAAGCTGCTGATAGAATAATTGCTAAATGAAATACTTATTAACCCCCTTGGC
Source organism: Siniperca chuatsi (assembly GCF_020085105.1). Taxonomy (NCBI): domain Eukaryota; kingdom Metazoa; phylum Chordata; class Actinopteri; order Centrarchiformes; family Sinipercidae; genus Siniperca; species Siniperca chuatsi. The sequence continues at coordinate 19,715,148 of NC_058042.1, forward strand.
CTCACTTTAACAGGACTCAGTTGAAAAGGAGCAATAATTACCCCAACTAAATGGCAATTAATACAAATCAGCAAGAGTATGTGTGTGTTTCTATCTGTACCTATATGTGCACACATATATATGCAGTGTCCATCTTTGCATGCACATGCATTCTGTATGTTGTTACATGTCTATAGGTGTATGCATGCTGTGCGTGAGTGTGCAGTTAAGTTACTTTGCACTAATGTTTTTCAGTCTTTGCTTCAGTCTCAGAAAAGGGGGACCGAAGGTGTTGAAAGCAAAGCTGCAGACCTCTCTAGCCAAAACACTGGCCTCAGTGTTCTCCAGGTACACCCTGTTGAGAAAGGGTGCTGTTGCCAGAGTTATGTGGCTGTTGGTAGTCTGCCCTAACAAACAGGCAGTATATAACCTTTGATCTGCACCACCCTCAAAGTGAGAATCCCCTTGAGTTCCCACTTCTACGAAAAGTCAATTTACAAAATGTATTCCACTCTTTCTCTAGGTTATAACCAAAGCCAAAATATTGGCCCAGCATTTTATTTCAAACAGACATTTATTTGGAATAGGAGCTGTGTTTATTTTCCTAAGTAGTTTTTGAACAGGTTTGAGTTTCACCTATGCTTTTAAGCACACACACGATGTGTGCCGGCGTCCAACCAAAATCATCACAGAGATCATAGCCATTTCCTCTCGGCGTGACCCTCCACAGACCTCTGCATGTTTTAGACACACCAGTTTGTTTTGAAGACAAGACTAACTTTGCAGGCCAGGAATTTTGTGGGATGTAGAAAAGGGGTTTTACAAAAAAGAAAAACAAAAAAATATGGTCCAAGTTTCACACTATTGGTGCTTTGTTGGGCGTGGCTGGGAGTCTTTTAAGAGACAGATAGTTTCCTTTGTGCTTCCTCCGCAGCCATATAAGAAAACAATTATTGTATTGGTGGAGACATTTGATGACATGTTAATGTATGTGGCACATGTGTCTAAGGTACACACACACTCACAGAGCTGATGCCAGCTGGCTTGGTTTTGACACATGTCACAGCCTTTGGTTTGCGTCACCTGGACCTTATATCATGAACTTAATAGACTCTCTTTGTCCACCTTGACAATATGTGGCTTCACACAATTAGAGAGGACTCCTTCCTGCCATACTATAGATAAGCATCACCTGCTGGCTGTATAGATTGGAACAGGCCTTCCAAGGTTGTCTGGAGGTCTTTCTGTGTTTAGCTCTGCATTCACACAAACGCCACAGAGCTTGCTTCTCTGAAGAGATGGAAAGGAACATGGGAGGATCTGTCATGACCTTGTGTGGCATGGGTCATGAGGAGTAAGATGGGAATGAGGTAGAGAGCATGGTCCTAAGCAGAAAGGGACAAGGTCACTGTGTTTTTTGATGGGCAGGAGGAGGCTCTTTAGTTAGTTGACAAGGACCAAATGAGCTTATCGGGAGATGTGGACACCAAGGTGAGAAGGGGCAAAGTCCCATTTAAATCCAATCTGAATTTAATGCTATGGTGAACATGATTATTTCCAGTGTTGCACATCAAAGCCTTCTGTGAGTGTTTTCTTGTGATCTGATCTGAAAAACAAGAGAGCAAGGTGCCTGTTGATAGCTACTACATCAGGACGCTGGATTTCTAAGATCTAACAAGTATACTGAGTGGCTGCTACTGTCAGGCATGCAGGTTCCAGTGATAATGTTTGATTTCAGCTTGTGACCATTGTTCTGCTGTTGGCCAAATCTGTGAGAACTGAGAAATGTGGAGATGTGACTTTTGAGGTGAAACTGCAACAGGAGAGAGAGGCGTATGTTACTTGAGCTCTATTGCTTATGTGTGTAAAATCAATGTGTGTGTGTGTGTGTGTGTGTGTGTGTGTGTGTGTGTGTGTGTGAAGCTTTGGCTCAGAGCTGAACTCATCCCACCTACAAGGTATCTGTCAATGCGCTGTGATCAGATCTGACTGTAATCTTACCACAACTCACTCTGCTCACATTCACCCCTGGAACATTGTCATGAGTTTCAGTGGAGAGCACTATTACCTAACTGAAAGAAAATACTAATGCTCAATGTGAGAGCTGCTAGATCGTGAGAACTGACATGCTAATGCTGTTACACAGTACTCCTCCGTGTGTCGACTATGGAAACAAATGTGGTAGAAAAATGAATACGCACATATTGCACCAATAATATGCAAAGTTCTAAGCACATCCTTTAATGTATTTTAACATTGTTTGACATGATCAGGAAACAGGTCATAACTTAGATGTTGCAGCGGAAAGAAATAAGACATCATCACATTGGACTAAATGTCAAGGTTTTTTTTTTCACAAAGAGTTAAAGTCGAATCATTGCAGATTCATTAGTCCGAAGGTTTCCAGTAAATCTTGCTGTCACACTATTGTAGAATCATGTTGTACAGTATAGACTTTGTGAGTCTCTGCAGTGATCACCTCTGGTTAAACCAAGACTCCATAATGCTCAAAGGTCCACTTAGCCCGGCTTCACTAACATTAATAATGCAGAACATTTTCCTAATGAAGGAACATATTTTTTCTTTCCCATTTTTTTCTTTAAACATGTTGGATAACTGTGTTAATCAAGGCTTTACTTTCAGATTTCCTCTCTAATGGCATATCCAGTGGAAGGAAAAGGTCATGGTGGTAATAGACTGATGTGTAGTCCTCAGGGAGACTCTCTCTCTCTCTCTCTCTCTCTCTCTCTCTCTCTCTCTCTCTCTCTCTCTCTTTCTGACAGTCTCAGTCCCAGACATCCTCATCTGCCTCCCACTGCGCTCAGCCCAGCTCGCCAGGATTTCAATCACAGGGCCAAATGAAATTATTAAGAGGTGTTAAACTTATTAATCATTAAATTAGCTAAATGATCCTCCAAGTACAGCCCAGATGAATGACATGTCATCCTTTAATGCAATTTGCCTCTCCAGCGGGTGAAGGTCAGGAGACGGCCCACAGCATGACAATTGATGGCTTCTTTTTCTTTTTTTTAAATTCTCATTTAATCTCTTTCTTTCTTTATGTCCACTCCAAAGCTTTTTCAAAGACTGAGAATATTTATACGACACAATGTGCTTTGAAAATACTAATATACAATACATAACATGGCTGCACATACAGTGACAGAAATGAAAACTGCAAAAACAAACTAACTTGATGAAGAGAGAAATTAATTGTATGAATACCTGACACTTCCTGTCATCATTTCCCTTTTGATAATAGACACGTACCAAACCAGCTCTCAAGTTTCAGTTTACTTCTTATCTTGATTTGATTGGTGGGAAAGTAGGCGAGCATATGTGAAACACACCTCCTACATAACACCTTCTGTGTTTAGTATGCTGTGACATTCTCTTGATATCATGTATACATACTACTATACTACTGAGCTGATTTCAGCTGTCTCCCGATACCTGATTCACCTTTCAGTAAAAGCGTCACCATGCACTGATGTAGGTTTAAGAAATTATAGAAATATGCAAAATGTAAAGACTCACCTGCCAATATTTATCATCATAACATGCTTTTTTTTACTCTTAGTTTGATAACATCTCCAGATTCAGCACTTATTTGGTATCATTTCATTTAGTCATTTACAGAGTGATATTATGACCCTTTTCTCCTCTTCCCTTTCTGATTTATCTTCAGTGTAACATAGCAGAGCCATTCAAAACACGACAGTGCCAGGCAATCAGTGAAGTTATTACAGAATTTACAGAAGGCTAACAAAGCGTACCTCTGGTCGACCAATTACAGCTGCAGTTAAGGTCAGTGCTGTGGATGAGCAGGCTGAGTGGATTGGGGGTACACACACACAAGGTCAAATCAGCTAAACATAAAAGGCTTTGTACTGAGAATCTCTTTTATAATCATTTTAATTTCAGCTTCAATGTATGGTTTTCTCACTGTTGCTAATATTGAAGACTATTGTATGGAGATGTGGTCAGAACTCAGGTAGCTCCATAGATGTCCTTTCTTGTGCATACAGGTCACACAAATGCAAATTTCACACCTTGCCACCATCATCCATTCCTATGCAATGTTTTGCTGCCACACCTATATGTGTGTGTGTGAGAGTGTGTGTGACATACACGCCAGTAGTGCAGATTACAGTCCTGAGGGATTTAAATATCATTTTAATTAATCTGCTCACCTGAACTTAATGAGACATGTCCAAGAGGCTGTATGCTTGTGCGAATATGTGCATGTGTATGTCCATATATGTGAGTGTGGAGGTGTGGGTGCTGCATGTGCATGTGCATCTATATGTTCAAGTGTGCGTGCCTGTGACTAATGATTTTTATTGCTGGACTCCAAATTGCCTACTTCATTTGGTCTTTTCAAATTTGCATATATTACCTGTATGTTAGCCAGAAAGCCAGTGACAAGATGAAAGTGGGATCAATGACAAGGAGACTTTGTGTGTTTACCCTTAAATTGAGAGCTCCTCCACAATATAACTGCACTACCTTTAACAAATGAGCATCTGGAAATCAATTCAATCTGATGTTAATGCTAGTATGATTATCTAATTAGCCTGTGATCAATATGACATTGATTCCAATGCAAACAAGGGATTAGAGCTTTCTGTGTTCTCTGGACAGTTCAGCAGACATGATCTGGACATGTTCGACACGCTGACCAGCTGGCCCGTACAACCTTGACCAAGTTTACATCAATACGTGATTGAACAGAACACAGAGGTTATGGGAAAATATAGAGTTAGAAGTTGCCAAAAGGAAACGTCTTTTAACATCATGTCAATACGCATTCAGAGTTTGGCATAATCATGTGATTTTCACTGTTTGGATGATTCATGATAGCATAAACTCTGCTGAAAGAAAGTTGCAATGCAGATCAGTGCCAGCATTTGCAATTTTGCATCATCCAACTTTATACATCTTTATTTTTGTATATATTGTGTAGAATTTTCTCTAATTTCCACACCAGTAACATTATTTTGAATGTGTTTCTGTTCTGTTTCTGTTTGTGTTGAGTGTGACTGTCAGAACGTGGTTGTTGTGTGAAAGACGACAACAAACATGCGAGCACATTGCCAGACACAATAGGCATACACAAAACCCTCCCTCCCTCTATCACAATTGCCTGTTTCTCTCTGTTCTGCTTTTGTTTTGTCCAGCCTCATTTGTGATGGTATTTGTCTCGGTAAAGGATACAAAAACCTCGCTCTTGTCTGAAAGAAGAGTCATTTACAATCATTTACATTAACAAAAACTGTATTTTACCAATACAATAACCTCAGACAATAGCATATATTTGCCTCGTTCATTTTGAGCAACAAATGAACAGAGGTACACCCACTCCCATTGTTCTGGGTAAAATGTGCCTCAGACGTAATCATCTCCCCCTGCACTTCGTGTATTAGATAATGCTAAGATGCTGAAAAGTTCCTCAATACAATCTGCTCCCCATTGGCTAATCCACATCATTCAGTATTGTGAGGATCACAATCGTGGTTTATTATTGCTCATTCAGAGCTCAACAATGATTTAACCATTTACAATATAGGAACTAACACACTGTCTCAGATCACTCATCCATTTAAGAGGATGCCAGTTCTGCCTAGTGGCAGCTGTGTGTTGCTTGGGGGTGTAGATCATTGTTAGTCTCAAAGCTCTACAGTAGATACCTAGCTTTGTATTATGGAGAATGTTTTGTAAAAAGAAAATATACCAAGGATGCCTGATATACAGTAGGTTTGCCTGTGAAATTAGATACAAGTGGGCTTTATTATACACTTGAATACATATAGGTTTACAGTGAAACACAGAAAATGAATCAGAATGGAACTTTGACATGATGTGGCTGCAGTAAATGTTCCCATTTCCCCAGGATCTTATAAAGAGAGAACATCTTCTGTTTAGCTCATCTATCCCTCTTCTGTCAGGCACCTGGGGTATTGAATTTCACTGACACTCAGGCCCTTAATGAGAAGCAGAACGACACCTTCATATTATAGCTTGTGCCCTACCTCTCTCCATTTCTATGACTTGCTTTAATAAATTACTGTCCAATAAGAACTTTTATGATCTTGGCATATGTTGCCTTTTATAGGTGAAAATAATTGCGTTCCCAGATCACTCTGCCCATTCTGAACATGAGAATGAGACTAGTGGAGCCTACAAAATGAGATAGTTTCACAGTGTCTGCACAAGTCCTTCTCATTTGGGTCGTCACGCCTCCCCCTCCGTCTTTCTCAGTTTCCTGGTATACCTTCACAAGCCCCACCCCCCACTTTGCCACTCTCAACTCCACTCATGCCTAGAGAGGCCTGCGCTTGCATGCCAACAGCCACTCTTAAACCCACAACACCATCCCCCAATCGACTTCACATGCACACACACACAGAGTCTTGTTTTTGAGTTCCCACTGAAGTGTGACAGAAGCCACTTGACAGGTGACACACACACTTGATGTTATCGGGTCAGGGCCAGAGATTCAGCCTCTTGAGTGATGAGAGACTGTCACTTGCATTGTTTATCTACGCTACAGGAGGGGAGAGAGGGGCATGACAGAGAGAAAGCGAGTGCCTCTTTCTTTCTTTGCCATATATCACTCAAGGGGAAAGGGGGGGAGCAAAGAAAAAGACAGAACCTCGCTTCCCACGGAAGACAGTCTACATGTGGAATATCTGGCCACGACCAGTGACTCAAACAACTTTTGAACACTAAAGACAGAAAAGATTCTCATTGTTTACATGATGAGATGGTTCATTATATGGGTTTCTGCTGAAATGCCAGCACAGACAAGAACTCACGAGGGCCTGAAATAGAAGTGCTCTTCAATCATTTAGAGAAATGTGCTGGAGCCGGCTCACAAATTGATGTGGCTTTGTTATTGGCATTGTTAATTGATTACACCTAGGGTGATAATGAAATAACTGATTGAATGTGTCCTCTTGTAAACAATTAGTTGAAATGTACAAAACACAAACAGCCATGTCTTGCCTCGCTCCATGGGAGTGTGAGTGGCTTTTAATTAATTGAAGACTGACTCTAATAACCTTTACAAAACTATTAGCCATGCCTTTAGTTGCAGGGAAAGAGTAATCTCAACAAATATCATAAAAATGACTATTGCTATCTGGCAGATAATCTACACTGTGGTGTTATATTTGGTAGTTGAGCAGCAAAAGTGAGATAAAATAACCAACTATAGACTGTTTGGCCAAAGCCAAGGTGAAGTGAAACTTAACCTCTCTGCTCCATCTTACACAGCTGGGAGCCAGGGGTCAAAGGTCATTGTTTCTGAGACTGAGGTTTCTTTGTATTTCATCATGGATATGATGAGGGAAAAGACCAAGTACTTAAATTCCCTTATAGAAGAGAGAGCACTAAAAGGATACAAATGCCCCTGAAGGCCCTTTATAACTAAACTCTTTCATTCTCTTCACTTTGTCTTCCTGTGTTCATTAATTTTATCCTTCACATATGTACAATATCATCATGTGAAATATGCACAAGTTAAGAGGATCGTTCAGAACATGACACAACGTGTTTTCTTGTTACAATAATTATTTATTAAATTTAAAATATCTTTAGCACAGGTTAAAAATTAGACACTTCCATCTACCATGAGCGCCTTGGGATTTAACATGGTTCTAACATGGTTGAAAATAAACACTCTTAGAAACCAAAAAGATTTCTCCCTACTTCCTCCATTGCTGCCTTCATAAAATGTCACATTAGAGTTGCTAGGGCAGAGGCAAATTTGGCATATAGACAATCGTCATTTTCACTGGACATTTTATTAGAAAAAAAAACTGTCAAAGTTTTCAAAATCTCTTTCCCTTGCAAATCATGATTTGGAGAATTTGTAATGAGTCAGAATTGCTTGTTGTACCAGCTTCATAGGTTGTTTAATGGTTTTTCAGAAACAAATGTATGCCATTTTAAAATAACAGCACACTTTGAAGCTGGTGATTCGTCTTTTTGGTGTGATAACTCAAAAGCCAGCCCAGTTTCTACTGCCTTTAAGCAACAGTTTTGCTATGGCATTTTATTGGCTGTGTTAGACACTAAGGATATGTAATAATAATTAAGTGTATGCAAGTGAACGTGCAGTGGCAATGAAAAAAACTACAAAGAGTATGGACAGACTGCCATCCTTCCCCTCATCTTCTTATTCCCCAGCCCGGCTATTCCACAAACCAATGATTTATGGTCGTTTTTGCCTTAGCCCTACCTTATGAAACATAAAAAAGATAACAAGTAACATGAGCAGAGCACTGTAGTAAATGGCAGGCCAATGCATTAGTTATCAGTAAGAAAACATTAACAGCAAAGACATATATTTTCCAGTTTTGAAGTTGTTTACAAACCATATCTGTGTTCACAATTTATTATGTGTTTCCATGTTTGATTTTTTTTCGTTATTACATGCCATATGAGAAGTCTGGATTACAAAAGTACCTGAACAAATTGCTTGTATATTAGCATGCATAGCTGTTTGGTATTTACATCCTATTTACAGACTTGAACTTAGAAGAGAAGGATCTACAATACATTTTCTTTCATGTGTTTCATTTACATTTCTAGGATGGAGAACAAAAAAGCAGCCTCATACCGATTTGCAGAGTACACAGGACATGCACATGAAATAGAATCTTTGCTTGACTGAACAAATTGTGTTGTTTTATTCCCTATCGCTAAAAAAGGAATAGCTCAATTCTGTAACAGGCTATGTCTCTGACCAGTGCTACTGTATTGTATAACACAGATCTATTTTTTTTCCTTTGTCTGTATTGCGCACCAGTCTCTGAGCACAGGGGGCTTGGAAAGGTTAATTTACGATGTTAACCGTGCCGTGAAGGGAAAAGCAAATAGGAAAGAGCATGCACAGCACCAGAGAAGGACATTAAGCTGCAGCTACATCTTTCTCTTTCTCACTCCCTCTATCTGTCCAGTGACAACAGTAGGGCCCCCTGATGTGTACAAAGACACAGGGCTATCACCATCCATCATTGCAGACATACTGAAAGGATCTTTCGCCAGTGATCAGGCTGTGAGCAGGCGCACACTACTGACACCTCAGTATTTATTTTTTATTTTTTATCCTAGTGTCGTTCATAGCCACAGGAAAATGCCCATATCAACGTAACTCGTGCAAGAAAATAAAGCAGACATCCATTGGACAATTTAGTTAATAGGATCAGTGTAAGACAATGCAGAAGACAGTAAACGAAATTGCTGTTACTTACAGTATAAGTAAGTAGTATACAGTAGAGCTGATAGAATAAATAGCTCCAAAATTTAATGTTGCATCATATCTATATGCACATTTTACATGGTCTCTTATGTTATGGTAATGTCCGTTTTTGTAGAAAGAATGGAAGACATGACTATATTTAGACTGCAGACAATATTTGTAATCCAGGGGCTAGTAACCTGCTCATGGGGTGTTGCAGTCATTAAAGATATTGCTCATTTAGTGAGAATAACATCGGTATCACATCCTCAATTCTCCCCACTACTACAGGTCCTGTGTCCACCTCCAGCTCATTTACACTCCACCTCTAATATAGGCAATCAGCAGCACTATACCCTCACTGGGGGTCCATAAACACTTGATTTCACAGAACTGCCTTTGATAAAGGAGGGAGGTGACTGCAGGAGCATGTTAATGTGCTTTCCCATAAAGCTTATCTCTGACTGGGGTCATGGAGGCCAAGTGGCAAGGGGCTGATCGCCATAGCAATAAGACCCTAGAAGCCGTTACTTCAGCTTACGACCCCTCTGACAATAAGAGAGCCAACCAAGGCCTACCTTTGGATAATCAAACCCCTCATCCAGGCCCATGTGGGAAATAATGTGGACATTTACTACAGTACAATTGAAATGAGGGGCGGGCACAAATTAACCTCTGGTAACAGAGAAGGGGTTCATTGTGATAGGAATCATAAATTTTTAATTGTCCACCAGCAGCAGTATTTTAAAAGCATGTGAATACAAAATCATGAGCTGGCCCACATTACTGGGACATAGCTACTGTTTAAACAAAGTTTAAACAAAGTAATTCCAGAAAATAAATTAAAAAATGTCCCATCACAGTTCCAAGGTAACACATTTATTAAAACATATTTTTAAGATATTTGTTTTTTACTGTTAGTACGTTGAGCTGCATAATTATGTTTCTTCTATTTTTGTCAGGTGTATGTGATGACACTGTATAATTTAGTGGACTAAAGACGGGAGCTTTGAAGAACACTTTGATAGCATATGGTTATCCCCTGCTGTCACACACTCTCTGCTCTGTAGGGGGCCCAGAAGGGATGTATGTGTAACTTTTTGGACGTTACAAACTTTTCACTTTAAAGATTACACCCTGTTCACAGCAGGGAGAGCAGCATCCTAGCATCTCCCCTTGAACCACTTTATTCTCCACTCTATACCCTAAAGACAAACCCTTATGTCCCCCCAAAACAGTACCAGGCTCAGATGGCAGAGTAAGGTAAATCACATCAACTTCCCCGTGTACCTGACCCCGCATGAGTGCGCACAATCTTTGTATGATCACAATAACCTTGGTTCGGCTACCAGAAAGTCCAGGCAATTGGAGGCATTGGAGTCTAGTTAAGCTGTTTATCCTGCCGTTAATTTTCTCTCTTTTCTGGCTCAGGTGCAGGAGACTAAATCAAGCTGTCAGAAACCAGACTGCACAGCTAAACGGTGCAAGCTGAAATGCCACCTGTCCACAGCTTCTGGCGATTTATTATTTCCCTATTTATTTATTTCTATAATGGCAACTTGGGTATTTGTAAAAGTCCCTACAGCTCATGACAAACTCAGCCTGTTTGTGTTTTGATATATTCACATACAACCCTTACGTGAAGGTTTGGGCTATTTCACCACAGCTAATGATTGCTAAAATGATGTGTTTTCCTCCATTACCTAATAAGATGCTAAAGATTTGGTTTACAGCATTTATCAGTGGTATTACACTGAGGTCAGCCCAGAGCATTTACTCCAATTGAGGCATTTTGGTTAATCTGATTCTCCACCCCAAATCTTCTTGGGAGCCCATCTCATCTCAGCAAGGGGCTTGATGGCTAGAGCACAAGCTTATGTGCAGGCCAGAATGAGGTGGGAGTAAGGGACTTAAAGGTTTTTTATTCGTCCCTGTCATTAGCTATGTGACGTAAGGAGGTCTGCTTTGTCTTTGCTGCTGTCTGGCTATTAGAACAACCCTCATCCACTGTATCTCTACATTCAAATCCATTCTGCTTTATAGGCTACATGCCAAACATTTCAGTTCTTTTTCAGTCAAAATACCCAAACAAGTCAGTAATTCTGTGAATAATGTGAGGATGTACACACTATATCGGGCTCATGCACGTGAATGATTTTTCAAGAGTCTCGGGTCGGCTTGGAGGTCAGGATTAAAGCAGAGCAGTTGACACGGGTTGCCTCACTGTAATCCTTTCACCTTTGACCCCACTCCCACTACCCCAGCCATGTCTGGCTTGAGGTCATCGTTAATCATGACACCCCACCAGACACACACAGGAACAGAGTGTGTTTGTGGGCATGTGAGAGAGAGAAGAAAAGAGCGTGGATGTGTGTGCTGCTGCATATTTCTACATTATAGAGTTGGTAATAGAGTTGGTAAATGGGAGGAGCCGCTGGTTCCATAAGTGTTTTTTTTCCCACTATGAATTTCTTTCAACATTATCCTCAACGTTACTTAATATAGAAACACAGGGGTCTCCCAGAAAATGTAACAAGCATATAGGTTTGTGTCATGGCCACCAGTTTGAATTATTTCAACTTTGATTCTGAGAAATCATATTGTCTTCCAGTTTGACATGGCAGACGGCTCTAAATACTACAATACCCATGAGCCTCGACCACTGTTGCCAGCCAGAGGTGCAAATCAGAGCGGTAACAAATTCAAAACCCTTCGTCTTTGCAGTTGGGAATAAAACATGGTGCCATAATGGCTGAATTCATCCAGAATTGATCCAGAATCCAAAAGTGAATTCATTTAAGCTGCAGATTGTATTTTCAGGTTGTAAACACTGTAAACTTTAGTTTTTACTCTCTTAGCAACGCACGTAACAGAATTTTAAGCCTTGTGATTGGATGTCTCTTGCTGAAATGCACACTGGAAGGCGTAGTTATCTTCTCCCTTAAAGCTTTTATGCACGCAGGCTTCTACCTTCAACTTTTATCAAAGAACCAGATATTTTCTAATGCAGTTGTTAATCTTTTGTACTGATGATTCAAGCGGGAGAGTCCCATGCCCATTTAAGCCGTAAAAGCGCTCCAACTAAGTCACATGACATTCTCTGTGGAAGAAAATTAATAGGAATTTTACATTTTCACCCAAACGGCTCCTTCCACTTTGTAACTCTATTATGCAATGTGAAGTGAATTTATTGTAGCGTTTTGACTAGCCGAAAATGTTGCATATATCATCATCATATTAGCATTTCAACTGGTCAAAGTTACATTCTTACTAGTCAAAATTAAATTGTTACTAGTATGCCTGGTTGAAATGTAATAGCTGTTTGCTTAAAATATTTAGACATAGTGTATCTCTGTGGCTGTGACTGTGTTGTATTTTATATGGGTTGTCCATACAAAAACCTTAAACCACATCTTAAGACAAATGTCCATTAGACAGAGGGTCTTGACTAATATAGTCACCTTTGCACCTATTGAGTATTAAGTCTGGCTTACAGGTTGTTTTTCTCCCCAGTGTTCTGCCTCTGTATTTACTCTGTCACTTGGCCCCAATGTGTATCTGCTTCAGTGGTCCACAGACGTACGCAGTACACACACAAGCTAGTGATGACACTAATGGAGTGTTTAGTCAGGAGGACATAGACTTATTAACCAGTTGAGAGAATGGGCTAGATGGTAATCAAATAAAGCGGAGATAAGTTAATAAGCTGTATATGCAGTGGCATAAGCTACACAGGATTTATCTTGACTGACATGGCACTTGTATGCTGCTACTCATTGAGACAAACGAGCATGGTACTTTCAACATGGTTAAGTGGAAATAATAGGGCATGGGTGTGTGGATTCATCTCTATCAACTATATAGCTGTTTTACTTATCACATTGTTCATAGAAATATAAACATACATGAATATCTCTAACTTGATGCTACAAAATGCTGTCTTTCTGTCTCTTGCCGTCTTCCTTGTTCTTGTTTATGTATCAGACATGGGTGAAGCATCTCAATGGCCCAATGTGACTTAGACCCCTCTTTGCTTAATCTAAAAACAAGATTGTGGAGCTGCTTTATCCTGCTCTGACCACAGAGATGGATGGGCAGCTTTGCTGAAAGAGATTATATCTATCCAGAACAAGAGGGAAATGGGAGATAGGATGGAGGGAATGAAGATAGAAAAAGACAGGGGTGAGGTATTTGAGCAGAGAAATGGCAAAGAAAGGTAGGAACCTAGTGTCTAAAAGAGAGGTATGTGAATGGGGGAAGGAGCAAGAAGAGAATGAGGAAGGCTGATTAAGTGGGGCCCATACGAGGGAGGTAGAGGAGAGAAAGGCAGTGGATGGGGCCCAATAGGGGGTAAATCTGAATCAGTAGTGCTCTATATCCTTCATATCCCTGCCCCCCTCCTCTCTCCCACATATCCATCATGTTAATATACCTACAGCGTGGCCCTCTGGGTAATATATCTTTGACCTGTGATTACGCTAACAGCTTATTGTTTGCACACTGAACAATCCCATTATGTCGACGATCTGTTTACATACAGCCTTGCTGTTTAGATTAGCAGGGTGTGTGTGTGTGTGTGTGTGTGTGTGTGTGTGAGAAAAAGAGCAAGGATGTGCATCTATGCGTTTTTGTGCACTTTCACACATTCTGTACATGAACATGTACATCTATGCATGTTTACGTACATGTACTGACCCCGGTCAGGGTCATTGCCAGATAAAAGCACACATGCAGTACTACAGTACTTGCATTCAAAAGCACAGAAAAGAAAATCATCCTGTCACACATTGCCTACAGCTGTGCAGAAATAGGGCTTTGTTTGACTTCTAAGAAAGTGGAAAGCCTTGAGGCTCAGAGAAGATCAACACTTGCTCAATGTCTTGTTTCCTACCACATACAACGTCTCATGTTTGAGTGACGTCTTCATCCTTCCTGTATTTTAAATCTTATTTAAATAATCACTGCTAAGTCATAAGTCCTAATTTCAAGTCTGTTTACATGTTGACTGTAAATACCCTCATGTGATTCAGTGTGCTCTGACAGTATTTGAATTAAGAAGATTTCTTCATATAAATTGGCTGCACAACGAGTCATGCGAATGTAGAATGTAATGTAAAATGACTATTTTTCTTGGTATAGGAAATAGGGTGCACTGATGACATTTTGATCAGTTTGATTATTTTCAGTGCAAAAGGAAACACACCTGTTATACAGTTTTAATCTAACTTTTCCTTACTTAACATGATCTTTCACACGTGAAGTTGTTAGTGGAGCTGTAACCAGAGAGAGTGCAGCAGTTGCATTGAAGAATCATTGGGATAGAAGGGTAACACGTATTTAACCACAAGGCTGAACATCTGGTTGAGCTGAGGGCCATGCTCATTAACACAAAGTTAACCTCAGACAGGACGTGAGGTCCTGACAGCCAAGAGAGCTACATGACGCTGTAACAGTTTGAGGTCAAGGGGTTATTGAACTCTCCAAGGTGGCTGCAGGTCAGAAAAGAATATTCTATAGGTGGACAGACCTGGAGAATACTTGAACATAAAGCTCAGTACAACCTTAAAGTTTGGTCAAAATCATTTCTTTTTCTCCCCCATCCTTTCTCCTAAGCCTTGCTGCCTTTCTCTGCTCTCCTCTGCTCTCGGACTTCTCTGGCAGTGCATAGACTCATTGAGATGTGCAAATCCCTTTGACATAGGATGAATAGACAGTTGCTGGCAGGATGCCCCATGCCACTTTGTGTGCTGCCACTTAATTGGAGCGCCCCAGTTTGCCTTCCCTCTTCTCTTCTCCTACCCACACTCACTGTGGTCAGGTTCTGTCTGACATCAACGGCGGGTTACTGTATGTGTCCCTACAAAGAGTTTAAAACCTATCAGCACTGCTGTTTGGCTGAAGAGGACCTGTCATAATAGAAACAGGAGCAGTTAAACTATTTCTGTCATGTTACTATACATTTTCCCAAATAAAAGTAAGGAGATTTAAAGCTGACAAAGAGCTTGCGTTGGTTTAGAGAGTCAATCCAGTGAATAGGCCTCCCTGCACAACCTCTTGAATGAATAATGGTTCACATTCCATTGACAAGTCAGCATGCAAAGAACAGCATCTGAGACTATACATAGTGGATATACTGTACATATATACAGCAACATATGTGAGTGGCGCTGTGTATGATTGTGCATCTGTATACATGCGCTCTTATGTGAGTGTGTTTGTTATGTTTTCCCCATTGCCATGTGCGTCCATCAGTAGCATTCAACGCTGGGCAACACTCTCCTCATGAGGCTCTGGGGACATGCAGTGGAGAAGTGGGCTGTGGCGGGGGGGGGGGTCAGTGATAAGTCATGATTTTCTGGATGCACAGCACACACTGAGAGGTAGAGGATGCACAATGGTGGAGATGAGGTGTTCAACAACCTAGTATTTTTCCTGTTGTCCATGCAAAGGTTTTCTGTCTTCACCAGCGATGGGTTAACCTTTGAGGTTGTCTGTTCATTGGCTTGGCATATTATCTGTCAGTCCATTTGGTTATCTTCATAGTCCATAGAAGACGGAGGTCAGAGTCCTCATTGCAATCAATGAGGTGTTCTCTTCCTCAATGTGTAGGCTCAGGTTCGGAGCACCGTTTCAAACCATGCAAAGAAAAAAAGTGTCCCTCTCAGGCTGACAGCAGCTTTGCTACAGCAGTTACAACCCTGCACATGGGGAAGGAGAGGGCAATTATTGCAATGGGAAAGAATAAGTAGGTAGATATTGGGAGAAAATTGAGAGAAAATATAAAACAAAATATCAATATTTAGATATGTTATTTAATAATATTTAGAAGTACCAAGGTAGACTCATGGTTTGGGTGAATTGCCTGCTTTTCCTCTTCAGTTTGTTTCCATGATGGAACTGATTGATTATACCAAATAAATTGCTGCCTTATAATCCTTCTAAGGTTGTCAAATAATAACATTACCTAAAGCTAATGCCTTTATGCATCTATTCAAATACATAGGAAAAGTGTCCTGATACCTGGGACTATGTCTACTATTGGAAAACAAGTTCAAGTATTTTAAACTTTTAAAAAGGTTGTTTGAAATATCCACATATTGACATTTGTGATCTACTAGGGGAGTGGTAAATATACACTATAGTCTGTTCCATGCTGTTGTCTTCATTCATCTCTATTTACATGTACTAGTGTGGATATTGGAGAGGAAGACTAGGCCATTATGTAAAGAGAATAAGAAGAATAGGAAGTACATTTTTTACAGTCCAAATAACTCCAAAGAATAGAGAGATGATACTGGAAATGATAATTACATGGTCTCTGGGGAAGTAAGAAGAATACTGACTTTATATGGAAAATATTGAACCATGAGTACTCTATCCACAGTCATGAAGATTTATGTTGGTGAGAGCAACTTTGTATGTTTCCTATAGTAGGAATAAGAATAGGGTCTTATTATGATCTATTTACAGAAGCATGCATCAATGATCTTCCCACCAAAGCGAAAATAGTCCTTCCAATGTATTTATCTGACGTTGTCAACCATCTCATGAGTATGAGTCTGTCTGGTTTTTTTTTTTGGTTTTTTTTTATTTTCTTCGTAATTTGTAGAAAAAAGCTGGAGGTAAAATATCAGGGAGGGAAACAGGAGTAGTAAGAGGCTTTCGAGAATTTCACTGTAGGGATTTTAAGGGATTTCAGCGGGCCTTGTCTTTTATTCTTTAGTGAAGTCATTTTTGAATGTTGTGCTTTGTAGGTGTCTTCGTGCGATTGGTCAGCCGCTCTGATGTCATCATTGCTCAGTCGTTAGGTTATCTGTGAACAGGGAGAGAAAGACGGAAGGAAGAGAAGAGAGGGAGGGGTGGGACAAGAAAGGAAAAAAGAAAAATAAGTCATAAAAGTGTGACTCAGACCACAATTCTCTCACACACACTTTAGTGTAGTGCTTCCATGCATGCACATACACACATAAAGTGCACCATGAGGCAGTGAGTGAAGTCCACATTGTGAGCTATACAGGAACCTTGTCTGAGCTTTGTCCCTCCGTCCAGGGTTTATGGTGAGACACAGTGAGTCACATTACTGTATTTGGGGGGTGGGGTGGGCTCTGCTGCCACTGGTGCCAGTGTAAAAACAAAGGCAGAGTGACCACCCTGTGAGTGTACATGGCAAGCCCACTTGGCTGAGATTTAGAGTGACAGTGGTGTCAGCATGGGGGGTGACTCTTTAATCAGCTTCAATTAAGGCCAAGGAGAGACGAGCAGATTCAGTGTGGAAGAGTCTACTCCATGTCTACTTTCCTCTACATTATTTAATCACTTCATGTTTTACTCAAAAATACTGTTCTTTATTCTGTTTTTGTGTCTTGAAATACACAAAGTTTGGTGAGGCCCCTCAGCAGCATGTGCACTGTGTAAGGATGATTCATGTAGCCAGAAGGAGTGCTTTGTGGGTGGGCCATTAGACACAGAGACTGTAGTGGAATGCAGCTACTATCTACTTGAGATCCAATTACATGACCCTACTGTAAAGGTGCCTAGCCTGCACCCATTATAAATCACCATAAACAAAGCAAATATTGATATTGGATTGTATACCGTTACAGCTCCACTCAAGCCTTTAAAATCTGAAGTTATTATCTTAGACGTATACACCCAATTTGGTGTAGATGGTGATGGTGTTTTTTATTAGCCATAAAATGTTAAATTTACCTAACATGATTTTAGTATTCCCAAAGACATAGAGTCAGAGACAACTTGTGCAAAGTGTTGATAAAAGATACAGTCAAAACTATGATTTTATTCCTTCCGTTATTACAGTATTATGGACAGTTAATTATAGAATAGAAAGATAGATAGATATGTACAGTGGCCCCTCAGGCTGTTTGCCTTCTACCACTTACAGCACAAATCACCGCAAGCTATATGTCTCTGTTTTGTCCACCTTTTACACAGCAGTGAGCCATGTCCTCACAACTAAGATCATATCCTCACAACTAAGATCATAGCCATTGCCCCGGGGCATGCTGCATCCACTCTCAGAGAACAGCAACAGTCAAGACTCCAGCACTTCAAGTCTGAATGTGGTCCCAGGGTGTGTGATAACAGAGTATGTGATGGGAATGCAGGGTTATTTGGACCTCCAAAGCCAGGTGTTAGCACTTCAGCTCACTGCCTCATCAATAATTGACAGAGGCAAACCAATCAGAACAATTTGCTCCCCACAGCGAAGTGCTAGAGCAGCCTAACACCGGTGAATCATTAATGAGGCAATTAGCTGAAATGGTTAGACGGTTAGCCCTCACTGGCAGCGCTCCTTTGACGCTACTGCGACGGCTCTCCTTATACAGGAGCTGCACATGATGGAGTGATGTACAGGCCAAAACAAGCTGAGGGAGAGAGAGTGGAATCACACAACAGGGCTTTGAGACGAGCCGAGCCTCCTTAAGGTTGGAGTGTAACTTGTGTCAGTGATGCCAGCTCTCCAGCTGTTGACCGCTGCTCAGAGGGCCAATAATGGGAACAAACCCAATTGGCCATTACCATGGGAGATTGACCTTTATTGGTTGTTGTTACCATTACACAGACCAACAGAATCCGTTTCCCGGGTGATTCAAGTGTGGGAGAGCCTTTATGGACATGGATAAAATCGACCTCAGTGACATCACTCAAACATGGGGGAAGCAACAACAACAATAACAGCAAAGATGGAGTTTGCCTTTGAAGAGCAGAGATCCTGGATTGTTGTTTGAGAGGAAAATCAAAGCCCCAAGGGAGCTGCTCACAAAGCCTCATCGATTGACCATATTGGAACCATTTCATAGTTTATCGATGATCCTCTGCCTGCTCTCTCAGCCCTGGGTCCAGTGCAGGCTCATTTAAACCAGCAACCTTGATGTCAGGAACAAACCATGCAAACACTACATGCTGCACAGATTATTCCCAAACACACACTCCTACACATTCCTATTTAAAGTAAATATTTTACACACTATCCATTTTGTTTTGGTCAGATGAGATTAAAATTATGTTGTTTACAATTCCTCATTGACAGATTTTCCCTGCAAAAAAAAGACAGTATTTATCTTTAATTTTCCAGCTTCCCAATCATCCTGATGCAGTCTCAGTTTCAATATATCTTTGTGATGGAAGGATTTGGAATGAGAGTGAAAAAACAACAGCAATAGAACGGGAGGGAGCAAAACGAGGAGGGGCAGCGATGCATACTAAACTCTTAAGGTTCATTGCTGTAGTATAACCTTATAGCAGGCAATTGTGTGCAATGACGGTCTGCAAGTTTTCATTCTAAACAAAGACTATAAAATTTAATTTCAATAAAGTAAACTGTATGTTATGCTTTCACTGATAGTATACAAGAAATCAGAGTACTTTGCGCCAACCGGAAATGATAGATAGTATGCAGATAGCCCTTGACTGCAATGCTGGAATAGTACTACTAGTTTCAATTTTAAAATTTTGCTTATTTGTTTGTTTGTTTGTTTTTTATTTATTCCAAGCTATCACAGGAGCTATTTCACCTTGGTCCACACTCAAAAGCTGAGCAATTTTAGTATGCATGCTGGCTTTTTAAATTATTTTGTAATTTTTATAGTGTGAACATACTAAACAAAGTTTAAATTAGTGTAAATTGAAGTATGCGATTGGGGCAAAGGGTGATTATGACAACTTCAAGAAAAGTGAAAGATATAACCAGTGCAATCACGTCATGCAATTTTGTGGTGGAACAAAAACCTGCAAAATTTCTGGCCTCCATGGCATGGTGGCCTGCTATGAAGAGATCAGCAAGAACTCTTTTGGCTTTCTAGGGTGCATGGTTACCTATCCACACTTTGGAACAATTTTGTACAGGTTACATGCAAAGCCCCATGTGTGCAGAAGAGAGAAAAAAAAAAAAAAACACTTTAGCCACCTATTGTAGCTAATAATCAGATTTAACAGTAAGTAAGTATGTATGATCCTTCATTAATACACTGCTGTCAAATTAGTTATGATAACATATTTTAATGCCAGTAGGAGATAAAGCAATTTGCAGAAAGGAGAAAATAGCTCCAGTGATCTGCTCCGTTATTTGCCCCCATTTTAACACTCTTGGGCTCGATTTCTTGCTAAGTCTGAAAAATTCCCTCTGGTGTATTGGTAAGTTACGCTTCACAAAGCAATCAGTTTGAGAAATAATTTTGTGCGGCAAGCAGTTCACAAGAGCTATAGAACATAGAGAATGGTTGGTTATCAAAATTAATTTGATAATCATAAATTTCGATATGTTTTATCACAAAAAACATTGTGTCAATTAAGAGTCCACATGTTCACCTCAACCTGAGATTGCAGCAACAATTTAGGCTGCATTGAGAATCTTCTTTTCTATTATTAAACCGCCAGTTACAGCAAAGAGCATTTGTAAGAGTGAGAGAGTCGTAGATTTATAAGGCCACTGTAGCAGGTCTTAAGGCTGGTTATCTAATCTGTCAAAAATAATAAAACGTATTAAAACATAATTTCAATAAAACTGCAGTCATTCTAACCTTCTGTCAGGCTTTTTCAAATTTAATCTTTGATTTAATAATCTAGTTTTTCGAGTCTAGAGCTGTAATTAATTGCAGCTTCTTCCAATGTCTCTGTTTTAACCACCATTGTTCTCAAACCAAACGTAGGAATGAGTCTTCAGTTTCTAATTGTCTCAATGGATTGGGATAAATTAGTCCATCTGGAAAGTTAAACAGCTTGTCAAAATGTTTTAATTTGATTGTGGGGTTTTACTCTTTTCAGGCAACAGTGAAATGAACATAAAATATGGATGGAATGGATCCATTTTCAAGAAAACATTTTATTATTGATGAAAATGGAAGATTTTGAAATCATATATATTTCTTTGTGTCTGTACAAGTACAAAGAGTAAAGTAATTGATTAGCAGCTGGGTCAACCTGTGTTGCTGATATTGACACTTGTGCAGATATTGTAGACAGATAGTCTCTGTTTAATGATTGCCATTCACTTTTATAACCCTCTCAGGATGCCATCCTCAATAAATATTTGCAAACAGGAAATTTGCAGTATGGCTTGAGAGAGTCATAACCCTGGCACCTTTGTGTTTTGAGATTAACATGTAATTAAAATAGTAAATCAATATTTATTAAGCAGTAGTACAAAACAAATGAGCAATGTAATCAGGTCATATAATGAGTCACTGGATGGAGGAGGGTCCTTTTTGAAGTAGCATTCTGCAATGCAAACATTTATATGTAGAGGCAGCTTAGATATCTACAAAATTACTTTAATAAAAATCCATTAGACATACTGTAAATCACTTGACACATACACACATGCATGTACTGCACACACATAAGCACATTCACAACTGCAGTACAGAAACCTCACCTCACCCTGAGACCCCCTTCCTTTCCAAACCACACTTTTTAAATGTGGAGTCTACACTTTTTCATTTACTCACCACAGCTTTCCCACAATTATCATTTTATGACTTTCATGCTTACAGTATGTAAGCATGAACGACACACACACACACACACACACACACACACACACACACACACACACACACACACACACACCCACACCTCTCACATTACTGAGCACAAAGAGAGTGAAACAGGCCCAACTGTCCAGATATTCCAGCATCTACTGGAGTATGAATAAGAGAAGATGTTAAAAGCTTAATGGACTGCTCCTCTTATTGTTTAAAAATTGCTCGACATATAAATGGCTGAAGAAAACATTGGTTGGCCTCAATTATGCATTGAAAATAAAGTTATGAGCTAGTGGCTGAATTATTGATGCTGGCACCGGGAACAAGAGCATGTTGGCAATGTGTCACTGCTTTTTTGCTGATGCTTCATCTTGTATTGATAATTTTTCATCTAAAAAGCCCATGAAGTCTTGATCTGTGAAAGATGGAAAAACACACCATGAGTATTGGAAATCTAATGCAATATTACTGGAAGAGGAAAACAGATAACATCGAGTAACATAATGGAAAAATAAAAATAATAAAAAGAAATATGTAGCTTTGAGACAGGACTTTAATACTGCCTGTTGTATGAGCAATGTAAGCTCCCTGAAAAGTTATATTTTCTCCATTCACAGAATTAAGACATTTTCTAACCATCTCATTCCATGCCTCATAGAGGTGTTACATTTCTCAACAGTATGTCCGTATCATGCTGCATGTGTGTATATAAAATAGGGCATAAAAGCACCAAGTCTTTTGGTCTTGGGACTGTCCCGTATGGCTGACACACTTCCTGAGATGCAAATGCTTGTGGTTCATCTGCCAATAGCCTCTCTCTGTCGTATTTGCCTCATACTCTGTCTCAGTTAACTATGCTCACACACACAACACACATGTGCACACAAGCATCAGCATGTGCAGAGCAAGACAAAAAAATAATTGTTATATTAACAATATCTTTTCAGTGTTAAAGGCATGAATCAGAAATAATTGTGACTTAATGTGATTCTTAATGTCCTATTTGGACATTTTTGCATACAGAAATTACTGCTACTTTTTTCTATTTTAAAGTGGCTGTGACCAACACTAGCAGACATGACAAAGTAAAAAAGAGACAGAAAACAGAGAAACAAAGTAAAATAAAAATAGTTGTGTATGAACCCTCCCCTTCATGTTTCTGCAAAGTGAACAAAATGCTGGTCTCCAGCAAGGTTAGTTGAGCAGATGATTTGATGTGTGGAAAATTCCATATGACCTTCCACTGACCCTTTCACTGAATAAAAGACTATTGGCATTGAAGTTCAGTATCTGATGCCAAATAGATGCTCCGTATTAGTCCACAGAGTACATTTTTCTCTTACTATTTTAGATTGCCATTTTTTATAAACAGTCACTTACTGACGAACATTTCACACACTGGTTGTTTTCCTCTATTTCCATAGCGTCTGTTTATTCTCTTTCGAGATCACCGCTATCGCAGTAGTTCAAAGTACATACAGAGATATCTACGGTACATGAATTCACATACTGCATGCTGCGCTTTTAATGCGCTTTTGTCAGTGACTGAGAAAGGTGAAAAGTGTCTTTATTTTGGAGTCAAGGGTGACTGCAACACTGCAGGGAGTAGTGTGCTGTAGCTTGCCTGACTGACTCTCTGTTAGTCATCATTCTTTAAGGTCACAGTGAAGTGCATTGTGGCAGAAACTCTAATCAGACACACCCATACTCTATGCACACATGACCCAAAATTATCACTAATCAGTAGAGATAATTATTACTCATCATGATGACTTTAGCAGTCCACTTATATGACTGCTGTGGAATTTTCCAATTAATATTGGTAGTGCGTCAGGAGTGCTCAGCTCTTATCTCTGTGGATATTTTGAGAGTTATTCTGGAGAGCTCTCCCTAGTTCACCGGGGTAAATTTACTGTTAAAGACACCATAGTGGAGACACAGATTACCCAATCAGATCCTGCGTTTATAGACCAAGCCACAATGAGAGCAGCACAGCACTCATTTAGTGTGTCACAATGTGCAGCTGTTTAGCAGTCTCTGCACAGCCAAACACACTATGAAGTGAATGTCTTTTAGCAATTGTTGAAAAGCTGGAATGAAACTAATATTTTTTCTATCTTTGTCCTTTTTTGTTTTTTTTATTTTTTATTTTGGTGCAAACTGAACTGCCATTTCATCATTCTTTACTAAGATTTTTTATGTAGTACCATGAAAGCTTGTTTAATTAAATTTCACACATATACATACTTCAAACAAGTTGTGCAAAAAAAAAAAACAACTGTGAGTCAGATAAAAATCCTTTCATCACTTTTCTCTCCTTCCTTTTGGTCCTTTTAAAAGAAATATTCAGCATGATTATGGAGATGAATATGCTGTTAAAACACAGTTGTATATAAAGGACATACAATTAAATTTCTTTGCAAATTAGAGTATGTCTATATTTTTTTAATTGTTTTATTGTATATCATTCTGAATGCTGCCAAAATGAGGATTCATTTTTCAGTTTTCTAGATGAGGAGATGCTTTTGATTTCATAGAAACATGTCGCTCTATGCTATCTTCCTTAAAAAATGGAAATAGTTTTTAATTACTTTATTAATTGTTTCATATATAACAGTAAAATTCAAAATTTAAAAAAAATTAACAGAGGTTTCCTTTTTTTAATACTTTGTATTGATAAAAGTACAATGGCTGTTTAAAAGAAAAGAGACAGATGCAACTGTCTAGGCAGCTGACATTTTCAGGAGGCATCAAAAAAAGCTCAATGAATATCTGTCAGTGTTTAAACAGAAATGTTGAGAGAGGTTGACAAAGACGGAGATCAAAAGAAAAACACAAAAGTGAAACTGAGCTGAAAAAATAAGCGCCTGTGATATTTCTCACAAAGCGCTATGACTGGCCTCAGCCCGTGGCTGAGTTTAGGCCACTCACAATCAAACATTCAGAATGTTGTAGTGGATGTTGTAATGGATGTTTGAGTCAAACAACCACAGGTCACATCTGAGCTTCAGTTTTACATGCCCATACCTCTCCAGCCTACTCATGTGTGCCTATATTTTCTGCTCTGTGTCAGTTTCGTGGTGCCATGACTCAACTTCTGTCATGCTTGGTCTTTCATCTCTGTAACGGTGACTGCTGAGATACTCTTACTTTTATTTCCGATAAATGACTGATTTTATGTTTAACTGGCAGTCAGAGGCCACTGTTAACCTTTCCACACCTCCGCAACAATGTTTTTCACCTCATTTGTGAGGTGTGAGATATGTGCTGGTAGAGAGCCTCCCACTCTCTTCCCTTTCAGGGTCCCATAATGTTAGCCTGTGGAGGAGCTACTGAGGAGATCAATACCCATCAGACTGCTAAAATATATACATTTATCACACCCTGATGATTACTTGCTACACTATGCCACTACAACATGTTACATCTGATTGGAGACAGAGATACTCAGGCCCACCCACCAGCTATAGATGCTACCATCAAACTCTAAAAAAAAGGTCACATAACACATGGATTGTCTTTTTCAATGGTGTTGAGCAAGAAGATGATAGACTTACAGCTCTCTTCCGCTCAAAAAGAACAATACTTTTGACTTTATGCTTCATCTTGTGCTGTGGGTTGAGCAAGCTCACTGGGTTTTAAAATCTCAACTGAGGAAAATGTTCCTTCTGTCCTCCCTCTGCTGCAGATAAAGAACAGGCGTTTGAGTAATTATGGTGCATTATCGCCAAGGAACGTTTCATTGTTACATTTTAAGCTGTGTAGTGAGCGGTGACAAACGAACAACCATTTTAATTTCTATCAGGAGGAAAAACACATGGCTGGAGCCAATGAAGTCAGCTCTCTCATTCTGCCACTGACTGAGACCATCTGGACCAAATAAAGTTTTTCCCTTTGAATCAACAGCTGTTGGAAATTACACGGGAACACTCCTTCTCTATATATCAGTCTTTTTTTCTGCACTCCAACCATGTTTGTTTTATGGTTTTAGTTTAGTGCCAGATTTGATCAGTGCTCACAGAACAAAAGAAAATAAAGCATGACTTTCTAAATGCACCTGTTTCCCCTCATATTTTCTCTCTACGCATGTCTTTCGCTCTGTATCTTTCTCCCTCTAACCCTGCCATCTCTGTGGTGGTGGTGATAGAAGGGTTGACCACGTCAGTCAATCTGTCAGTGGCTGACAGTTTTACAATACATACACTACACTGATGGGTACCATCACTCATGTAACAATTGCCCTCCACAGTGAAATCAAAAGAAAGAGAGAATGAGAGGGTTGGAGAGGATTGAAGAAGCGGAAGTAAAGGCAGTTAAGTAAAAATAACGGTCATGTGTCTAACAGAGACATACAGTGAGAGGAAATAAGAGCCAATTTGATCTCAGTTTCATCTATGAAACTGTATAGTCTTTTTTTTCTCGATTTTCATAAGGTTTTGAACTCAGAGGTAGATTTTCCCCTCTGTGCTGCAGAGATGGAATCACCATGGTTTTCTTTTTCCACTGGCCAGAGAAGAATTTGTTCCACTCTGCTGGCAGAGCTGATTTTTAACACTTTTTGTCCTGGATTATTATTACCCTAAACCATCTAATATATGTTTTAAGTAGTATTATGTATGTTAATGCATTTTGAACAGTTTTTCTATTATTGAATTTCAGATTCACTGTGTCAAAAATGGACAACAAACGCATGCTCAAACATGAACTGAGAAGCATGACGCAGTTGTTACATAGCTTTTCCATTTATACTGTTGTATGTGCCACTAAGATGGCACATATAATCATTCTGTCCACGTATACACATCTTAATAGTTATTTTTAATGGCATTGTTTCGACCTGCTAGTTGACAGCAGACAGTGACAGGAAACGTGAAGAAAAGGTTCCTATCGGACCTGACGGCACATGTCCTAGACGGCTGGGTCAGCAGGAAACCACAAGTATGCACATTTGAGCCTGGAGTTTTACTTACATTTCAGCCAATTTGAGGATATAAATGACCTGATGGTTTTAGGAAAATGAAGGTAGAATTACCAAAACCTGACAAGAAAAGTATTTTTTTAATTTAATAGAATAAAAAATCTAAATTTAGAGTGCATGAACCACGAAGAGATAGCGATAGTTTTTCCATTGCCAAAATATGACCACTTGCCAACTTATTTATGCAGCAAAACAGGAAAATGACATGTCTAATATGTAATACAGTTCATGATCACTTTGTGACATTTGAGAAGGAGTTTGGCAGTTGACTCATAAAACAGTTGGGGGTTTTTTTGCACAAGGATACAGGATACGTTTACTTAACTATCTCACAGGCTACAAAAAAGAGCAACAAACATGCATGCAGTTCTTTGACTTAAAACATTTTCGAATTGTTTAGAACATTTTGATCAGTGAATGTTTAAATTAAATCAGTTCAATTTCTACCTAAGAGCTAAATGGGTTGAGATCTGCTTTCAACATTAGTTTTGCACTTGACAGTGGTGTAGATTAATTAAAAAAAGCCATGCTATAAATTGACATCCAGCACAAGCAATAGTCTTGCCGGAGACCCAGGGGAGGAAAGTCTTAAGCGTTCCCCAGAAAGCAGGAAGCAAAAGCTGCCCAGAGGAGAGACGCAAATGAGCCAATCTGTTTGTCTGTTTATGGGAAATGGCTGTAGAAGCATCCTGCCACCCCGCATTGTCATATGGGAGCCAGGCTCTCACAAACACATGCTTAATGACTCGATTTATTCACCCCGTCACTATATCTTCATCTTTGCCTCTCTGTTTTCTCTAATGGTCTTGCCCATATGCACTTTTCCAGTTTTCCATCCCCATTGGTATATTCAAGTTATGGACACAAGGCTAACAACTTACCTAATTTCTGTTGAGTGTGAACGTGCATGCATGTGGACGGTGAGTTATAAGACAGAACTGTGACCTTTGAAAAGTGTGCCATGTCCCACTACAGACTTAGGGCAGGAGTCTCTGGTAGTTCCCAGTGATGTGGTTACGAAGGGGTCGGTTGTGTTTTGAGCGGCCATGTGATGCGTGTCAGTGACATCTGAGTCAACATTGCCAGGGTATCGATCAGACTGTAGCTCTGGAAGGTCTCTCAAAAGCTTTATTCTTAAATCTATGCTGACAGGCGATGACATGATGGAGATGGGGCTGCCGAATTGATTGTGTCCTCTCTCTCCTTTCACTCTCCCGCTCGCACTACCACTTCCCTCGGCCTCTCTCTTCTCCCTCGCCTCTTTGTCCCATCACTCTCTGCCTTCCATCCCCCCCCCATCCCCCTTCCTCATTTTTTTTTCTCCCTCCTTTTCTACTCATCGCCTGGATGTGTCGAGCACAAGATGTCAGATTATTTCCCAGCAGACACTGCGCTGTGTGACAGAGGACTGGAGCTGTATATCACTCGATGACACTTCTTCTGCCTCCCCCCTCTCTCTGCAGACAACATCAAATATCGCCAGGCCTTTTTGATCACTTAAAAGGCTTGTATTAGGAGAGGAGCCGGTGCTTAAACAAAAGCAAACAAAGTGTTTCATCTGTCATGTTTGTCAGTGCGCCATATGTGCAGCAACAGCTTTTCTATCAGAGAGGTGGTAAACCCCACGGTATCACACATTATGGGACTCCAAAAACAACTCAGCTCAGACACTCCGAGATGTCAAAAGAGGCAACATGGCCATTCTTCACTAACTTATATTTTATGTGTTAATCATGTATTTTTTTGTTTATGTTATATGAAGCAGACATATTTTGAAAAACAAAATTTAAACTTAACTTGTAATGATAAAACAGAACATAAAGCAATAAAAAAAACTTCAGCTTTCAGATTTTTTATGTTCACTAAAACTGGGCTTCAGTCCATACCTTGTAATTCTAATTGAATGCACTGAGGGCTTTGGCACGGGTGGGGTCGACCCAGTATCCAGGCCAACCGCTCAGCATATTGTTTCTATGGCACCTGTCGCCCCAGATTAATAACTCCAAAGTCTGTGCTGGCAAAGCATGCATGGATACCAGAAATTACAATACTAATTCAGGACTAGGGATTTATTCACCAGCCTCTCCCAGGATTTATGGTGAAGTGAGCAAGAGAGCAGAAGAGAGAGAGAGAGAGAGAGAGAGAGAGGAAGAGGGACTAATAATGCTAGGAAAAGTGATTAGCTCAATGGGAGAAATTGTGCATTTGTAGTCCTGCAATTATTATTGTGTTTCTCATCACATAATGAGTTTGAACAATGCAGTTAATGGTATTATTGGCGGGCCACCAGAAACGGGGTGTATATAAGCTTGATAGCACTTTTTCATCAATAAATCACTCCAGTGCACATGGCAATATTTAAATCTATGTTATTAAAATTGTTGGAACAACACTATCAGATTTATGTTTTGTTATTTTATTATGGATTGATTATCATCATCACAGGCATATCTGATTTGCGTGGAGGCAGTTGGAGCGTGGTTGGTTTAATCCATTTTGATTGCTCTGCAGAGGAATGCCACTGCTTTGCTTGAATGGACAGCTACTTGCCGTGTACCTCTGATGATTGGCTCTGAGAGAAAATACACCAAAGAGTTTTTATTTCTTTTCTTTTGTTCCCCCATATTTATTAGTGTTTGTTTCTCCCACAAACAGATATGTTAACCTGTAAATCCTTTACTTTAATATCTCCATCCTCTTTCATGGTCTCAAAAGAAAATAAATTACAATGAAAAAACACATTACTGAAAACAGTACATCTGCTATTATTACCACCTCGTTTACTATACTGTAGGTCATTTATCTTGGTAAGACTTGAGACATAGGGAGTCTTTATAATCGTTATTAGTTTGATGCAAAGCATTATGAATCATTAAAAAAAAATCCAAAAGTGAATTGTATTCAGTGGAAGAAGACTAATGAAAAAGAGCTGCATAAAAGGCACACTGGATTGTCCAAGTGATTTCAGTTGCATTAAAACAGAGACAGTGGGAAGAAAATGTGTTAAACCAGAGAAACACAACAAAATAGAAGGAGCAATATTGTGACCACTACACAGACACATATTCTGCCCTCTGTTTACAAAGTAGCCTGATGTGAATCTAATTATAATCAGTTCATTTATTCTGTGTGGTGATGAATGTATAAATTTAGGTAGTCTGGACAATGAAGGAAGAGATCAGTCTTAGCACGTAGAACCATTCGAGTACGTCCGCTCACCGATACGGCAGCAGAATTACTGGCTTTCAGAACTGTGACAGCCCTGAAATTACAATTGAGTTTCACTCTTTCCCACTTTCACACCTACCTCCTTCTCCCTTCCTTGTTCTCCCTCCTTCTCCAACGCTCTCTTCCTCATTCTCTCTCTTTCTGACGGCTCAATAACAGGTGCCATGCTAAGAGAGCTGTTACAGCCGTCCCTGAGTGGTTGTGTCAGCAGCAATGTTAGGGTTGAGCTTTCCAACCTGCTCACCATGCAGGAAAAAGGAAAGAGAGAAGGAGGGAAAAAAGTCTCTTTGGTCCCCAAATGATACCCACTGGGAGCCATCATGCACTAAATTTCACCGGGTGGTTCTCCCCTGTTTTCTGTCTTGTGGCCCCCGGACTCCGATTTACAGACAGAGCCATATTGGGCTTTTCTGCATGGTGGGGCCCAAGCAGCTGTGTTCAGCAGAAAAAAATGACAACAACAAAATAAAGAAATAAATAAACAAATCAACAAACACATTAAGAAAGCTTATTTATTTGCAAATGCTCGAATAAGGACTTTTTGTGTGCCATCTGCAGAAAATGAACCGTATATCGGACCTTGATTGCAGTTTGGCCTGACTATTCAAAAAAGCCCTAACTATTGTGGAAAATCCACTAAAGTGTTGGAAATCCTCCCAGCTGCATCAAAACAAATTCATAAAGTTTTTGTCTGCCTTCTTTGACTTGAAGAGCCAATTAACTGTGTGTGCCTCAGCTGATACTGATATCGCCTGCCTTTAACACAAACAAGACTATCTGTCATTATGATTGCTCATCTTTAACGCGTCTTTAAGCACACCCCTTAAGATTTGAGAGGTTCTTGGCAAAATCTATGCAAATGAAGCTGCTTTGTGAAAAGACACATCACTGTGCATGAAGCCTGAAGCGGGCAATAATCACAGACGGATTGTGTGCAAACAAGAGATGCTAAGCACCTCAAACCTCTGCAAGCGACAGAAACACACAGAGAGAAACACATCACAGGGTGAAAGAGATAAGTCAAACAGTGAGGTGATTGCTCAGTTTTTTTTCGCTGATGAGCAATAAAGCAACATTCCACATTATGTTTACCTTTAAAACTTTCAGATCCTGTGGGTTTACTCTAGAAGAAATGTGCATAATTTTAAGGATGAAATTTAGACACACAAATGACCACAATCAGGCTTTTGATCTGTCACAAGCACACTAGCATATGGACTTGGCATTTCAGCATAATTCATAAACCGTTTTTTCTCTTTCTTTCTGAGGAGAGGAGGGGTAGAGATATGTTAGCATATAGGTAATCTAAATTTAGCTTCCATACCATCATGGGGCGTTTCATTTTACGCACAAGAAAAAAATGATAAATTTCAAAGGTGACCTGATGGGTTTCATTACAGCTGATTGATCGGCTTATGTGAGGATGTCACGAAATGGACAGAGGAGACATAATACACCTTCAGAATCCTATATAGGACATATAGGCCATCTAACCACGGCATCTATATACAGTAAGCCAGGGATGTATATTACATCTGAATGATGTCTGCCGGTTTCTTGATGCTTGCTCTTCGAATGATAGTTAAAAATGATCTTGTAACAATTTAAAGCAATCAAACAAAACTTAATTGTCAATCACAAGGCAATGTCAATTTGTCTTGACAAATTGGCTCACAAGTAAAAACTCACAGTACACACAGAGTAAAACCATTTATACAAAAACTATTAAAATAACATACAATGAGTCAACTGCTGATATGCTTTACTTTCATGCCAACAGTTATTATTCTTTTAGTCTTTAGTCAAAAACAGACAACTCACCTAAATTATTTTTTAAAAAACATGACGTACCAGCTTTAGAAGTACTTATTTCCAAATATGATATCATATGATTTTTTTTATAAATTCAAAAATTCTAAAAATGTTATTTAAAGCTGTTAAATAATTTGAGGTTATTTAGAGTAGATTTAGCATTACTAACTAACATTCCAGTTGATGGAATAAATTAACTCATAGAAAAACATTTCTTCTTTTACAATTAGGAATGACGGTGAAAGTTCCAGAGCAGCTATTTTTATGGATGTCTCTGGACTCTTTGCAAGTGTTTGGGAACAAAGCAGGGATCTGTGAATCTCTCCTGTGAACTAGTAAATAACCCCTGCAATTCATCATAACAACAAGAAGGAAATGTCAAGGGCACAGGAGTCCCTTTTTTGTCGAGGTCACACACAAAACACAAACAGTAACACACATGCAAAAACATACACATACACATTTGCATGCTGCATTGTGACCACACTGAGCTACATAGAAGTTGAGGCATTGACAAATCACTGAGACCTGAAAGTGGGGCCGAGGTGGGACTAATTGAAATGAACTTTAGAAAAGGGGGGACACCTAATTAAACATGAACTTTCTATCCTGTGTTTGTGTTTACATCATGGGGCCTAAATTTCAGCTCATCTTAGTGTGGCCAAACCTGGCGATGCAGGCAAAAGAATACTGCATATGAACACGGAGAAGGAATAAGGTCATTGCTTTTCCTCAGTGGAAACATTTTTTTTTTTTGTCTCAAGTCACTTGCAACACTTTTCTGGAGTGTGTGAGGGGCCCATTCATTATCTGCCACTTTCCTCAGAGAGACCGTAGCGCATATGGTATCGTGTGTTTTCTTGTTTATCTGTGCTGGTTTGAGACAGCTATCGTGAGTGGTGCGCTTATTGGCATACATACAGCATGTCTTTATGCACCTGTGTACATGGGACTGAGTGCGGGTGTGGGTGGAGGATAGATAGATGGGTGTGTGCATACATGCATTTGTTTGTTGCTGTTTATTGCCTGTTCTATTTTCTGTATTACTTAGTCGGGGACATGGCCCAGTGCAGGAGCTGTGAAGTTTCCCAGTAACAGGCTAATTCCTCAGTGGCTGTTTAGAGTGTCTCCAGCAGTGCTAAGTGTTCTCCTCTCTGTGCCTGATCAGAAAACAGGACCACTTTAGTCAGTTTGTTTAAGATCCCCTGAGAAGGCTCTCATATCCTTCCTCTACTCACCCCTTGCTTTTCCCTGCTCTGTTTCTCTCACGCTCACACACACACAAACACACTCGCAGTGCCACTTTCACGCTCCCCAACTTACATGGCATATTAAATAGATAGGACTTGACATGCGTAGATGACGCAATCGATCTTTCTTTTTTTTTGTTTCTGCATATTTTATTGTTATCCTTTTTAAAAATCCTTTTTATATTATGTTAAGCTTTTATTTTAAGTAAATACAAGGGTAGTGATAAAGAATCCATCATTTTTCTGTTTGGAATTCATGGTATCTTTACTGAAGCTTTTTTTCCTTCAAAACGAAGCATAC
Organism: Siniperca chuatsi; assembly: GCF_020085105.1. Taxonomy (NCBI): domain Eukaryota; kingdom Metazoa; phylum Chordata; class Actinopteri; order Centrarchiformes; family Sinipercidae; genus Siniperca; species Siniperca chuatsi. Next base: position 19,748,446 of record NC_058042.1, read on the forward strand.
AGTAAATAAGGAGCTACAAATATGCTATACAGGTGCTGCACCAACAGAGAAATATTCAGATGTATAATGTGCATCCTCAAAAAGCAACTATTTGGCACTACATTTGATGCAAAGCTTTGAGTAAGCACTATGCGTTTGTGAATACAAGAAAGCATGAGGTTAGGTTTTGAACAGACTGCAGCTAAAATTTATGCTGAGGATAAATGTTTATGTGGGGTATATTAAACAATACAACAATACATAAAACAATGCATAAACCTTTTTTATTCAGTAAATTATACTCAACAGGTGTTTCTTTTCAATAAATTAACAATCAAAACCTGTAACTATGGACAAATTCTGTTACTTTTTTGTCTGTCTTTGCTAATTGGAGCCCAATCACTGCAAAACTTCATAAAGAAACAGTAACACTAAGCAGGAGAATATTAGTTGTTTGCAGACATGATAGCGACATGATGAGTCAGGTCCACAACCCGTGTGTGGACCTGACTCATATATGCAAAGAGATTATTAATGAAAAATAGTTCAGGTCATAATGAATTTCATCAAGGTGGTAAAGGTGCTGTTTAAGAAGTAGGTTAAATGAATTTCATGTGATTATACTACACTATACCACCTGGCTCATTGTGTGAGGCGTGAGTGTGTGTACATGATAACTTCACCCTATTTCACCCGTCTCTATAGTGAGGTAATATATAGTGCCCTCATTACAGCTCCCCCAACACAGCTCCCTTACACACATTCACACACAAACATATTAGCTCATACAGTAATTGCGGGTGATTTAGACACTGTAGTAATACTACAATCATATTTTATTTAAGTCATTTATGATACTTGCCATACATACTGTGTGTTAATCAAAATACCTCTAAAGGATTGGCAACTAAAACTGTATGTTGCTTAAACTTCAGTATCAGAGTGTAAATGATGCACTCTTTTATTAGAACTGAGAATAGAATATATTTGCAAGGGAAATTCTTCGCATAGAGAATTTGTCCCACAACATGAAGACACATTCTCTGTGTTTTCTATGGCCGGTTCTGCTATCCTTGTGTAAAGGTGAAGTTTCCTCACAAGAGCTGACAAGTGTGAAATTACGATAGGAAGTGCTTCATACCTTGCCATTTACCTTCATTCATTACCACGCCATACACACACACATACCTACACACTCCCTACAGTCCACAGCTGACTGGCTGATATGGCTTTCTTTATCCAGGAGTCTAGGAAAATACAACACATATTATGCATGACAGTTTGCCTTTGGAGTTTGCCAGTTGCCTTTGGAATCTCTCAAATTTTGTTAGAGTCCTCAAAGGCATCAGCTTGCCTTTGGAGTGGTATTGAATGCAGAGGTACAAAGGTATTGGAAAGGAGGTTGGAAGTAGACATAGACCTACATGGATTATAGCTCATCTATACCGATAGTCTCCAGCCCGGGAACTAGATCCATATGACGTTCAAAGGAGCGCTGGACCACAGAGATTTTCTACCAAGACATGATGCAGGTCACAGGGAATGACACTGTCCTCCACGGGAACTCTCCCTTTTATCGTCTCTCTTTCCATTCAGATTATTTAATTGCAAAAGACACTAAATTAGGCACACAAAAACACCTAATGTGTAGTTTTATTACATATACTATAGTATATATGGTATATTATGGAACAGAATTAAACATAAATCACACATTGTATACAGTGCAATTACTGCTAATCACAATGTCTTGAATCATGTGATATATACTTGTGTGTGTGTGTGTGTGTGTGTGTGTATATATACACACACACACAAGTATATATCACATGATTCAAGACATTGTGATTTTATATATATATATATATAATATAGTGTCTGGTGTCAATATGGAAGCAAGTTTCTCAGAATTGGAGAATAAATAAAGATTGTCGTTCTGTGTCTTTCTCCTTCCTAGTTTGTGTGTTGTCTGAAGGTTATCCAGCTGACGCTGTGGCCAGAGGAACTGAGGGGACGCTGGGCGGTCATAAGTATTTGTCTTTGAAGACTGCATGCTGTGTCCGTATCGCTGTTGCAGTGTAATTGATACAGACTCATGCTGTTGAGCTTAACAGAGCCCCATCGTGGCCTTACACTCAGATCTCTCACAGCTGTAGGGCTCAGAGTACTGAGCTCTCACAAAATCACACAAGCGTGTGCAGGCTCACACACATAACACCCAGCTGGCTTCTGGCGAGATCACAGCTAAAGAGATCCAGAGCGGAGCTGGTTAGACTAACACTAATGGAGATGAGCTGCCTGGTTAGCTCAATGGAAAATTGAGCAGAGATGCTTATTTCATCACAAGCAGTAGTCAGTTCCCCAGGGAATACACAGTCAACTTACACTGATTTAAAATCTTTCTGAAACGACAAAAAAATAGCGTGGTGTTTGTGAGGGAGCTGGTTGGCCCACTACAGAGAATGCTATAACAAGTGTTATAGTATATGAAACGACATGACATTTTCTAAGTAGCATGCACAAAGGATACATTTGTAAGGGCATGCTATGCTCAATCATTGTTCCACTGACAAGGAGCTCTTTTCACTTGGCTCCTTAGTAGCCAGCGCATTAAATCATGTCACCAGCCGATCCGGTGAAATCTGGGCCACACCTGAGTGCATATGTCCTGCCCGGCAGCACTGTAGCGTAGTAAAAACTACACAGGATCACAGGCAAGCAGGAGGAGGTCCTCTGCTTTTATTCCTCCGCCTGACATTCTGTGACATTTAAGAAGTCGTTAAAGGTGTGAGCATGTGGAGTGGGAGAGCGTAGCTCCTCAGGCAGAGAAAGATCCTCAGCACTGTCACCAAATAAAACCTTGTTGGATGAACTGATTATGCTGTCAGAAAAATCATAGCATTACATTACACTCTCCTGAAAAGATATATTCACTGTGTTGACAAATCACGTACGGTGGTATGCGCTATGAAGACGCCTGTGGCAGTAGTATTATAATTCAGCCCTGTGGCACATGTAGATAGAAGGATGCACTGCAATTATCAGATGGAGTGCAGTCCATGTCTGGCCTGGACTGTTCTGGTTGTGTTTCATTGTGGTCAGTCTTGGCTGTGACACAAACACACAGGGTCCACAGAAGATAACAGTCTCATTTTATGAGCCTCTTCCTCTCCACCAACAAACAGCTATTAGAGTGTGGCCAGATCTGGCTTCTGCTGGTGCTGCTGACAGCTAATGTCCTGCTATTTGTCCATTTCTGGCATCCGTCTCCATAAAGGCCTTGCTGTAAAAAGGCCTGTTGACCTACATCGTTAGGGGCCGACCCTGTCTTTACAGCAGTAAATGTTTGTTTAGGGGCAGTCCCCTGTTCTGAAGTAGCGATTAGCCTTTGGTAGAGAGAGGAGCCCTCAGGTTCAAAGCCCTTCCTCCACTGACAGGCTGTCAGCTCCAATACTAACAGAAAACACAGACAGAGAAATACAGAGGCAGAGACAGGACAGTGATTACAAAGCCTAAGCTCTCTGCTCTGGGCCCTGTACTGCTTCTCTGGAGGAAAGAAAAAACACTACCCTCCTCAACCCAATGAACTGACAACAAGATGTGTACAAGCACTGTAGTGGGGAAGTGGAAAGAATTCCTCTACCAGAAAAGGTAGATTAACATGGTTTACCCAGACAGTAGACCAGAATACACAAACCCTTTGCAGGTCTTATGCCTGTGATGGGTGTGCTGTTAAATATTCCAAAAAACTAAAAAGTACTAAAAAAGTAACAATCCCCAATGTGAAAGATTTTCTCCCACTAACATCCCAATTTTTGTGTCCCTGTGTAAACAACCTTTACCAACTCATTAAATGTTGTGAAATAAAAACAAACTAGAATGCTGATTAAGTGTTACAACAAACCTGGCTTACCTTTTTTCACCTGTTTGTTGTTAGGCTATATACTGTCAAGTTAAGGGCTATTAGCTGACTAGTAGGCAACTAGAAGCAAATTTAAGATTTGGACAATGTAGTATCAACCACAATAAATTTGATATTAATTGTAATTGTATCCTTATCAGTACATCCAATCTTACAAACTTCCAATCTTGCTAACCTCCAATTTTTGACGCCAGTATTTTAAATTGATCTAGTGGTTTTTAACTTTCCATCATACTGCCCTCTTTTACCCCACTGCAAATATTGCATCACTGTTGGGTGTGGTCGAATAAAACACGCTTCTAACTAGTCAGAAGGACAACTGTGTTGAAACTTTAGATCAGAATTCATGAATGCAACAATGCTGCGCTGCCATAAAAGACTGAGGCTCATTCATGTTGAGGCATGTGTATACAACCACCCACCATCTTAATTATGACCCTCTTTCTTTCCATCACACTATTTATTGTCAAACTACACAGTTTTGTGTCTTTTCTTCTTTTTTACATCTCTTGGTGGGAAACCTTTTGAGCACATATGTACATTTTAGGACAAGATGCTCATTTCAGCCCAGGCTTTAAAGTCAGTCATCTAAGCCTTCCCCTTTTACAACTTGTATCCAGGGACCTCACCCTAATTTCCTGTAATGCACAAAAGCCTCATGTCTATACCATGTACATTTGTCTATGTGGTAAGAGTGAAAGTCAGCCAGGTCACAGGTAGACCTCTGCCCATCAATCTGAGACGCACGCTCTCCACACAGGGAGGTCCTGACATTCCCACAATACACGTAGAGGTAATGGAGTCCCAAAGATGCCTGAGGGGACATAAGCCACAGAGAAAAGACATGGTGACAGATTGACAAAAGCTTGCTACAGTTGGGTGCCTCCAGCCTCAGGTACAGGCCCAAAGAAGTAGCTCCAGTCCCAAATCCTTTGTGTTTACCAGCGCAGGTCTGTCCTCAGCCACATCCCTCATCACACGGGGAGGAGAGGAGGGTTTTATGATGGATGATGTTTAAAGTAGATGGCTGTAGGTTTGGGGGTTTAAAGCACATCTGTAATATCCTGTGTGACCTCTCAACTGCTACAGAGTACATTTAAAATCTCTCTCTCCCCCCTATCCCCAGTATGACAGCCACAGGCCTACATGCTGCTCTGTGAGCAGATACAGATCAATCTTAGCTGCTCTTCCCCACAAGACAGATACATAAGTACACATTTAATAACATCTTTCTACATTATAAGCAGCTGCACACTGTGCAACCACAACATGTAGACATAGTGGCAACACCAATGAGCCCTTATCGGCTTGCATAGGACTGTATACATTCACATTATGCATTTAGGCAGACATCAACAAACCAATGCAGTGATGTCTTTTACAATAAATACATTTAGTCACTACAGTAAAGAACATTAAAACATGGAATACAGCCATATTGAGAGCTCCCTTGGCTTTATAGCCACTTTTGATGAATAATTCAAGTAGCACTTTAAATTATTTACATAAAGGTTATAGTGTAATGTTATGCACAAAAATTAGCTTGCCAGTTAGTGTAGCACTGTCTTGAAGTTATGGGGTGATTTTTCTAACCCTCTGTAATAACATATGCTGTACTACAGGGTCTGGCTGTTGTTATGCTATGGTTTTCATTACTCTAACTATCAACAAATGGGAACACCATGGCTTCTTATAGAATGAGATGCCCAATTTCAGGAACATGAATTCAGTTTTTTTTTCTGGGAACTCACCCCGGCCAGTCCGCCCCGAACCTGTCTGGGCTAAGGCCAAATCTAAACACACAGACATCTGGTCCCTGTAATCCTCTTACAACTGCCACACATAGTCCTCAATGGCGAGTCGGTGGTGTATGTGCCATTGTGACATGGCAATTAACTTATGTCCATTGATTATCCAAAGGCAGCTTAGCCTAGCAAGGGTCAAGGAACAGACTTAGACTCTAAGTATTTAACAAGACAGGAGAAGACGGGTCAAAGGGCAGTCACACCCATTTGACCATGAGTGTGTGAGTCTGTGTTGTGTATCTTCTTTTCCTTTCGGCTGTTCCCTTTCAGGGGTCGCCACAGCGAATCATGTGCCTCCATCTAACCCTGTCCTCTTCACTCGCACCAATTAACTTCATGTTCTCTCTCACTACATCCATAAATCTCCTCTTTGGTCTTCCTCTAGACCTCCTGCCTGGCAGCTCCAACCTCAGCATCCTTCTACCAATATATTCACAGTCTCTCCTCTGAACATGTCCAAACCACCTCAATCTGGCCTCTCTGACTTTATCTCCGAAACGTCTAATATGAGCTGTCCCTATGATGTACTCATTCCTGATCCTGTCCATCCTCGTCACTCCCAAAGAGAACCTCAACATCTTAAGCTCTGCTACCTCAACCTCTGCCTCTTGTCTTTTCTTCAGTGACACTGTCTCTAAGCTGTACAACATCGCTGGTCTCACCACCGTCTTGAACACCTTTCCTTTCATTCTTGCTGATACTCTTTTATCACACAACACGCCTGACACTTTTCTCCACCCGTTCCAATCTGCTTGCACCCGCCTCTTCACCTCTTTTCCACAGTCTCCATTGCTCTGAACGGTTGACCCTAAGTACTTAAAGTCCTGCACCTTCTTCACCTCTGCTCCCTGTAACCTCACCGTTCCACCTGGGTCCCTCTCATTGACACACATGTATTCTGTCTTACTGCGGCTAAGCTTCATTCCTCTGTTTTCCAGAGCAGACCTCCATCTCTCTAGATTTTCCTCCACCTGCTCCCTGCTCTCACTACAAATCACAATATCATCCGCAAACATCATAGTCCATGGAGATTCCTGTCTAACCTCATCTGTCAGCCTGTCCATCACCAGAGCAAACAAGAAGGGGCTCAGAGCCGATCCTTGATGCAAACCCACCTCCACCTTGAACTCCTCTGTCACACCTACAGCACACCTCACCACGGTCTTACAGCACACATACATGTCCGGCACCACTCTAACATACTTCTCTGCCACTCCAGACTTCCTCATACAATACCACAGCTCCTCTCTCAGCAACCTGTCATACACTTTCTCTAAATCTACAAAGACACAATGTAACTCCCTATGACTCCCTATCTTGTTAAACAAACTAGTCAGAAACTCTACTGCCACCTCTCCTAGACACTTCCATACCTCCACAGGTATGTCATCAGGACCAACTGCCTTTCCGCTCTTCATCCTCTTCAACGTCCTCCTCACTTCACTCTTGCTAATCTTTGATACTTCCTGCTCCACACCAGTCACTTCTTTTACTCTTCGTTCCCTTTCATTTTCCTCATTCATCAACTCTTCAAAGTACTCCTTCCATCTTCCCATCACACTCCTGGCACCTGTCAATACATTTCCATCCTTATTTTTAATCACCCTAACCTGCTGCACATCCTTCCCATCTCTATCTCTTTGTCTGGCCAACCTGTACAAATCCACCTCTCCCTCTTTAGTGTCCAACCTAGCATACAAGTCCTCATATGCTCTTTGTTTGGCCTTTGCCACCTCTACCTTCACCTTACGCTGCATCTCCCTGTACTCCTGTCTACTCTCTTCAGTCCTCTCAGTGTCCTACTTCTTCTTAGCTAACCTTTTTCTCTGTATACACTCCTGAACTTCCTCGTTCCACCACCAAGTCTCCTTGTCCACTTTCCCCTTTCCAGATGACACACCGAGTACCCTCCTACCTGTCTCCCTGATCACATTAGCTGTAGTGGTCCAGTCATCTGGGAGCACTTCCTGACCACCCAGAGTCTGTCTCAGCTCCTCCCTGAAAACTACACGACATTCTTCCTTTTTCAACTTCCACCACTTCGTCCTCTGCTCTGCCTTTGTCCTCTTTATCTTCCTCACCACCAGAGTCATTTTACACACTACCATCCTGTGTTGTCTGGCTACACTCTCCCCTACCACTACTTTACAGTCACTGGTCTCTTTCAGATTACAACGTCTACACAAGATGTAGTCCACCTGTAGTGTTCACTACAGCCATTTCCATCCTCTTTGCAAAGTCTACCACCATCTGTCCTTCTGCGTTCCTGTCCTGAAGACCAATACTGTATGTAAATGACTCCACGCTGCATTGACAGTTATGTGTTTGTTTTTCACTCAAATATTTATATACATTTCAGAATTGCTGTCCTGAAATAATGTTTCAGATGATGACGAGCATGAGTGTGTCAGAGTGACACATTAGAATAAATATGAATATTTGTATGAATTCTAAACAAAATAATAAGTTTTATTACGTTAATTTGTTCATAACTGCACAAATATGGTAATATTATAAAAAAGCTTTTCAAAAATACAAAGCAATGATTATACTCCTTAAATTGACCAATAAAAAAGATTATCATCACACTTTCCTGAATGATGATACATCTTTAAGATGCTTGCTAAAATCTACACAAACTCTTAGGATTTATTTTACTGTCTGTCCATTAGACTTGTGTCAAACCAGATATTGGGAAAGTGACCAAGAGAGCGACAATCTATGTTTTGTCTGATGGACAAAAAGTTAAAGCTCTAATCATCCTATATTTTGTTAATATAACTGATGCAAGAATGTGTTACTGGAACATTTAATACTTGGGAGCTTCTCTGTAATGGGCATACTTATTTGTTGGTTTTGATTAAAGTTGCTAACAAACACATATGCACAAAAATTCAGGCTTCTGCACTTTTGGGGCTCATATGCCCATCACTTTGTTTCCCTGACTGAGCCAGTCGACTGCCCACACATGTGAATGGCATTAAAATATGTTGATACAGCTCTTGGTGGCTTTTAAATGTATATTGGACGTAATGGCTGAAATTTTACAAATTTTTATGTATTTGATGCTCAGTACATTTTCTTCATTCTTTTACAGCCGTTTCTTTTTGTAATGGTTGTGTATGGCAAATAGTCTTAGTGGGACACTATGCCAAAATGTTGCACAGCCCAGCACTGTTTCTGAGGTTTTGGCAAGTGATTTGTAGCAAGCAGTGGCTAAGTCAAGGCATTTGTTTTATATTTTGTTCAGAGCTTATGTAACCTAAAACAACACTGTGCTACATAGCAGAGTTTCAAGAGTGAACATAACGACACTCACCCCAATAACGCATCTATATTCCCTCAGTGTCTATAAAGCAAAAGCACAGTTGTTTTCAATGAAGAGAAGAAAAGAGAAGGCAGAAGTTTGAGAGCAACAGGAAAGCTTGAGTGAGGGCCCTGAGATAACAAAGAGGAAACTGCAGTGTCCCTGCCACGGTACACGACCCTGCTGTCATCACTCACAAGAACATCCTCCATCATCTAAGTTTGCATCTCATCGTTCTTAATTCATTACACGTTTCACATGTTAAGTGTGTGAACCTCCAGGGTGCAATTTTAGCAGCGGCAAACTATCAACAAATCTTTGTTTCTGCCCTGGCAGAGTGCTTAGTAGAAGCGATAAAAGCTTTTTGAGAGAAACAGACTGGAACAATGGTGGGGACTATACTCTATACGGCTTCCTGTTGCGCTGCAGCGCAAGATTGAGCACTGCTTCAGAAGAGCAGAGAGAGAGAGAGAGAGAGAGAGAGAGAGAAAGGCATTTCATATCATGGCCACAGAGAGCTAAGCAAGGGATACACAGAGTGAATGAAAGCGAGAGAGACACTTAAAACACACAGTTTATTGACTCTGCTGGGGAGAGCTTGTGTGTGAAGTGAGAGCAGTGCAAAGATGCATGCGTGTTTACAGAGGCATGTCTTTAGTGTTCTACACAAGCCTCTCCCAGTTCTCTCAGCCACTTAGCACCCTGCCCGAGGGAACTCAAGTGGCTGTTGTTGCAACGTCTCAGGGGTAAAAATACTAAAGAGCCAGACACTTTGAAAATAAAGACAGAACTGTGTTTTAGATGTATCTGTATCCTTAAATTATAAAGGACAATACATATTTTTCTGCACTGATTAGTGACTGCACTACTCATTGCAGAGTCATTTCACATATTCATAGAGGTTAAGACTTGCTGAGACTCTTTTCTCAATGAAAAGATGAGAGGCAGAATCTGCTGTAAAGAACTGCTTAGAAGATATGCAAACACTGCTACCAAGCACCAAGCAACTTTCTTCTCTTTGCATCTTTTCAGTCAGGCTTTGAAATCTCAAAAGTAACTCAGGATTCACATTGGACCTTAGAAAATACACATTTCTGTGCTTTATATGTAGATTTGCATCCCTGTCTCCTAAAAATTCATATTTAACTGATTTACATTAGCATGTACTTTTTGTAAGAAATTGAATGCTGGTTGGATTTTGTATTTATCAATATAACAATCTTCACCGTTTGTAACAGTGTTTCCATCTACCTGTTTTTAACCATGCATTCAATTTGTGCATAGAAAACACTGGGAATTGAAAAAAAGTTGAAATTTTGCAAAACTTGGTGTATCAATAAAAACAAAATGTGATAAAGTGCAATGGAAACAGAGCGAATAAATTATGATGTACATGAAGCATGTGACTTAAACATAACTTTCCCAAATTAATACATGAAACAAACCTAAATGCCATATTTCCATCACATTTCCACATGGGTCCACAGGGTTGTCTGGCACTCTTTTAATTACTTAAGCTCGTTGCGCCCTCTTCCTCTGTAATGGTTTAATAGCACCCGATTGGAGAATTAGCGCCACCAATGCCAATGCATTGCCAATTTTCTCAAAATTGGGTTAAAATGTGTGCTACATTTAGATGAAAACTTTACTAAAGTATTTCATCCATGCATTCTTAAAAAAAATTCAATGCTGATTTCAAGGACAAACAGGACGTGTTGACGTTTTCAATATTTGAGAAAAAACGGTATCTTTCCCTAACATTAACAAAGTGTTTCAGTGACCTAAACCTAACAAGATGTTGCACACAGGAAGTGAATCCCAGTTTCAGGTGTCCTGTGCTTTGTATGTCACCCACCCCAACCTCCTCTCTACAGTTTTTGTGCAGTATAAGGATATCACACTTCCTAAATAGGAAAAAAAATGCCACTGAACCAAATCCAAGCAGTTTTCTCCAAACTGCATTTGGTAAAGCAAGTTAATAGTATACAAATCTGTTTTGCAGGAGATGGAGTTGAGATGTGACATGTATAGTATGAAGATATGCCACTAAGCTCTGACTACTTTAACAAGCTACACCCATGTAGCTACATACTAATTATAGGTAGCAACAGTTAATGACTGAAGGAGTGATATATTCTAACCCCCATCTCTCATCCCAAACTGACAGAGTGTCCCTGTGCAGGCACTCACAGCCTTGAAGCAGAATCTGTGACAGGGCTTCACCCAGCTTAAATACGGGGTGTTCCTTATTAGTACAGTGCCCAAGATGGGACTGTGAAGGCTGGATAGGTGAGAACTCCCTCAGGGGAAATAGGAAGGATAGATGACACTTTGGCTTTGACTCAGACCTATTTGGATTTAGTAGCACTACAGACATAAAAATGGAGCTACCACGAAGGCTCTGTGCCACACATCTGGTTAAGGGGAAAAGATCATGCATACACTCAAAAAAGAAGAAAAGAAAATATCAATGTAACTTTAATCACATCCAGACCTATAAATGTAACTCTGAGCTGTAGTAATGGTAATCAGAAACAGAGTGGTCCAGTCAGGAGCCAATCCGCTCTCTGTTTTTCATTAAAATGCTGGCCACTACTTCTCACATCTCTGTGTGCATTTAAATAGTTAATGGACTGCCCATCCGCTTGGCTACTGTAAGATGGGGGGGCTGGAGGAGGCGAGGTGGAGTTCTTCAAAAGTTTCTCTTTCAGATCAGAAAGAGTGACTTTACAATCTTGCAATATTCATGATGTGTTTAGGAACTCTATACCCTTTCCTGGCTTTGAAGTTAAAGCAATACCAGATTTCATCCATCTCTCGAAAAACCCTTAGTCCCTTTGACTGGTCAGTAATTGGACACCAACATAAATACATACAGAACATATTTTTTATTTCATTACTTCTTGTTGTTTTTCTTCACGCATTCAGAGAAGGAGCGAACCTTCATGTGCTAATGCCAGTCATTCTTCGCTCAATCTGAGGAGCCATGAGTTGTAAAAAATCTGCTTGTCGGTACACTCATCGTGCCAATTTGACTAACGTCAACTAAACGTTCAATATGCTGACCGAGTCCTTTTTGCGTTTTTCTTCATCTAACCCAGCTGAAAATATGTCTGGTCATACATCCACTGACTGTTTTTAGAGGGAATACTGGTCATGGGTTCAGCTGCAGTGCGCAGTCACTGCGGAGATAAAGTGTGTGAGAAAGGAGATCAGTAAAGGAGAGAAGGGTAACTCTATACAGGTCCAGGATACCAGGTAGGAAGTCTGAATTCTTGCACAGAACCCATACAGAGACTTAGTACGGGCAGCAGGACCTCTTTGAAGGAAACTATGAAATATTAAAGGGAAGTGGATACCTCACTTGGCTTAATGCAGACATGAGTCAGGCCACACATAGTCTCATAAGATAAATCCTCATTTTCTCTCTTTTTTTCCCTCTCTTTATCTATTTCTCACTCACTCCTCCCTCTCCAGGTCTCTCTGAGTCTGTGCAGTAAGAAAAGGGTCACGGAGCTTTTGGACTGTTGATCGGACAGAACAAGAAATATGAAGATGACACCTTGGACTGTGGGAAACTGTAATGAGAATTTTTCACATTTTTCTGATATTTTATAGGTCAATGATTAATCAAGAAAATAATTGAAAGATTAATCCATAATGAAATGAATCCTTAGTTGCAGCCCTAATAATGTTTACAGCACGTATAGACATTAAAGCGAGAGAGAGTAAAGGTTGTGTAGATTTTGTGCCAGTTTCAAAACGGACTGAGTTTACTTTCTCAACACGCAGAGCAAAAGAGAAAGATTGAATGAGTGAGGGTGGGGGGACTGGCAATGTTAACATCTGTTTCCTATGCCAATAAAGCCCAATTGAATTGAATTGAACTATCCGGAATACATCCATCAAATTGGTGCCACTGAGCTCTGGTTGGTTTTAACCCTACAGCTTTCTAGCCCTCTGTCTCCATCCATCTATCCCCCCTCCTCATCTCTTTTGCAGGACTGCTCAAAGTTACTGATACACAGTATGCGAAGCCAGATGGTCAGGCACACGGTTGAAGCATGTACCACTCAGTTTCAACACCCCTCTAACAAACCCTCCTCCCAAGTCCAGATGGCATGCCATGCCTGGTTCTAGTGCCACTGGGGGACTGCGACAGTATCAGTGTGACTCAAGTCCCTTGGGGCATGGTCTGTGTGCTCGTGTGTTTTGGTATGCGTATGTTACCGTGTGTGCTTGTCCCTTAAGTGCTCTTGTTTGGTTGTGTGTTTTAGAGAGTCGCAACAATCAAGTGCCTGTGTCTCGTGGGCTGCTGATTTCTCCCCTTTGGCCAAATTTGGCTGCTGTGGTTCAATATGGAGTTCCTTCACTAATAATCCTCCCCACTGAGCCCTACTGTTTAAGTAAGTGATTTCAAAGGGTAAAATAGGGCCTGTAAAAACTTGTCATAGATTTCAAAAAACACTTCACTGCTGGAGGTATCATAAATGGTACAGAATATAAAGAACACTTTCCTTAACTGAAGTTTCTCTCACACTAGCCCGTCTAATAAAGAAAGAAGCAGAGTGGCAACTTTTGCAAATAGCATTGATGACTGAAGAGATTTGTTTTCATTGTTAGGGCTGTGGAGCTGGTGTAAACTTAAAAGAATCTGCTTGTCTAAACACAGGTACAGGAAACTCTAGACTCTCAGCTCAAGACGCATAACTAAACTAGTTATCACACCAAATCACATTAGTAAGCGTTCACTGGTTCACTGTGCATCAGTGGAGCATTGTGTTCATCATAAGCTGATCTGCTATCAGTTGACTAGTGACATCCTCATATTTATCCATCATATTTATACATGTGTACTGTCGGTTGGCCTTATAACTCATATTATAACGCAGTAACCCACTGTTACCCTGCTGAGTTCTGCACCTGCAAAGTCGACACCACTTTGCAGGTGCGGCTCTCTCTGCCACCCCAACCTGCTTCTTCCCATGTGCTGAAGCTGAAATTCTTTGAAATCTAACAGCCTAACCATTTCCAGTAAATGGTCAGTTTATCATCTGTTTGGGGAAATTTGGCTAATGCATATTTATTTGGGAAGCTGCACCATTTAACCACTAAATCAATTAAAATGACACTGTGCCTTGTGGGGTCCTGCATTATCATCAAGTATTTGAGACCCTGTTCTGCAAAGGGACCATGTGTCAGAATCTAGTTATGAGGCCCCTACCTTTCTTCTTGATGGTTATGTGAAATATATGTCAAAAACAATCATATTTATTTAAAATACCACAAACTCATGAACAAAAGGTGATAGTAGAGTATAGTTCAGCATAGGCTACTTGGGGACCCTGAGTAAAATTAATATTACTGGGGCATAATAGATTTTTGTCCCTTGTCAACCTAGTGTTTAATTCAGCTTTGTGTGCAGCACACACATTGTGCAGAAACACATGAGCTTTAGCATTACATGAAAAAGAAACACACCAAAGGAGCTGCATTGTAGTGTCGTGTTTATCCTCCTGCTTCACCCTGCGAATGTCAACGTGCTTTGACAAGCAGTAAAAGGGGAAACCAGAGGAGGAACTTTGCCTCTGATCTGGGGAATATTTCTACTGATCACCCTTCTAAATTAAAAAGTGGTTATGAATAATCCTCGCTGGTGACTCTACTTAAATTAATGCCTCAATTAGATTGGGAACATTAAAGGTAGTAATGATTCCACTCCTCTGTATTGTAATTTAAGGCCTGCTTGCTCTTCCCTGGGAAAGCAGCTCTTTGCAGTGCATGTATTAGAGTAGATTAATGAGGGGAGGATATGGAGGTGACTAGCAGTGAGAGCCAGGCCCCTCTGCATCCTCTCTTCTCACACACCCTTAATGGCATGGAAAGAGGAGGTTTATCAATCATGCGGTCTCTGTCAATCAGAGATTGCAGGATACTTTTGCCAAAAGTTTTGTACATAACTCTGTCTTAAATGTTACTTTACATAAACTGCCCCAAATGCCAACTGGTCAAAAGAACAGCATGTAATAAAAAATGTTTTTAGCTACCATCAGGCCAAGGGCACAGTTAAGTCAGGACCATCACCTCTCTGTGCTGCTGTGAGTCACTCAATGGCTCCACCTGAGCGCTGGGGTGTGGTTGTAACGATCGCTGCGTGTAAGTGATCCATCCCTAATCGATCCAGACTGTCAGCATGGACTAGACATTCACCTCTGCCTGTTATCTCTATCTGTAAGGAAGCCTGCCTCAGTCACGGCTGTGACCACAGCCTAACCTAGCTGGTCAGCTCCAGTCACAACCCACTATAGCAGAGATGAGTCACTTATGACTTCCATCCAGGTTCGGATCTGGGTCTAAAGTCAGGTTTAACTTTGGTGAAATTAACAGCAGAGGGATGTCGGCTGGCTTATATTGCATTAATAGGTTAAATCTATGGTGACCTTATTTTTGGTGAAGCGGTGTGATAATTGGAAGTCCTGCACAACATTGGGGATTACCATGTTTATCCTCCCATAATCCCCATAAACATTAAGACACATCAAGCTACATGCTGATTAGCGTCAGTCAGGAGCAATCAATCAGCGTGAGATAAATAGCACCCTGGCTTTCTATCCACATGAACGACTGATAAGTAAACAGCTAATATCTCACTAGTTAACGTCTACATTGGAGCCAAATCACACTTACGACAACAAATCTTTATAATACTGCATTTTTCAGTAATATTTTGAAGTTTGTAACTTTAAATTAAAGAGCATTTTTTATGCAAGTAATTCAAATAAATAGTCAATTATTTCCACAACTCCTAGTTGACAATCAAAAGTGTAAACATTTATCACATGCCCCAGGCCTGTGGGTAGGATGGCTCCTTTGGCAGACAGGAGGCCATTTTGCCATGCTGCATATTTGCCTATTCAGACGGGGAATGGGCAGAACCCCTCAAGCAGAACATATTCAGGGGTGCGTTTTGAGGACTTCATGTTTGCAAATGACTTGCAGGTACACACATAAAACCCCCTACCTGCTCTCGATAAAGAGACTTGTTGAAACCCAGACAAGCGCGGCTGCTCAGCGACTCTAACCAGATGCAGGATGGAGGAGACAGGTTGTGTGGGGAGATGGAAGCAGGAAGGAGGGGGGGGCAGGCATACACTTTCTCCTTGTCCATGCGACGCCATGATAAGGAGACACTAGAGCTTGTTTACATGCGGCATTGGGAAAACAAATTGAAAATTCCTGCCAGGACGCAGATGCATATCAAAACAGGATTATTTTAGAAATAATCGCCCATGCCACAAACTGTCACCAGCTAATCTCCACTTTGTTAGAATTCAAATTACTTTCCCATGTTTACATTGCCATTACTGCAACGGCAGGGACTAGGGACTCTGTGGGCGCCTATTTGCACAAGAGTAGCAATAAAAAACAGATAAAATAAACTTTCCATAAATATTCCAGACCAGAGAGAATGCTCAGGTCCTGTTAGTGCAATAGGAATATTGAATAGGAGAAGCTTTTTCGAATAATGGAGACTGAAAGGCCCAGCTATAAAGCAGAGGCAGCAGACAGATTGAAATCATGATGGTGTGTCAGACTGGGGATGAGATAGACTGGCAAAGGAAAGAACCAATCAGAAGTGGTCAAAAAAACTGCTGGGATAGCCTCCACTGGCCTCCACCTGGCCAGGCCTTGTCAGACTCAGCGAGGTTGAGCCAAACAACTCTGGACTTGGCTAAGAAGAATAGAAGTGCATTAAGTTTGAACTCTGTCGGAGGCAGAGGCGTCTCTTGTCTCTGGATCAGGTTGCCAGTGTTTATCACTTCTAGCTGTGCTGGCACTGAGGGCAGACACACTATCCCTTATCCAGGGCTGTCAGTCAGTGGGCCGAGCCGACTCACACATAGCAGCCCGGAGCATCAGCCTGCTTCAGCACTGGAGGGAGCCATGGAAAAACACACAAGGCTTATTGCCCCATATCCAACCGATCAATGGGGCTTGTCCTTAAGTGAGAACGGAAGTGCAAACCTGTGCGCAGCAGTTCTCATGTATCAGAAACCCTGCCAAGTCATTACGATGTTAATTCTGAAAATGCAGGTTAAAAAAAATAAATACAAATTTACACTTCTCAAACTTAAGTGTATTGAAAAAAGCATGCTAAGACTCATTTTGAATGTCAGAAATCAGATTTCAAGAGACAAGCTTCTGTGCATGCAGAGACAAGTAGTCCCTCCTTAAGCAGCATTAAAGATACAGTCAGTCTGCATGCTTCTCTAAAACTCCATTCTCGCGGTCAGAGTCTCTGTGCTAGCCTATTTGTTGCTTTGCCGTGGTGTCATAGAGGTTGGCCTTATGGTTCCCAGAAGGATAGGGGATGTGTCTTGTGGTGAAAACCACACTGTGTGACAGACACAGAGGAGACATGAGGAAGGCAGTTCTCATCCATGTTCACTGCAGCAGTGGTCACATCAAAGACTATTAACTTGTTTTCCTTTTGTTCTCCGAAGGCTCCAACATTTTTACTCTAAAATTCTGGACAAATTTGCAAACAAATTCATTTACTAATTATGCATTCACAATATACTTTGGAAAGAAAAATAGTGTCGTTTTTTAAGGCCTAAATATTGCAATGGGTGACCAAACACATATTGATGGAGTTAACCATCAATATCCATCATGCAGTCTGGGAGGAGACACTGTGGTGGTGACTCGAATCTACGGCTCTGCTGTGACTTTGCTCTTATGTTCCCAGCCCTTGCCTGAGGCGGCAAACGGCTTTGCTCACTAAGGGAGAGAGGAAAGGGGGTGCGGTGTGGGATGGGAGGGGAGAGCAGACAGAGGTAGGTTAGATTAGGTTTGACAGGGTAATGCTTTGAAAAGGGGCCTGTTAGATGATTTATTCTCCAACACCTCTCCATAATGGGCTGGTGCGTGTTTCTATTAAGGCTGATGGAGACGGTGCTACGCTCACTTTCTTAGACACTCAGTGGTCTGCCATGCTATCTGTCCCTCCTTCATATCTTCAGTCTCTTCATCTTTTTTCATATCTCAACTACTCTCCCGTATGCACTCCCACAGAGATGCACACATGCAAGTTCTCAGCACTCCTCCTTCTCCTCCTCTTTTCTTTCTTTAACATTACTCACTCATCAAAGATTCCCAATAGATATTTTGTCAGTTCGTTCAACTTTGGATCTGTAACTGCAGAACAAACACGCAACATTGTAACTCAGGAGACAGAGCTTTACTGGAGCTTGCGTCTTCTGTCCTCAGACTCAGCGTGACACTTAGCGCCTACTAGCTGTGTGTGACTGCTGCTGTAACTAAGCCAAAAGAGGCCTGTCTTTTTAAATTTTTTACTTGTGTCTCACCCTTCAGCTGCTGGGCTGCAGCGCTCCGTGTGGGAGTGTAGCGGTTTAGAGTACACCAGAAATGGAGGACAGTCAAATAGAAAACATCTCTGAAAGGGTGAATGAAAGGAAAGGATGGTTATACCGCAGATAGACTCCAGAAGAGATCGAAACCTTAAGCTGTTTGTTTAATCTAAATGGGAAGAGGACTGCAATACAATGCATACAAACCCATCCTGCACAACATAAATTATATATAGCCCAGGGAAACCAACATCAATTTGTCTAATAGTGATATTTTTATTGTTCTGTTTTTTATTTTTACTTTACTATGCAAGCCTCCTCCATTGAAAGTATTTACAAAGTGACTGTGTTACAGTATATGTTCATGCTCAGTGTATTTTCACTCTTTTTACCTGTTTTTGGAACCATCTCTGAGGCCATGAGTACAGAGCATGACTTCCTGTGACTGGGGCCAACCAGGCTGATAGCAGTGGTTTCAGTTAAGTAGGGTCAAAGTTGACATAGGAACATTAGAGTAAGAGAGAGAGCTGGCATTGGTTGGACAGACCAAACAGGAAGCAGCGTTTCACTCTGTGGGGCTGACAGAGATATGGGTCTAGAGAGAACTACGATGGGGTTATGGTAAGATGTGGATGTCTGCTCTAAGCCATGGCAGGAAGGAACAGAAATAGATACCATTCTTTCCGCAGTGCTGGGAAGGTGCAGCTCATATTGTAAGACAAGAAATTAGACATTCAAGGGTACATTTTAGACTCACAGTGAGTATGTAATCCTAATACTTCTTTGAATAAAAACTAGATATAAATACACTTCTGTTAAAGGTGATCACAGATTTCCTTTTCTCTGCAACCTGTGACAGATCAAGGCCACCAGCAGAGACTGCAGTCAATATTGACCATCTGCTGTAATCTGAGGATTAAAGAAACAGAGCAGAGCCTGTGGTCATACTTTATTTTGGTAATAAAAGTAGTAATTATTCTTTTTTTTTAGGGGCGAGTTTATGTTTTATTTTGCAGCCACTTGGCCAGTCTTCACTGTATTGATTGTTTTCTTCTCACGTCTGCTTTTATTTACACACACTTGTGCAGCCCCTGATATTACACACACACACACACACGCACACACACACACACACACACACACACACACACACACACACACACACTGTCTCTTACAAAGGCTGACTTGACTGAACTCCATGCTAAAATGAACAGGATGCTTTAATTTCATTTGCACACAAGGCAGGAGGAGTGGTTTGTTCTTTTACGTGCGTCATGGCAGCATTGGTGTAGATGGTGACAAAACAGCCTGCGATGTTTAGCCCACAAATACTACACTCCATCCTAATTCTCATGTATCAACAATTGTTTATGGGCCTGAAAACGGTACCTCCAAGGCAATTCAATACACCCATTTCACAAATAATACATTTTTAGAAATGTCAGACAATATAACTATAAATAAAACACCTTCCCACAACACACACAAATGCACATGACAACAAAGGTAGCACACCTACATAACTGGATGCATTAGTGTTTTATCTCTAACAGCAGAAAGCCTGGGTCACTATGTACTATTGCAATAAATCCAGCTAATTCATTGTCAAGACCGTTTGCTGAAAACTAACATTCATTATGTTAGCTCGCTCAGTGGAACATGTCAGCGGGCATTTTAGATGTTCGGAGGCTGTTAGTATTTTCGTTTTCACAGCAGTAGCTGCAGTCTCGCATTCTGGTGACTTTTCACGTGGTGAGAAATGATACGGTATCTGTGGCATCAGAAACTTCACTACCTACCTCTCTCTCCCTTTTCTTGGCCCCCCACGGATGTAGGTTTGCGCCTACAGGTGCACACAAGCACACATACACAAACACAATCCAGCACTCACACACATCTGGGAACCTCACTGTTGACCACCTTTACCACAGGTTTTCTTTGGAACCCCCCACCTGCCCCCGCCCCCTGGCTTCAGAAGAGCGTGAGGAGTGTGACAGAAACAGAAAATGGGGGGTGGTTTGAGAAAGCAGGGAGAAAGAAGGATAAAGCGTCTGTCTTGGTTGGCTCACACATTACTAGAAAACAAGGCTGGAGTGGTCACAACCCCCATACTGTGTTCCTGAGGGAGGCAGACTGCGATGATGATGAAACAACTGATGATTCACGCTTTACTGTCAGAGGTTGTAAAGGGAACGCTCGCTCACAATCCTAGAAAAACAGCGTGCGATTGCACCATTGTGGCTGACATTGACTCATATCTCCACCATGTTGCTCGGCCAGTTGCATTTAGTCATGACAACCAGGATACGCAGCATTGTTATTAAATGTGCCTAAAACAAAACATATTTCAACACCCATTCCTCTTGTTTTGTTAGTTTTAATCTGCATTTAAACTATGTGACTTTGTGTATCTACTGTAGGTGTGTGTGTCTCCGTGCACCTGCAAGTGTGTGTGTATGTGTATCTCAGTGCCTTCCAGTTGCAGATGGTGAAGTCTCTGTTCTCCATCAGTGGGATCTCAGTAGAAACAGATGCCTATGCAGCCCTGCGTGTGTTCCCATTGTGTCTAAACCAGTCCGTGCTCCTTGGGTTGTCTCTGTTTCCTCCTCAACCTGGTCCCATTAACTCCTCACCGTGAGGAGGTTGGGACAATGAGGATTACTCTATAAAACACTGTTAAACTTCCTGCCAAGTGGGCCACCTCCAGTCACAATGAAAGCTTGGAAAACAAGGGCAAACACACACAGTAAAAAAATCATTGGCCATGTTAAAACAGTCCTCTGCCTAATGGTATTTGTTAGTGATGAAATGGGCAAGGTTTACCACCGGTCCATGCAATGAGTCTTAATAAGCTTTGGCAATTACAGTTTAATTTGTTACTTACACTAACTGAAATGGTCCAGACACAGTAAAACTACTCATCTGGTACAACAAGCAGAGTAAATATTGCAAAAATGATTTGGCATAACTAATTGACTATGGTACTTCTAAGCACAACATCCATATCTTCTTTTTTGTGGCCTTTGCCTCACTCTATGAGCAGTGTCCATAGTATCTGTCTAAACACTGATACAGCTCTCCCAGAGCTTCCTCCTGTCATCCAAAGACCTGGCTGCTAAAACAAACACTGACTCGTCCATCTGTCAGTGACATGCCCCAGGTATGTGAAAAGCAGGAAATCATCTTTTCTTCCAGTGTGTTCATGCATGCGTTTGTTTCTGCATTTGACCACTGTCAATGTGTAGTAAATAGTAGTTGCCTATTTATGTGACTTTGTACAGGTACAGTTTAAAGTGTGTCTTTTAAAGAAGGGAGGTTTCTGCTAGTATGTCTGTCACTGCTTTCATGATTCCAAGCTTTAGTTGGTTATAGAAGTAACCCATTCACTCGTGCTACTGTGAATGGGACGACACTGCTCAGATAAGAATGAACTCTGACCAAACAGGCATCCTGTCCCTGTCCCCCATGCTTTTCTAACCCTAACCCAGGGAGCAGCTGAGGGCCTGGAAGCCTGTGTCTTTATGGTCCCCCTGGGCTCATTAAGCTGCCCGGCCCAGGATGCAGCATACTCTCACTCCACCAACCATGTCACTGCCAGCTCCCTCCACATCAGTAGAGTCTGCTCGTGTCAAGTAAGGAGCTGGATGTTTGATGGTTGTCTCTTGCATGCCACTGGGTGTTAAGATAACAAAAGCAGGTAGTTTCTCACCCCCTCACTCTGCAGCACCCCTCTAGAAAGCCATTTACTATTAGTCATTTTCTGTGACAGAGAGGGAGGGGAGGAGTAGAATGGATGAGGAGGCTAAGTAAACAGGATCATAAAAAGTTTGAAAAGTAGGCAGACAACAAAAGGGTAATGTTCTTCTTATATGTCTTTCACTTTCTTATGCAAGTCCTCCAGTGCACACCTTCTACTTGCAGTGACTCCCATTTCCTTTAAGCCTGTCTTGGCTACTTGACACTTGATTATTTGTGTTTAAACTTTCTCAAGGGGGAAACAGGAGAAACTTTGGTCTTCTTAGGGAAAGGAGTGTATTGACCATGCAAAGCCCTCAAAAACCCCTCACAAACTCCTCATCAGATGCTTGAAGGCCACCAGAGTAGAGCCAAGAGCCAAGAACAGACTCCCATGGACAAGGTTAAGTTACAGCACAACTGTGGACGGGCCTATGCACTTTCATCACACACACACACTCACACACACACACACAAATACATGCAGTGATGAATCGCACGCAAGTCTCACAACCATGAACCAGATACTTGGGTTTGGTTTTAATGAGTGTACCAGGTTCAAGCTTAAGCTGGAATGCTGTTGACTGACCAAGTGAGTGGTGGATCATACTGATAGAGACCTGGGTTGGGTTGCTCTCTAATTAGCAAGCAGGCGGACATGATCTTACTATACTGTGTAAGATGACTTGCCTGACTTGCCAGGTTATCAAATATGCAATATGCATTCAACATTTTGTGCTGGATGCGCTGGTAGAAAAATCTTTTAATCATTTTCAGAGTGATTCCAGAGTTATTTCATTAATTCAAGTAGAGCAAAATTAAACAAAACAACCACATTTTTCTGTGTGTATTTATCTGTGTATCTTTGTGACTCACTGAGAGAAAGAAAGAGGCCACACAGCACACATAATAAGAATGATAAGTATTTATATATTATTTATAGTGGGAATCACATATAATTTTTTGAGAAATGTGTGTGTATGTATGTGTGTATGTGTGTGTGTATGTATGTATGTATGTATGTATATGAGATAAAATGAGGAAGTTAAGCTGCGGTAAGGAAAGTAGATGAAAAGAGAAGAGAGTGCAATTCAGGAAAAGCCTGTATTCTAATCCTGTGCAGTCTGTGTGATGAATATAAATAGCACCAAATGGGCTGTTATAAAATTGTCGAGAGTTGTAAATGATCCCAAAGACAAAAGTGGAACATAAAAGAGCACAAACTCGTATGCACAAGCACAGCCAAGCAGCCAAGCCAAGCAGCCAAGCATACATTTCCAGTATGTGCATGTATCTAGTATCTAGTCTAGTACCCCCTCCCACCACTACTACCACTTTCACACTCAAACACACACATGCAGCTGATTTCTGATTGGCTGAGCAATCAGAAATACTATTTCAGACTTCTGTGTGAAAAAAAGAGAAAGTGAACTTAACAAAATATGCTTTTCTTAAGCAAATTGCTTTTTTTTCACAAGCAAAAAATACTTGGCAGGCACACACCCAAGTGAACATGTATTTTTTAAGAATGCATGCATGCACGCACACACCAATGCTTAAAGCTGACCCAAGGCAATACTTTCTCTTCAATAATGCAAACAAACATCTTTATTGCTTTGTTTGGTGGATGGCATGATTTATGAGAAAAACCTCCGATCAGCAGTATTTCAGCTGCCGTATACCAGGGGACAGTGAAAGGGGCTGACTGTAGGGGAGAGGAGAAGGAGACACTACAGCCTGGTACCTGAGATGGACGTCCTGTACACGCTGCCCCTTGTGGTCATAAGTAGCACATTCAATTGTAAAACTCATTAAATATAGTGATATTTTACTATTGTGTATTTTAAAATGATTAATTTTAAGTTTGGATCATTTTGTTTTTCCCTTTTTCCCTCCCTCTGCCTCCCTGTTTAAACCCATTCATTTATCCCAGGTAAGTCGAGAGAAGGAGATCCAATGATTATAGGGACTTATTGTATTATAACTCAGACAAAGATTAAAGGGAGAAATGGGGGTGGAAGGATGAGGGAAGGCTAAAGTGCTGCGCTGGCATTTTACACACACAAAGACTTTTTAATGCATATGCATCCCCCAATTCTTCTTCACAAATGGGTGCACCTTGAGCGAATATATTCCAAGATATCTTTCCAACTAACTTTTGAGGTAAAACAAAAAAGGGGAAAAAAAGAAAAAAGCCTGGGTTGGATTCCGGCTGACAACAGAGGAGCGTGTGCGTAACCACTGGATGCACTCACTTCGCCAGAGTGCTCCCGGTGACGGTCGCTAACAGTAGCAGTGATTCAGCGGATATCACACAGACTGGCTAATGAGAATTAGCATTATAGCTAAGACATGCACAGGTGAAAACACAGAGGAAGGAACCTCCTGAGGATATGTCTAACTTTTTAAATCCCCCCTTTTTTCCTCTCCTTTATTTTCCCCCTACGGACCATTAGCCAGTAGATCCCTCCCACCCCCCCACTCCGCCTCCCTCCCTTTTTTCTTTCTTTCAGCATGGTGCAATTAGCGCTCTCATTGAATATTGAAGGTATGAAGAAGAATGGGGCTTTTTAGCCGTTTCTCTTCCGCTAAGACCATAGCTCCACTGAGGGATGGCTGAAGGCTTCAACTAAATCAGGATGCTGAGCCACAGCAACAGCACTTAGAGCCAAACAATCACTGATCATTTATTTAGTCAGCCTTATTTATTCATCCCCGTTTGCTGTTGCTCAGAGCTGTGATTATTTCACTTACGATTATTCTCATGTGATTCTCGTTCCTTAAAGCAGACAACTGGTCTGAGCTCCTCAAATGAATGAGAATCCTTAAGCTTAGTTTTGCCAAATCAGATGGTTTTATCACATCTGATTATTCTAGGTGGAAAAATCAGGAACATCAATTGAAGGAAATTTTATTGCAATCATATCCTTTTTATCTTTTACCTTTGTATTTGCACTGTATCATTATTATCTTATTTTATAAAGTGTTTTGCTCTTGTGTTACAGAGAGCTTGCAGGATGGATCATATCTCTGCTTTGTGTAGTCTAGAACAGAGAGAATAGCCCTACTGTACTCACTTGAGTTGCATGGAAGTTTGCCTGAGGGCTGTATGGCAGGTTACTGGCAGAGGGGCCAGTGCAGAACTGCCAGTTGACTTTCTCAGGACCCAACAAACCATTCTGCCAGCACAAAGCACAAGCATTGTCTATAAACCCTCCATGCCCTATGGCCACATAATCAGACATGATCCCGATTAACACAAGCCTGCTCCAGCCATGTATAAACATCCACACATGCATGAACTCACACACGCACTCATGAAAACACGCTTTCTCCTACAGCTCGCACATTCACATTCATAAACACCAGACATCGATTCTCACAATGCTAGATTACAACGTCTCATTCTCTCACAGTCTAATACCCGTACCCAGCTCATATTGCACTCTATAAATACATTTACAGTCTTAACAGGACTCAGTATCAGGTCTGGTATGCTGCTGAACTCCACCACTTGTTGGTTGTGGGGCAGATCTCTAAGGGCAAGGCTGTGCTGGGTAAGGATCTGTAAGTGTTTGGACTTGTCACTATGAGCTGTTCTGCTGGCCCTGTGGATTTTTGTGGCACATATCATTATTAATATTCCGGTTTGGTACTCACTGCATGTACACTTGTTTTGATTCTCTTTTTAAACCAATGATTCGATTATATGAAGGTACTATTGTGTGTTAATTAAGCCAACATTTCTTTACATTTTGAGAAAATTAAGTGATAGCAAGGTGTTAAGATCATGCTCTGATGTTATGCAGCATGACTGGAACACACGTACGCATGCGCGCACACGCACACACACACACTGATAAAGGAAGGAAAGTATTGCCGTCTTATGTCTCCTACCACTTCCTTTCATATAGCCGTGCTCTGTGGTAAGAGTCATAATGCATAACATAAATGCACCACACATAGACAGAGATGCAAATACAGGAATCAAATACACACTCAGAGTCATTTCCAGGAAGTCACATCTCACTGCTGTGAAACTGGCCACAGGCAGCAGCAGACACTTATCACTCTCATTTCTTGAGATATGATGTGTCTCCTTATACTGAGCAGCACTTGCTGCAAACAGCTTCATTCGACCACATTCAAATAACCACAGCAGTAGCAAAGATATAAATTGCAAAAGGAGGGATAGAAAGATTTGAAATGAGACAGGTTGCAGCCAGAGAAGTGACTTGCTATAGGCAAAGGCCAGACCACAGTAGGAGACAGGCTCCAGCCTTCTCTTACAGCTCCATCAATGTTTAATGCAGTGGGGCAGGGAAGGGGCCGAGCCTGGGCTGCCACCCTCATAGAGGAGGTCAGCACTGGAGTCGTCTTGTCAGGCTGGAGGGAGACCACAGCAATGTTAGAGGAGTGTGACAGGAGACAAGGGTCTGTCACACAAGGCGTCTACTGGGAGACACTCCATCACTCCATCAGAGGTCACACTCTTTTGTAAAGTTTCGTCACAGCAGGTCAACCCTGTCCCCTAAAACTCAATGCAAAAAAATAATTTGCATTAAGAATTTTGTTTAAGTAATTTAATGCCACAAGGAATTTAATGCCACAAGGAATCAATGTATTTGATTCATGTTTTCCCTACAATATTGATTTCTGGCAACTATCACATGGGTAATGTTTTTATGGTTAGTTAAAAGATAGGTTCACATTTCTTCTAGTCTATCTTAATACAATAATCACATGGTCATATGTTCATTGAAAGTGTTACTGGTCACTGTAGATCTACCTCCACAAAGTGGCCACAAAGTAATCTCTCCCATTTTATTGTAAGTGATGGAAGACAACATCCACAGTCCTGCAAAAATGCATTCTAAAGTTCAGCTGATGCTAATGTGAGGCTTAAACAGTCTGAGAATGAGACAAATCAAGTAGTTATCTTCCAAAGTTAGATTGTTTTTAGTACAAACTCCCGTCTCTGTGCCACCACACACTTTCTTTGCTTGCTAAGCCACAACAGCGGGACAGTAACACAAATTGGTGACCAACAATGCCTTCACTTTACATATAGGCATGTGGGTATTGCTTTTTGACAGATCTTAATCTCTGGTGCACTGCATCAAAGCTTCATGAGTCCACTTCCTGGATTGGAAAAACAGGGCCAGTGAACATAATCCAGGCAGCAATTATCTTTCAAAACATATCTGGCAAAGCAAATTAGTAGTATATAGATTTATTTTGTAGGGGAAAGGGTTGAGCATAGACTCTAATAATGGGTCAAATCAAATGATGATGATTCCATAGTGACTTAAAATCACTGCAGTAGTGTATATGAAATTGTTTCCCATCAACCTAAACTGCCATGAAATACAGCACAGATGTTTACCCTTTGGCAGAAACACGAGAATGTACGGGATAATACTTTGTGAGTGTGAGTTAACGCAAGGCTCACAAAGTTTGAGCCTGTTTGTGAGAGGACATCCTGCAATGATAAACACACAGCACCAGTCTGTGGAGGACCAGATACCTGCTCTGTGATCAGAGCAGGAAAAGGCCTGCTTGCTCCAGGTCCACTACATCTCTGTGGGATACACTTCATAGTCATCTCCTCTCACAGTATGAAAAGCAAACACACACACATAGAGGAAGCATCCCTGCACGCATTTTAGAGCACAGACACCGACAAGCTGTGATTACCTGGACTAGAGTCTACCTTCCCTGTCATTGGGGCCATCAGTCGAAGGAGGGTCGTTGTGTGTTTTGGGGGGACATAAACACAGTTACATAGTGACCTTCATCTGCTCTGCCCATAGAGTGGGCTGTGGCTGTGGGTTGAGACAGATACAAAGGACCGAAGAAGACAATGACGAACAAGATTGCAGGTATAGATGGATGGATAAGCAGCAAGGAATAGACAGTGAAACACACTAAGTAAGGGGCAGATTTCCTAAGAGGAGAAATATACTTAAGAGAGTTAAGTGTTCATTTTGCAACATTCCCTGCTTTTTAAAAACATGATTTAAAATTTTTTGTACATTTATAAAGATGTTTTTTTTGCAGCAGTTTGGATTTATTTGTCAAACTGGGAGCGGCAACAAAACGCCCAAATCGTCTGTCAACACACAAACATCCAGCAATGTACATATTAGCTCAGGCGTGTGTCCTGAAGGGATGTCAAACCTGCGGCATCTGTGGTTGGCAGGCAGGGAGGGAGGGATGGAGAAAGGGAAAAGGAGAGGGAATGTAGGAAGAGGGAGGGAAAGTGCTGACTCTGACACCGTCTCTGTGTACCGCTAACACAGGAACCAATTAGCTAGGAGCCAGCTTCCGTTGCCTGCGCTGTTATAGGACCTCCTCTCTGAGTCCCCAGGGCTGACTGCAGCTTCAGGGCTATGGTGGCACATATACTGTACAGTACAGTAGAAAAGCTATAGGAGAGACACAGATACACGGCAGACATGCTATGGACAGGGATGTGGTGTGGCCTTCAGAACAGAAAGACACACTGTGACTAACCCATGTCACCCCAATTTTATATCATACGTTGTAACACATCTGAAAAACACCTCACAACCTCACATACCACACTGTCTGCAACTAATTTCCTTTAACATAACAAACATTTTTCACTTAATTTCCACAGACTCTGACATTGTCTTTAAAATAAACCACTAGCACTAGTCAACTCACACCTCATCTTACCTTACAGTGTAAATGCAAATGCATAATATCATGCACACTCACACAAATGTCCCTTTGATGTCATATGCATGTACACAAAAAAGACCCAAATATTCACTACACCCACACATTCTTTCGTGCTCACGTTATACAGCTGAACATTCACACTTGCATATCTACACACACACCTCCCTAACCTACACATACCACCTTACTGTCCTGCTCAAAGAGGGTACCGGGTGACGCAGTCTTTTTATGACAATTATTGATCCTCTGGAGCGCAGTAAAAACTATCCCCAGACAGACAACAAAAATAACTGTAACCATATAACAGCTTCCTGTCAGGGGAACAGATCCCACAGAGCGGCCACGTGACTGGGCTATTCCTGGAGCATACTGTAGACCCCTAGCAGGCACAGGGCACTGACCAGGCATACACTCACATACAGGACGAGGAGAGAAGAAGGTTATAGAAAAGCGTATGTTTAGACTTTGTCAGTTCTTCTGGCTGAAAAATGAGCATTTCATGTATTTCTGTTCACTAAGAGGCTTTCAGTTTGATTGTTTTTGAGCAGCTCTCCCTCACCATATGGTGCTGCTCACTTTTAATTATGATAATATCAAAGTCTTTGTCTTGCATAGTCCATTTATGTAATAACATTTTCTTAATGCAGTACTCACGACATACGCCCCCCTTCATTCCCACACGCACACACTGCACATTTCCTCCAGTAGAGACATAACTTTTCAAATCTATCGTCTTTCAAAACCTAAATAACTTTGGAGTATTACACTGACAAAACACAAAAGGAGAGGAAGCTGAATACAAGCCTTATTTCAAGTGTTAAAATGTGCTATTGTATTCATTGCTATGTGGTTGAATTTGTACTGCAGCAACAATGGACAAGATAAGTCAATATTTCTCCCTCAGAACAATTTGGCTGTCGGGAAGGAGGAATTACTGTTATAAAGCTGTCTTTGATTCTTTCACCCTGTCATTAATAGAGCCAGCTAAAACACAGCTCCTGGACGAACAGTGACTACCTGAGATGAATGAGACGATGACAGAGGTAGACAGACAGAGAAAGTGGTAGCCCAACAGTGGGATGTTAAATACTGTACACTGTAGACTTTGGCAGCGGTTCCCAGCCTTTTTTGTTTGACGTATTCCAGAGCCATATCAGATGGGCTCGAGTATCCTTTCATCGTAGCCCAGATGGGATGGCTTCATGTAGTTGTTCAAAAATACTTCACAGCAGAGAAAACACAGTTGCTGTGGTGGAATCTGGCTGCACATGTGAATCCATACAAGACATGAAGACGTGGTGACCCTCGAATTGTCAGTGTTTAGGTTTGGCTTCTCGTATCTAAAGATCAGTAGGCCAATTTGTAATTAGTTAGTGTTTTCCTCTAAAATACATGGATATATTTTTTTATCAAATCCTCATTTACATTTTTTTTTTTTTTCAAATTAGTGGAGCTACTTCAAAATCTTTCCACATATCCCCTGTGAACTGCAGCAGTGCCCTGTGGGTTACAGTACATGTATCCCTGGGCTATGGGATGTAAGGGGGAGGTAGAGATAAAGAAGGTGGGACAACAACAACAACTAAAGAACAAGGAATGTAGGACAGATCTGAGGGAAAAATATTGAAGTGAAAATTGAACTGCATTAAAAAGGGGGGGGAAAGACATGGAAGCCGAAGGGGTCTGGATATGATCAGGTCTCATATACAAAGCAGTAAGCTGCTTGTCAGACAAACAGCAATCAGTCTTGTCAAACTCCACAGTCCACATTATGTTCTGGCTCCCAGCCAGCTCAGTGACAGAAACCTCTCATCAATGCCATTCCTCATCTGTCCTCAGAGTCCCATTGTCTGCTGTGTTTGGACCACTTCAGCTCTGATCTGAGTTCAGACTAACATATAACATAGCCACTGATGTACTGAAATCATATTTTCACATACTGTACACGTATATTTTATTCTGAAAGATGCCATTAAATACTACACAGCAGCGCACAGAGTAACACACACAGAGAGCAACGAAAAGTGACATAACTAATCTTTTTTTTAATAACTTATCGTTTGTCCATGTTATCACCTCGTTAGCAGTTGCGGCAGTGCTGCCACTAAATGAGACATACACTGATTTGCTTTGCAGCCCTCCTGCCCCTCTAGGGGAGCTTTTTGACTGTCTGATCTCAACACTTATCAGCTTCATTTCTGTTCTTTTATGTGGTACTCACCAGCCATCACTTTGATTTGTGGTCAGGCTCAAGTCAAGTGCATTAACCACATAACACACAGATGTGTACATTTAGCTGCATAAACACGCACGCCATCAAAAAGAAATGGTGTCTTTGCAAACCTCAGGTGGAGTGAAATGAATGTGCTTGCTCGCAGAGTGATACTGTTTCAGAAACTGTTTGTTTAGACTGTATTCATGTACCGCTGAAGAAAATAGCAGAATACTGTCGGTGCTGTGTTACGTATTTCAACAGGTCCAGAGCCCAATAGTTTTTTCTTCTGCCAGAGTGACTCATTTGCTCAGTATTCACAGTGAAACAAATCTGTAAATTGCTCCCTTTCTTGCATCCAGATGTCCAATCCCATAATTATTCCAAATGGGAGCAAAGTTCTATACTAAAACAGAATGATTCACAACTCTTTTAACTACTCTCTCTAGGATTTAAAAATGAATCACTTTTACCCAAACAGGGAACAGAAGCTGTAATCTGTGCATCAAAAGCAATGATTACAGTAAGAGTTCCTTGCCTTGGACACACATGTTTTTGTCATAAAGTTTATTCTTTCATGTTCAAAGTAGCTTTGTGCTTAAAAATGTAGCTGCTTTTGTTGTCTTTTGTGTTTGTGTTTGGTCTGAACAATATGATGTGAATGTGGCATTAGTAGTAGTTTTAGGGAAATCTTTTTCTTATTCCTAAATCAAATTTGAGAATTCTGTTTTATTAAGAAGAAGGATAGAAAGAACACTTTGTTTAAAGTGGGGCCATGTTACTGCATTTCTTCTGGTGTTTAACACTTGCTGTATATTCTGCCTGCTGAGGCAACACAGGCAGAGTAATCAAAAGTAATCAAATAAAATCTTGTTTTAACACTAAACCTATCAGACAGTGAAGAAACACTCAAATAAATAGAATTAGACAGCGGATAACCATGGCACAATACAAAAGAGGGTCAGTGAAATTGAAAACACACTATTTCCCTGCTCTATATCCTATTCCTGCAAGCTAGTCCTGTGCAGCTATATGTGAAATAGATTCCTATGCCATCCAGAGTCCTTCACGCTGCTTGGAAGCGACATCCCTAAATATAAGGAAGGTAAGTATGCATGTAGATTAGGTCGAGCGCAGGAGACGCACCCCTAGAAGGAGTTGGCCTGTTTTAGTGGAGAAAAGTATTTTCAGTTGGAGAAAGAGAAGCACTGCAGGGTAGGCTTTTCTGCAGCGTCTGCAATAAGAGTGCTAATTTCTGGAGGTGTCTCCTTTGGATGGGGTTTGTTGTGAAAGACTGGGAGGCAAGAGGAGGAGTTAGGAGGTTTTGGGGACGCTGTGGGCTTCTAGTAGCAGGTTATCTGTTTAAATAAACCCCTGCAAAGCTGTGTGATCAGGGAGTAAAAATACACATGCAGAAAAAAATCTCTTTTTAAAGATTTCCGTGCAGACACACTCTCACGCACGTGCATAAAAACAACACATTTCAGAGGTTAACATGCAAGAGGTCACATGCAAGCAAACACAAACAGTATGCCTCTTTTTTCTAAAGCATTATGACTTACTGTTTCCACCATTTAGAGATGCTGTGTTCTGTTTCTCTGTTGTGTGTAAAACATGTTTTATAACAATACGGAACAATAGTAAAGGGTTTCTGTGAGAGCAGATGTAGGCTGCAATGGGAACACCAGATTTCTTTTTGTGGTTTTGAGTCAGAATTTTTCAGCTCAGCTAAATTAGGGCAATAAGCATGAGTTTACCATCACAAATGAAAAACAGTCATACAAGACAAAATGCTCATTTCATTGGCCGCATAAGCAAAAAAAAAATCATGAAAGCTTCTGCTGCTTGTTTGATTTCTCTCTCTCTCTCTCTCTCTCTCTCTCTCTCTCTCTCTCGCTTGCGTGTGTGTGTGTGTGAGGCCATGAAATAAATGTGTTTGTGTTTGTCTGTGCTCACTTATTATCCACTCACTTATCTTTATGTCTGCAAGAAACCCAGCAAGAGCAAGAACGAGAGATAGCAAGAGAGAGAGAGAGAGAGAGGGAGAGAGAGGAATAGACACTGACAGACACATAGAGAATGAGTGTGAAAGCACTGTAGATAAAAAGTGGAGATTTCAGATATAGCCGTTAGCAGTTCAGCCATGATGGTGGCTGAACACAGCTGTCAGACCCAGATGGTGAGGTGCTAATAACATTCAGAGTTTTGCAGCGCACCGTTTATTTTCTAATAATAAAACTGTTAGCGCTTGCTAATAGCATAGCCACTGCCTGCCAAGCACACGTTCCGGCTGACACTCCACATTTACATGCCGTACTGCCGAGCCGAATGGGTCTATAGTAGGCCCTAACACAGCCAGACAGACAGACAGACACACACACACACACACACACACACACACACACACACACACACACACACACACACTGACCAGCAAGCTGTTATGTGTAACCAAGCAGAGCAGAATGACCTAAGGTAATGCACAAGTGGATGTGAGTGTTATAAACATGAAGAAATGAATATACATATGGAGGTGAAAGTAAACACACATAAACCACACACACACACTCAATGAAGAAAACTTGTCTTGTAGAATGTGATGTTTAAAAGTCAGTGATTTTCAGTAACTTGTTTCAAACATAACCCTGCATTATGAAGATGGCCTCTGGGAATACATCATATTTAAAGGAATAGCCTTTCCATATTACTTCAGAAGTGATACGTGATACATCAGTCAATTCAAATTGACAATGTCCAAATTTAACAAAATGTCAATACAACTCAGGTGACTTTTTTGGGGTGAGCAGAGGCAGCCTTATTGTAAGACAATTAGGCCTGTGATCAAATGGTTCTATGTTCAGTTCTCATTTTTTCTTCAAAAATTAAGTTCACTTTCAAACCTCTCACAGCTGCTGCTGAGGAGCCCTTGAGCAAATCAGCCAAATCCACTGGAACAGATATTGTATCAGTCACCAACTCTGACTATATGTGATATTTTCTACACTGAAGATCACGCTTTGAAAGTTGTTAAAACGTGCTTTTTAAAGGCAATTGTTGAATTTTAAGTTTAGTCATTAAATAATTCCAGAAAATGAATCAAGGGACTGGTAATCTCAGTAGGTGCAAACTGAATGAAAATCTTTCAATACATTCAGAATACCACTAAGAAAATGAATACAATTATGGGATGAGTAATAAATGAAAAAATATAAAAATTAAAGACAAATAAAATTCATGAATGAGTTGTGTCTGGACAGTAGTTCTGGGCAGAACACCCAGACTCCCAGGGACAAAAAGGTGCTATTCTTTGAAAGTGCTGACTCATCAGAGTGTGTCCTACAATAGAGAGCTATTGTGGCATGACACAGTATGTCACTGACCCTAAAAGACTGCTGTTTCCTTTTATAGACTTTCCCATTTTAGGTTAGATCGATAGCGTGCACCCATACCTAATTCAAAATATTTCTTTCACAGCAATTTTACAATCTCTGTTTAAAAAATGATATATTCTGTAGTTTTTTTCTTTTATTCAATAGCTGGCATTAGGCAGTGACAGGAAATATGAGGAGAGAAAGATGGGGGTGACATGCAACAAAGGTCCACAGCTGGAATTGAACCTGTGACATTATGTTTACATACAATGCATCTTAAACTATTGGCTAGTGTGACTCTGCTCACTTTTTTCTAACTATTTATATCTGAGCAATTCATTGAAATAAAAGGGAGCTGTGTATGTGTGTGTGTGTGTGTGTGTAAAAACACAGAAAGAACGAGCTACATTTGTCAATATCATACAAGGTTGTTTTGCAACTTATTTATTAAATATTTCAACAGGAGCCAATTTCCTGTTAAGTGTCATTACAGTGTTTCTGCACACACATACGCCTGCAAAGTGCCACAATTAATTGGACTTCATTTCCGGGAGATAATTTCCAACTGTTAGGCAGGCTGTAAAAGCACATCACCATGCACATAATTACATAGGAAGGCAGGAGCAGCCTGCAGAATTTATCTTCCACCCCAAATACGAGAGGCTGGGGTGAGTGGGACTCTGCTACAGCCTTTGAAGAGGCGTTTATGTCTGTATGCTAACGGTCTCTAAATGAGCTAGCCCTGTCACATCACTGAGATGCAGCTTCATTTAGGTATAAACTCACGGAGGCAGGGCTTCCGTAGCTCTGAGTCTCTCAAAATATTTAGCGAATGAATAAAGATGCTGAATTAAATTACATCACCCTGGTGGACAAATGAAATTCAAAAAAAAAAAACAATACAGAATGATACAGAAACATAAACCACAATAGCAAAAAAATAACATGAATTAACTCTAAATTAACTCTGTATTACTGCGCCAGGTCTCCAGCTGTCTCTTGTAGCTGAAAGCAGAAACCTGTGTCTTGGGTAATTGAGCTCCCCTCTGCCAGAGTTATCATTTTGCTTATTATGCAGGGATATGTAACACAGCAAAGCAGCTATATTCTCTCTGGTTGGCTCAGAAGTGAAATCACACTTGCACTGCTAGGTTTGAAATGTGCAATACTAAAGACAAGATGTGGAGGACAGGGGGCCGCCAAGTAACACAGCAGGGGGCTTTTGTTAAAGGTCTTTCCAGTCAAAGTTTATGGAAAACTGGAATAGAACACATGGAGAAGGAGTATTGACATAAAAAGGAAATTAAATGATTCGTGGAAGTCTATGAGGTGGATGAAGCACTGGTAGGTTGTTAACATGGAAAAATCTGGTTTGTCTGTGTATATGCCTGCATGTCTGACTGTGTGTGTGTGTGTGCATGCGTGCGTATGTATGTGTGTGTGACAGAAGGTTCCGGGGCTGCTGTGTGCAGTACCGGCTGGCAGGGTGGCTGTCAGAATGGCCCTGTTTCCTGTGTCAGCTCTAAAATAGGTCCAAACACAGCAGAGATGCACGACACTCTTGCTATTTACAGCACTCACACGGTGTGTGCGCAGGATGCTGCCAAGTGTATGGAACCAGACGCACTCTGTATTGTGCTGTATCTGCTCACAGACTGCAAAAAGATCTATTCACTTTAAAAAAACATGCAATACAGGCAAAGTAGAATGTCTGTCTTAAAGTGTAAGACGCAGGCGGTTGATATCCTTTTGCGGGATGTGTTACACATCACAACAAAATGTGTGTGCGTGAGTCAGTGTGTGCATGCCCTTGACCCCTCCGTATGTAGGTGTTATGAGAGTACCGTGTACGGTAAGGACACTGCGCCCTGCTTATGTCACTGCACCCACCTCCTGTTCACTGGAACGTCGCCCTCTGTGTATCCGTGACAACCAGCAAACCTCGCAAATGACGCAGACATGCTGCCACCTCGCCGCCTTGCTCTGGGCATGCCCAATAAAGCTTTCCATGTGCACACACAGGTAAAAAAGATACTCAATTCAAGTCACACCACAATACATAGCAGGTTATTCCATAAATTTGTGATCACAACTTTTTATCATTTTGTCACACCCTACATAGATTTTTCACAACACACTCCAAATGTCATCTCATTTAAGCACATTAGTCTTGGAAAGCACCTGTTCCCTATATGATTTTGTCTCTTATTTTTTCTTATCCTTGCTGATGGTGGCAGTTTGGAGCCATGTGTGAAAAACAGTATTGAACCACTGGTTCACATTACCCAGTGCTCAAACCAGGCCACCTGACACACTGTGGCATTACCCAACACACACGCATGCATCCATAACTGCCACTGACCATTTCCTGACACAATTGTTTATGTAAAACAGCAGAAAGTCTGTAGTCGGTTGTCATATCACATCAGCTACCAAGAACAGTGTGAACAGTTTGACCTCAACGATTCCACTACAGATAGTACATGAGGAACTGAGCAATTATCTCAAGCGAGATTCTTGTATCTCAAGGGGGATACTCTATTTATCTGTCTCTGTTAAACCATCCCTATAATGGTGGAATCCTTCGCTGCTGGCTCCCCAAAGACCTACCTTGTTAAGGGAGGCACCCATTTACAAACAAGACTGACTCAAATCAGGTTAGACATAGGCTCAAGTCAAATAGTCAGGATACACATTTGACAGTGCTTTGTTGCCGCTCTGTTTTGAGAAGGTCCGCCCCCGCTGTTACCACACAACGTACCCATGCCATGATCAAGTCCCAACCGCATCAAATATGTTTGAATATTTGCAAGATACCTCACCTATTGTCACTCTGACCAATGATATTTTAGCAGTGTTTGTTATTGCATGCATGCCCACTACCTGAGTGTTGGGAGTTTTAGCTGCTGCTATTTTTAGTTTAGCAAGTAACCCCCATAAATAGAGACAACACAACATTAAGTTTCAGTCCCTGTTTAGTTTTGCTTTGCTGCTCGCCCACACTTTCTCAAGTGTGCGGTCCCTCTCCTCTCCCTCTTTTTCACTTAGTGTTTTTTAATCAAAATTTCCATCCCTAGTTTCAAATGCTTAAAGATTGTTTCTGATGTGAGAAATATATATATATATATATGTTGGGAGAGAGAGAGAGAGAGAGAGAGAGAGAGAGAGAGAGAGAGAAAAGAGACACCTAAAAACCAAAACATATATGATTTTTGAAAAAGCATGTTAGGCTATATGGTAAAACTGCACACACAGACACACGCACACACAAATAGCATTTACATTTCCCAAATTACATTGGGAAACAGGCAAGAAAGATGACAAGCTCCCAGTTGAGCCAGTGCTCACTTTTCGATGTGGCTACTGCCCTTTCAGAATCTCTGTAATGCCTGTTGGCCGACCTGTGTGTGCATACTTGTGTGTGTGTGTGTGTGTGTGAGCGCATGCATCTGTAAGTGTTTGTGCAGAAGCAAGAGCCACAAGTGAAAGGAATTGAGTGAGAGGAGGCGGCCATATGGTGGCAGCTATCAGTGTACACTCTGTCAGTTTTCAGTCATGAGGGCTTCTCATGCATTCTGGTTGAGGAAGAGGAGGAGGAGGACAAGAAGGAGAAAGAGGAGGAGACTTATCTGGAAGCTGATGAGACGGCTCAGGCCTTTCTCACATAAAGAAATTATTTTAAGTGCTAGTGAGAGCAGAAGAGTTTTCAATTTTATATCCCTTTTTCTGTTTGCCTGCATCAATTTCTTTGTCTCTCACCATCCCGCCGCCCCATATGGCACAATCCTCTTCCCTTCTGACCCGCTTCACCTCATTGTCTATCAAGTTTTCCCCAAAATATCTTTTGTACACATGCAACTGGCAGCCTCCATCTGGAGTGTGAGTGCTTATTTCTGTCAGTGTTTTATATGTGTGTACTGGTGTCTGTTTACATACAGAGTACAAAGTTGCTAGGGTCAATGTTTAACACCCAGGCACTGTATGACCAAGCTTTGAACCAGAAAAGTGAACCAAGAAATCTTGTCTTTTTGATTTGTTGATTGGTGTGTGTGTGTGTGTGTGTGTGTGTGTGTGTGTGTCTGTGTGCATTCTTATGTGTGTGCACGCATGTCTTGTCTGCACTTGTGCTCCATGAACCAGCAAGCTCGGGTCAGATGCCTCCAGTGTTGGGCTTAAAGCTGCTTTGAATGGACCAGGCTGTGCTCATCTTCTGTCTAATCTTCCTGCTCTGGTGAGTGTAGGGAGGAGGAGGAAAAATCCATAGTCTTTTCATCCTCCTGTGACCACTGTGCCTGTGAGACAGTAGCCGTGGGAATGGAGATGGATACAGGCAGCACTGCCTCTGACCTCACTCTACTACGACACAAGGGTGGAGATAAACAGGGCCACAAAGATCGCTAACATCTTTCTTTCTCAGGCACTCACAGACGCATGCACACACAATCATACCGACACACACACATACGCACAATGGCACAGACATCTCATTAAAGCAATAGTAGGTGAATGTTGCAACAGCAGTGTGCTACTGGGAGAGAGGTCTATTAGGGATACTATCAAGAGACGGGGGAAGGAGATGAGAGTCGGTGTGCTCGTCCTGTGTGCATCTCATTCTGGTATGGCATATGTGTTTGACATATGTCTAATTTTGACCCAGGGATCCAGCCATTGAGCCAGTATTAATAATTATTGGCTGAATCATTATGATAATGTAGTGACTTGAGAGTTAATAAATTAATTCCTACAATAAATATATATTATCCAAAGCATGAGTATGTGTCAGAGAGAAAGAGACTTGCTCACATGCGATTCTGTGTGTATGTCCAAAAGTGAGAAAGACAACAGAAACAGACGGCAGGCGGTTCATCCTAAATTACTCTTCCCTCCTCTCTGTTTCCTGGGGATTTTGGAGTGATACTCCCCTCTTGCTCCCTCGCTCCCTCAGCTGTCACAACCCGTCACCACAACTATTCCACTTCAGCCGCAGGGAGGGAGGGAAAGCTTTGTCCCTCTCCATCACCCTCCTTTCACATCCCTATCTCTGGCATACTGGCTTGTATATTGAGAATGCATGTACTTGTATCCTTTTTTTCCTACAATGACCTATTGGTTTAAGGACACAACAGGAAACTAATGATGTTTTAGTTTTTGCTAACAAGAGTCTCGTAAGTAAACACAAAGCCATTCCTTTGGTCATGGCTAGTGTCCATAGAGATGCATGTGTCTTATTATGGTTTGTCAGGGGTCATTAGTGTAATCCAAGCAGACAGAAGTTTATACTGAGAGAAGTGTGCCATAGTATTCTCTTTCTGTTTGTGTCTTTTATTTATTTATTTTTTTTGTATCTATATGCAGCCGTTTCCGATAATGTCATCCTACACTGCTCTCCGCTCCTCGCAACCAGAGACTATCAGCTGTGAACTCATCGCTCTCCTTTAATGGCCAGATCACAGAGAGGAAGAAAAACCTAAGATCACTGCACAGTGAAAATGTTGTGTAGGTTCAAATAGCAACGCTGTGCAAGTGTGTGTGTGTGTGTGTGAGAGAGAGAAAAAAAAACAGTTTCCTTAATTCTGAGAATTAGTGAACAAACCAGGACTGTGGGTCTCTCTTGATTTCTGTTTTTGTCTCTGCCACAACATTCTTTCCCAGGGGTCACACACCCTTCCCTTGCACCAAGAAGATGACAGTGAGGTGACCAACTGAGTTCACAGCTTGGTCTGGCCTGGTGTGTCTGTTTTACACTTCAGAGAGTAACCTCACGACACATGGCCATTAACTGAACATGCATCTTCAGTACACTAGTGTGCTGCTCCTCAGCCTCCACACTTTCAGTCACTACATTGTGTCTACAGAAAGCCCTAATCTGTCAGGTCTCTGAGGCCATGTACTCTCCAAGGGTGACACTACCCAAACTCTGTAATTATTAAACGCAAAGAGCATTCCTCAGCCTGGTTAGCCAGAACTATGAGAGAGAGGGACAAATATTTACTCCCCCCACCCGTTCCCTCTGTTCCTCCTCCTTTAACGCACCCCCACCCCAATAATTTAACAGTAAGAGCAACTCAGCCTTGTAAACACAATAGTTATGTCTGCTCTCACAGAACCATGAAGCAGACATACAGGCTCCACTACCCCTGCAGCTACTACTAATACAGTCTCTTCTCCTCTCCTCTCTTTCCTCTCCTCTCCCTCTATATGTATGTACTCCATAAAGCAAAAGTTTGGATGTCTTGACATTCAGCTTTCAGAATATTTTATTTATTTATGGATTAATGAGGAATGACAGAAACTCAATGGGATATTTATAGCAGTGTACATTTTGTATCAGTGTTGGATTTAAATGTCTCTTTGTAACTGGACACAATGTCTTTACTGAGGTCTGGTGAAGTAAAACATTTTATATAACTATAATTTTGTTTTAATCTTTCTTCCCTATCATCCCTGTATTCTCACAAGCTGTATATTCCGTCTATGGAGGCTGCAGCAGAGCGTCTAGGAATCCACCTGCCAAAGTTGTCAAACCACAACGCTTGGCACAAATAATACTTCCTTGATACTGAAATAATGTACAGTGCAGTACTAAAGTTGGGTTAAAAAATACACACTACCTCTTAAGTCCTTC
Organism: Siniperca chuatsi; assembly: GCF_020085105.1. Classification (NCBI taxonomy): domain Eukaryota; kingdom Metazoa; phylum Chordata; class Actinopteri; order Centrarchiformes; family Sinipercidae; genus Siniperca; species Siniperca chuatsi. The sequence goes on from NC_058042.1 coordinate 19,789,481, forward strand.
TTTCTTGTCTGCATAAACTAAAGATCCAGACATTTTCAAAAGGTCAAAGGTCAGTGCTTTTACTTTCACACTACACCTAGTGTGAGGAGCAACAGACTTCTTTCTTATGTCTATATACATGCAAATCAGTTACATTTAATTTCTTATACCATAACTGTTTTACAGAAACATGTTGTTATTCAGTAGGACAATCCAACAAAGATGAAATCAATTAATTAGTGAGGTGTCACCAGCACATTAAAGGAATGTTGGCCTTAATAAAATCTGTATTTTTATTAATGTCATACCAAATATTGTTTTAATAATCCGAGCCAAGGGAAACATAAGTCTTGTATGCTGCAGAGTACAGCCCACACAACTGAGTGTGTCTCAAACATGTATTAATAGGATGCTCCACCAGACGTTTTGTCTTAACACTTTGTAAATTGCGTGATGATATCATGTGTCTGTGCATGCATTATGGTGATCCTGTGTTGATTGAATATTCTAACTCATTTTAAATGAAATACATAATATAGAGAATAACAACTTTTGCTGCAAGCGTTCCTGTCAGGACAGCAAGAAACTGAGAGAATTGTATTGTCTCTGAGGCTGTTTGTGTTTGATGTTAACGGGCAAGCACAATGCATTAAGTCTGGAATGTAAGTAATGTGCACTTAGACATAGAGCACCAGCCACACTGTGTGGACAGCAAGCGTTTAATGTGCAGCAATAACTCTGTTAGCCTGCTGCTTTATATTGCCTCTCTTTCACCCTGCATCTCTCTATCTCTCTTCCTGTTGTCACTTTCTGTATACATTTCTTAAATGGTGTGCTAGTGTAAAAGATGAAAGATGAGAGAGGACACTGCAGGTCTCTTCAGAGCTATTTACTGTGTGCCATTCTGTCTCCCTCTGGTCCTGTTTGTCTGAGTGAAGCAAGATACTGAAAATACTCTAGAAACATTTGATATGATGCAGTGGTACCAGACGACTTTTATTCTTGCTAAAAAAAATACTGAAACATGCTGCGATTCAAGAGTGGAGCTGAACTCTATCAGTACAAATGCAGGCCTGGCCTCCACAGAGGACCCGCATCCTGGGTGAATGACTGTGAGAGCTGCTGTGTGGCAGGATGAAGTGTGTTCATTTCCTTATTTATTGACTCACTTGCTTTTCTCTGAGTGTTTGAAATTAATAACAGCCAGCAGAAATCAGACAGAGGGATGAAAATCAGCACTTTCCCTGCAGTGAAGCCATTCATCAAGCTAACGAGGGGGAGAATAGGAGCGGAGGAGGAGGGGGAAAGAAAAGTGACGTTTGGAGAGGGAGCAGAGAGCGGGAGGGAAGCAGGTGCAGTGTGAGGCAGAGGGGGGAGAACAAAGAGAGGAGGGAGGGAAAGTGACGTCGGGAATGGAGGCGAGGGGAAGGAAGCTAATTTTTTTTTGGAGGAGGAGGAGGAGGAGAGTCATTTGGAGGATAGCAGGGCAGACAGAAGAGGAGGAGTTGTGTGTCACTCTAAAAAGAGATAGAAAGAAAGACAAGTTTGACATTGGAGTATAAATAGAGAGGGAGGAGAGAAACAGCGAACACAGATGGTTTCTTCTGGACTGAACGACTGAGGGATTGGCACAGAGATCAAGGCAGTATAGAAACTGATGATGATGTGTTTATATGTTTTTAAGACCATGTCATTGCTAATTGCTAATGAGTGGATAATGCGGCTTAATAGATTTTTATAACAGCTATGTGCACAATGAATGGGTTATTTAGGCCTCTGCAACTAGAATCCATTCTCTACAAACAGTACAATACAGAGCTCTCGTTCACTGTCCCCAACAGTAGTATTTTACTCCCTTTCCTTTCAGTGGTGGGTGATGATGGGCCTGCCCTCTCCTCAAAACCTTCGCCCTTGCGATGGTTTGGTCCCATGCTGCTCTGCCTCCCCGACACTCCACCAGAGACCCAACAGTATCTCACACCTAGAGTAGGGCTGACTAAGCACTTACCGCTGAGCCTCTCTTCTCAGAGTGAGAGAGGAGCGCCATACTGAGAACTCTGCCACAGGAAAATAATTAGCAAAGTGGAGCTCTGCCCAAACACACTGGGCTAAATCTAGTACCACTTCACAGACAAATGCAGCCATAAATCTTTCCCTTTCTTTCTTTCTTTCTTTCTTTGCTAGGAAAGTATCATTCTCACAATCAAGGAGTAACATTTTAGTCTCTTGTTTAAGTTTTATGTTTATGCTTACACATTTGAATTGAATCCTCTGTAGTACTAATGCAGGATAAATGTAGGATAACTCCAGTGAATGTACCAGTAAGTATGTACAGTCTTCTGATGAAAAAGCGCCCAGTGAAAGCTACAAGCTGCTTTGCACGCTTTCCTCAGTCTGAGTCAGTTCAAGCTGACAAACTTGTGCTTGGTGCCTTGTAGTGACGCAAACTGTGTCCATCTCACTGTACATGGATATCTGTATTTTTAACTTTAAAGTTAGACCACAGTGTCTTTGGTCACCAAGGCTAAATATAGTCAGCTCCTCCTGAGCAGTCTCCAGTTTCTCACTCCTTTCCGAGAGGCAGGTGGAGCAGAGAGGAGGAGGGGGGAAGGGGGGATAACACCCAGTCTTGAATAAATCATCCCTCGACTTTTGACCCATATGGAGCAGGAGGTTGTTTTTGTACTTCTGTGCTGCCCCCCTTCTCTCGATGGCCTCTGGACCCCTCCTCTATCTCATTCATTTTCTCCTCCACATGACAGGTCAATCTGGATCGATTTCATCTGCCCTCGATGACTGAGACCAACATCCTGGCACCCAGAAATAGAGCTCTCTGTGACAGAAGAGCTTCCAACCAACCATTAATGTTAGCAAGTATCTCTGAGAAGGAATGAGGGAGAGAGGATGGGGGAACAACACTATTTAGAAAGCATTCTCAAGATGTAATTTACTGCACAGATGGACTACAATGCCATAAGAAAGCAAAAATGGATGGTTGTGACTAGATGTGGTGTGTGGGTGACAAGGTCTCAGCAGCTCAGCATCCTGCCATACACCAGCCACATGGTTGGTGGCCTTGCCTACCTGTTACAGTATGCTTATGTGATCACACACGCATGCACACATTCAGACAACACACACACACACACACACACAACACACACAAAGCCTGCTTCCCCAATCTATATTGGCACTCAGCTCTCTTTCTCACAGCCTCTTTCACACACGTACAGTACATATACACACACCAGGTGTTTATTCTTTGTTGGCATATTCTGGGTCCTTCAACTCCTTGCTGGGCTCTGAACTCCTGTGTGTCTTTAAGTGGCGAACCCCTGAGGTGTGCCTGCCTTCATAACACACACACCAGTCGCAGGTGAGACGCATTGGCAGTCTCATACCAACATTAACTTATCTTTATCTCCTCGCCAACTCATCATCTCACAGTGTAATATTTGTGCCTGGAAAATCTTTTTCTCTTGTGTTGGTGGGGTAGAGGCGCAGTCACATGGTGTCCTGATGGTGTCTAGGCAGTCCTGGTCGGAGTCAGGACACTCTTTCCCCAGGCAAGGACACCGAGACCTGGCTCTCCGTCTCCATCACTCAGCCTGTCCTCCTGGAGCTACGTGGCTAGACTACTCATCATCCCCCCACCCCACCCCACATATGCATGGATTTGCATAAAACAAAGACATGCCTCTGCCTGCAAAGTCTGCCATACTTGAAACCGCTAAGAACAGGATCGACCAGACCACACCGCGCATAGCCCCTCTAAGCTCGGCTGGCAGGTTGTCAGAGCGCCACATCAGTACAGCGCAGAGGCATGGCAAGGGAACTGAGATTTACGAGGCTGACTAAGATAGACACCCTCATGGTTTTCCACTTTCATTCCTTTAACATCCGTTCCCTTGGCATTGTTTATATTCCACACCCCTTTGCAGCGAGCAGAGGGCACCTAATTCACAGTGATGACGTGGGAGGAGAATCAGAGCACTTAAAACACTTCATCTAAAGATGATTTGTCCTTGTCTTCTCTGATGGCTTTTGTCCTGTTTCCCCTCCTGAAGTTAAGTGGAGCTGGAGAAAGGCCAGCTACTCATCCCACACCCCACTTAGACACAATCAAGTAAATAACACTGGATACAAATACATGTACACATAGACACACACACACACACACACACACACACACACACACAATCGACTTCACCAAGGTGGGAAGTCATGAATACAAGCTCAAACCATCTCTCATCCTTATGTGTCGTGACCAAGCACATCACAGGGAGTTTGCTATGGAACAATCAGTGAAACCATTACAGGAACAATTAGGTTTACAATATATATTTGCCCAGGTTCCTCTCTGTCTCTGTGAATTGATTTCAGGACTAGTAGCTTATTCTTCACTCTGCCTGTCTCCTGCTGTCCGGGACTCTCTCTGCTTTTTCTCTCCGCCTTTTTCACACAAAAACTGAACATGTCATTCACATTTGAATGAGTGGCTATAATCTGCTGGTTGCATTGTGTCGAGAACGACTGAAAACTTCACATCTGTGTTGTGTGTGTGTGTTTTTTTGTCTTCATGGATTTAAATGAGAAGATGAGAAAAACATACAGCACTCTACAAAGTTATGGCATTAGGTAGACAGAGAGAGGCGTGATGGAGAGAGATATTGTCAACATAAAGAAGGTGTGTGCTCTTTAGCGTATGAATAGGAATTGACAAACTATGGTTCATTATGTATCTCTTATGGAAGCCTTACTGACATGCAATATGCGATAAAACACTCAACACTATATGTGGTGAATGTATCTACTCTCTATTTAATATGAGAGTCTAACATTAATGAATAATGAATATGGATTTCATTGTGTAGGTATATAATAGGAAAATAGAAACAACATGACTAGTAATAATACTATATATTATAGTTATGTTTGATATTATTTGTACAGCTGTGATCATTTTTTAAAGGACTGGTATTTTGTGGACTTGTTTTATAAATCTGACATCACTCACTGTTATGAAGTTGAAATTACAGTGGAAAGAAAAACAAAAAACCTTAGCGAGATCAAGTAAGACGTGTTTTACCTCAGAGAGCCAAGGGCACGGAGGAATGGGGCTTGAAATCACAGATGGAGGAATTTTCTTGATGACCTAAAGGAGCAGATCAGATTGGACAAAACATATAAGAATAGATACATGAATATCAAGGCAAATACACGTACTGTTCTTCTGCATGTGTCATTCTCCGCCACCCTGTCAGACACACACATACAGATGGGCACAAACAATCACAAACAAACAAGTAGATCCATTCCGAGCGAGATTCACTCTCACCTTGTCTGTCTGGTGAAACACAGTACATGTATCAGAGTAAGCGTTTGATGCAGAGGGAAATGTAAAAATTTGCATGCAAATAGATTTTACAGGCAGAACCCATGCATCAAAACACTGTAACCACAAGAGACAAAACTAAAATATCTAAGTATACAGTGTGCCGTCGCACAGAAAAGGCAAAATAGTTTTATGCCGAGGCCTTTACTCATTCCATTAAATTACATAATTAATCGTTCTAAAAGGGAGGGAATTTATTGTGCAGAGAAATGAACAGTGGAGGATGGTAATGCCTTCCCTTATACCTCATGACAGACAATTTCAAAAGCACTCCCTTCAAAGCACACACAAGTAAGCATGTTTCTCTAGGCAGTTCCAAATAGAGTTATTCATATTCCCTATAAATTTGCTACACAAGTGAAAACATTAGCTTAGCTCTTAGCTCCCTGTGCACTGATGCCAAGCAGGGTCCCTTTAAAACGCTGTGGAAAATGACAGTTGTGGAAATACTTTGCCCATACACTGCAGTAAAAGGAATTTTAAATCATTGGATTTTCAAATAAATGCCACATAACTCAGTTCTACAGAGTATATAGAACCTGCAGGAAAGCAGCAGTGATGCAGCATGATGATATTAGTACCACAGCAGGAAAAACATATACAGATAATGGTTTTGAAGAAACTTTAAAAACTATGCCAACAATGCTGAAAGGGCAAGAACTTATGTTGAAAAAAGACAAAAAGGCCTCTGCACTAGCTGAATCAAGATTACAATGGGCATGTTGGTGCGTATCACCTGTTACAAATGTATGGAAATGTCTCATTTGTGTTGGAAGACATGCTTTATTTCTCCTAGCGTTCTTGTCATTCTCTACTACGTCGTTATATAGTTGAGTACACTGTAGGTGCTAAGGAGAGAAACATAAGAAAAAAAAATACTCTCCATGAATTGCTGAATATTGATCATTGTTCTTCTCTGTAAATGACTAAATCATCATTAGATGTGTTTGTCATATGCATTGCTTTGCTGTAGCTCTACATTTCATAAAAAGCCTGCTTTAAAAGTTACAACTGTGGAAAAAATAACTTAAAATGCCAATAAAACCTAACATAAATGGATTTAAACTGTGATTTTGGTCATATATCTGGGTTTTTTATTTGTAGAAATTTGAAAACCGTATGCCACTTTGAAAGACTATAATCCCTCTTATATACAGTGTATATATATATATATATATATATATATATATATATATATATATTTTTTATTTTTCATAATTCACCTTTTGTGCAATGGGACTGCTGAGAGATGGTGTTGCATTTATTTAAGTCACAGGCTCTTGATTTGGGTCCATTTACAGACATATAAAATTACCCCAGCAAGTCCCGACCACCTCATTACCAACATAACCTGCAGCCAGTCTTTCAAGGACAACTCTCTAATGACACTGCGCATATCCGCTTAATGTCTATTTGAAGCACGCTGTGACTTTCTGCCACAAAGAAAGAAAGAAAAGTATAGAAAAAGCAAAGGGTACTCCGATAAAATAAGCATCTAAATTGATCCCTGATGTATGTTTAATTCTAAAGGAGTGAGTGTTTCTGTACTGTACCTCTCATATACACTATAAAGTGAGAGGAGTTCTTTTTTGTCTCTGTACCTGCTGTGAATCTGGACAGACCATTTGTAGATGTGGCTGCCACCTGGTTGTGCTGAGACACCCGACTACTTTTACTGTTAACTCCCTGCACATCCAGTATATCCTCTATCTGCTTTGTTGTTTATCACTGAAATAAAATATCTTACAAAATCCTAATTCTATGAAATACAAGCTTTTTTTTAAAGAGAAAAAGGAAAAAAGGCAGCAGTAACCCTGAAATGGACTTGCAGCATGTTTAGGAATATGACCAGTGTATGTATGTTTCGAAAGGCTTCAACCCTAGCAACCATTAAAAGGATAAAAAGGATAAAAATAAAATAAGAAAGAAATAATGAGGTAAAAGTCATGCAAAAGTGAACTTTTCATCATAAATGCACACTGCCCTGACTGTTACAAAGTTATACTAAACAGGATCTGAACTTAATTCTTTTCAGATGTTTAAAATGACATCATGAAATTAATTTTTACTTTGCCAACTTCAAGAAAGTGAAAAAATGTAAAAAGCAGATCCTATTTTTAAATTTTGTTTTTATTTTCAATTATTTTGGAGTCATCGCACTACAACAGAGAAGATAAATACATCTTTCGTTCAAAGAACGCAATTTAAATTGCTTTGTGTTTTTCAGATGTTTTTTTTTTTTACTTTAATTAAAGTGTAAACTCAAGACTGACATCCCAGATTAGCACACCCAGTATGACTCGGTAGATATTTAGGAGGAACAATGCATTTTGCGTAAGTACCACTGGTTATTTTATTGTGTCTGTACAATCCTTAAATTATGTGGGTGTGAGAATAAAATTAACTTCTGTCCCTGATTATCATGGGTGCCATGAACACAACCTGACAATGCCCATTATACTACTGTGATTAGTTAAACCAGTACAAAGGCTGCCTTATTTTTATCATCCTTATTTCCACTTGACAATGACTCAGCTGGCTTTTTCTGTTCAGCTTGGGATGAAAAAATGAAACTAAACCTAACAGGCTTCGGCCAAGTGCTACATCTGCCCTGTTCTACACATTTGTAGGTAACATAAACACCTCATGTATTTAAGGTTTATTTAAGCCTATATGAGTCATCTACTTGGAGCTATGTCATTTTAAGACATCACCTAATGATATAGTTTGTACACACACAAAAATGTTTTTTTTTTTGCGTCAAAGTAATTCGACTTTGTTCAAATCTTCAGAAACGTACTTATCTAACAAAAAACAGTACAGCTGCGAGAGTGTAACTCTCTAAGACAGTGGTGAAATACAGGAAATGGGTAAAAAAGAAAATGGCAGTGAGTAGTGTTGAATTCACTGTGTACTGTACCGTGTCGGATGTGCATGTACATCTTATTCAGTGGGCTCTGGGCAGAGGAAATGAGCATGAGCTCCCCAGGGCAGGGATTACTCTTATGACTTTGAGAGCAGCCTTGTGCACTGTAACTTTTGACCTCTGCTCATCCTCTCCTCCAAAAGACGACGAGAGACACACACGCATGCACAGACACATACAAGCACACGTATTATCTACAGAGGCACTAATCGACCTCACACTCAGGCCTTGTGAGTTAAGAGACGCAGAATCACACACAAACAGATCCTCTCCGGCCCTTCCTCTGGCACCATCTGAAGCCTGTAAGAAGTCAGACCCACCAGCTCTTATTTTAGGGTCTGTCAACTGGCGTACTGCTACTTCAATGAACATCGTGCTGCATCTTATGCTGTCAGCCCGCATAGCGCCAACGTTCCATATGAGTACATCATTGGAAAATCGATAGATTTATCACTTACATAAGCATTGCGCACTGGTGCCACAGATATAACAGGTCCAAATCAGATCCGTCTTCACTCAAATGTCACTTAGCTTTGAGACTGAAGTATTTGAGTCATATAAATGCCATAATACAGGGGAACACAAAGAACATCATGCTGTGAAACAAAAGGCTAGGGCAAATCCATGCAGGGCCATTTATTGTTTGTCTGTGTATTTGCGTTTGTGCTGGCGCGTGTGTTTTCATTTCTAGTCTCTGTGTGGTGAGTGTGTTTCCAGTTCTAGTGCATGGACATTAGAGGTCTAACTGATCTATACCAATAAGGAAACAATCAAAATAAACAAGCTAAATAGTCTAACAAGGAAGCCTTCAGACAGAAACCAAATTTTCATTTTTTACATGCCACTCTAAACACATCAAAAAAACCCACCACACAAATACATGGCCTTTAGAGAAGCAAAGCCTAACTCTTAAATAAAGAAAATAAATGTTTTCTTTTTGAAATGGCAAGTACAGAAACATAAAAAGGGGGTAAAAGCAAACAGTTATCCTCCCTGAAGTCATTCAATACATTGTTGTGGTTAATATGAAATATCAAAATATAGCAGCGCTACTGCTTAGATCAAATAGATGTAATTAGATAAATTGAGGAAGAAGGAGAGCGGCTTGGCTGTAAATTGCATGGTGCGTGCATGCTAAGACCCAACACTGGCACAGCTGCACGAAGCTGCACTCACGATTTATCATCTCTACGTCGCAGGAGCCAGTGGCCCACACCACTATTAATCATCAGCAAAATCATTTAATTCAGCCCAAGAAGCCCGACTATTGTCTCAGTCTATCCCCTCACTCTGGGCAAATCAGCCACCACAGCAGCAGCGAGCACCTCAGAGGAAATCACACAAAACAAAGTGGGAAACAAGTGTTGGGTTAAAACTGTTTTTTTTTTTTTTGATGAGCTGTGTAGCACATCATCACTGTCAGATGGTGTAGAAGATGGCTTTTTTATAAATTTAACAAGTATGAAATTTGTAACTGAAAAGACCTCTGTTCATAGTATAGAATAACAGTTGATCAGTCAGTGCTTTGTTAACACACTGACAGTGTGGTTAATTTTTATGAAAGGTGCCCTCTGTGTATATCCTTTGCTCACACAAACTGTGGTTAAGTTGCAAAGAGCTGACAAATCCAGACTGAATCTGCCCTCAGAAACCTTAGTGTTTCTTCAAAGTGTATTTTGGCACATTGGTTTTGTTTCAACAAACAAATTGTTCTGGAACAGTGAAACAAGATGCCCACAAGGCTATTCCTTGTCCCAGAACTTACAAGAAGAACTTTTCCTCTTGTCTTTCAGAAAAGTGGCCTTTTCAATTAGTGCACCAGTGCATTGGAAAAGTTATGTGGAAAGAAGTCAATATGAGATGTCTAAACACCAAATGAAATGCATGATTGGGTACAGCAGCACTGAGCGTCTTCTGCCCACCGCAGCGCCTGACTTACATTGGCACCTTCTCCAGCGCCCCCTCACATGCCTGACATGACTTTGCCCTCACTGCACCACCCTCGGAGAGCATGTCTTCTCTAGGCCAACATCCAGGCTGATGACTGACAAACAGGATAAAGCAGGATGAAATTGGGAAAGCCAAACAATGACAGGCTAATGACAGTGAGCACACAGTGTCCGAAAAACACAGACAGCGGGGACAATACATAGATCAGGAAGCAAGAAACATGAAACATGAATGGCAAATGGAGGAGGCAAACATGCATAGCCACAAGAAATTCACATAGAGATGTCATCCTTACATACTGTCATTTAAGGAAACACACACACACTCACATTCACACCTATTTAAGTTCACAGACATGCATACACACACCCACACACACAAGCACATACAGGCACAGAGAGAGACAGAGAGAGAGAGAGCGAGAGAGAGAAAGAGAGAGATACTGTACACTAATCACAGGTCACATTGTACAATAAGATTACCAAGATGTAATTATAATATTTAAATCGTAATGGGGTTCAATAATCGCAGATGAGGATGTAATTCATGGACCAAAATGTTTTAAATATAATGTGCAAAGATATTATTTCATTATACATAATAATTTGATTGTAAAGATGATTTAGAATTGAAATGGAGTTGAAATAATGAAATAAAAATGGCAACAAATAAGGTTTCAGTAAATCTACGTTTTGGGATCATTATATTGTAAAAATTATTTTCATTTACAGTTCATTTGGTGATTTTGAAGAAAAATATGAAATCTGTATCAGTCAATAGCTGAGAACAAGTACATTCAAATGTAGGCCACTGCCTGTCTTAATCTTTGCTTGTAGTTTCGTCAACTTATCTAAAACACCGGACTTATATCTCCACATTTTTACATACTACAGCACTCAAGCGTCAAAATGGAAAACGTGTCTACTTAACCTGAATTGCTTTCCAATTTTTGCCTCATCGGTTTCGGTAAATTTATGTATAACTGTTGCAAAAATAATGTTTCGGATTCGTTCAGGGTGGTCGGTTATTAAAGTAGTGTTGGAATAAAACACATTAAAAAGGCAACAACAGCGAATATAAACAGTGTTCAAATGTAGTGCAGTAACCTCCATCATGTTTTGATTCTAGTTTCAGTCACGAAAGCAAAAATTCTCAGGACAAGTGAAAAGAAAAGTGAGAAACTTATTGAAGACAATTACATACATTTATTGCATATCATTTAATTGTATGAAATGAAAAAAAACGAGCACATATGAACATCACATATGGTTAGTGAGTGAAATAATTTTGCACAGCAAAATATATATATATATACTATATATAAAATGAAAGATTAATTAACATATTTTCAAGATTTATTGGCGAATGGTACTCCCTCATTTTGTACATGCAGGGTGTCAATCCCTGACGATCTAACAATGTCCAGACATTATTGATTATAATAATTATTATTGCTTTGCAAATATTGAGTTCGTTTAAGACAAAACAACAGTCTCTCCTGAACTGATAATAAAGTATCAAAATGTTACGATTAAGTCGTAACAGAAAGTCAAACATATCTTCTTGAGATGTGGAGAATAACTAACTTTTCCTTTAACTTCCACATGATTACAGGCGAGAATTTTTAGTGCATTTCAGTCCAGAACACGTCTGTTCGTTGAAGACACACATTTCCAAAAACATGGCAATTTGATTTCGGCTGTGAGAATGATCTTCTCCAACAACACTTTTTGAAATACAATAGTGAAATGTGTGGTGGAGACTAATAGAGCTCTCACACTTCTGTTTAAAGCACATGCTGCAAAAAGCGCTGTTTATGCACTGCACAATACTGTTCATTGTATAATTTGGAGCCGAGCCAATTTCTCTAAACCAATGTTAAAAAATACTTCTGTGCAGCAGTCTCCTTATTAATGATCCTAGTAATCTATATGCTTCAACCTGTAGCACGTTATCTCTTGCAACTTAGATATAAAACTTTGTACTTAAATTACGCTTTAAAATGATTCAGAGGTTGTCAAATGCAGAATGGAATATCTTTAAATAACAATATAGGCTTGAAGCAAAAGATTAAACTTCCAGGAAAGAGATTGGTGATTTCCTTAATAGTGAAGTCTTGTCTTTTTCCCCTCGCACCAGGATCCCCGCGGATCAACTTCCAACAGGAATGCATAGCGCACTCACTGCAGCCTAATGACAGCCGACGGTGGTGCACTTCAACACAGCTGAAATGCACTTGTATAGATTACAAGGGGTGGGGGTTTGGGTGGGAAGTCCTGTCACTTTTTTGTTGCAGTCCCAAAAAAGTGAGGAGGCCATAAATGAAGTATGAATGCCATGCTGGAGTCATCCGACAAAAAGAACATCTTCAAGCACAGAAAGAATAAACATAGCTACATGTCCAGCATGCAGGGCAGTTCAATAACACATCTCTTTAAAAACAATGAATAGTTTGTAATGAATATAGTCTTTTGTTGCTCAACACAATAACAAGCAAACGCATGAGATGAGGTGGCGTCAAACGGCAGGCTCGCAATCCTCCAAGTTTGGCAGACAAAAAAAAAGAAATGTAAAAACAAAAAAAGACCAAAAACATATTGTCGATGGATGCAGTTTTGACAGGAATCTGTACACTGAATTAAAAGTAAAATGATGAAAAGGGCAAGTTGATGAACTTCACAGGAGTATACTTAGTGCTTGCATGCACACTTCGTATACTGCTTCATAAGGATCAACTTTCAAAAATCATATTTTACTCAAACACTGCAAATCTAATGAACAACGATGAAAAAAGTTTTAAAAAATCTTGACAAACAGGCTATGCATAATATACAGAGTATGATAGCAAAAAAGTAGATGAAAGTTTTCTGAATATGTTTCTCCAAAATTAAAAACACGGATGACAGAGCCCTCAAAATCTAAACACAGTCGCAGACTTGAGCAAACTCTCGTTTTCGGAAAAAAAAATGTATAAAATGAAAAAAAATAAAAAAGTTGACAAATTAGTTCTTGGTCTAGTAGGCTTTTGTGCCAAATAAAAAAAAAGTTTCATAATGAAAACTTTTTAAGCGGGGGTGAGTAACTCATCTGATATTCTTTTTTTTTCACGATAATGTCGAGACTCACATGAAAAACTCCGGGGATGAGGGGTTGTTGTCGCTGCTGGATCCATTTTCTCTGAAGCCGTTGCTGATGAGCTTCTCATACTTTTCTTTGTACGCGTCCCTCTCCCGGACCAGCCTGGAGATCTCCTGCTTTAGGTGATCGACCTGCTGGATGAGTTGCGTCTTCTCTCCCTCCAGGACGTGCCGCTGCTGGACCCGCTTGTACCGGCAGGACTGAGCGTAGCCTCTGTTCTTTAGGGTCCTCCTCTTCTGTTTCAATCTGATCACTTCTTCCTTGCTGACCCCCCGTAGCTGCCGGTTGAGCTCCCTCACTGACATGGTGACCAGCTGGTCGTCTGAAAACCGGTCATCCAAGCGCATGTGTGGGTGAATTGTCCCAGAAGTGCCGTTGGACTGGACGCCAGGTGCCTGGTGGTGGTTGCTGCTGTGGTGGTGATGGTGGTGGTGGTGGTGTTGCCCTCCGTTCTGAGCGGCTGCTGCAGCGATGACTGCAGACACCACCGCCGCGGCGGACCCCATCTCTTCCCCGGCCATGGTGCCTCCTGCTCCGGCTGCGCCAGCAAACTGCTGGCCCCTGGTATAGCCATCGAATGACTGGAGCTGGTGAGTGCTGTTGATCAGCGCCTCGACTGCGTCTTCGGGGCTGAAGCCCAGCGCCTCTGGATTCAGCTGCTGTTGATAACCGGACATCCAGTAGAAATCCTCTATGTGTGTCTTCTGCTCGCTCCCCGAGCCCGGACTGGGTGCCGAGAAGCTTGGGGAAGGAGGCACCGAGCTGCACGGCGTGCTCATCGGGGTGGAAGACAAGGATCCCCCGGCGATAAGGCGACTGCACTGGCTGATGTTGCGATCGGGCTCCACCGGCTCCTTTTTCACTTCAAACTTCATCAGATCGAAGTCATTAACATATTCCATGGCCAGGGGACTGGTGGGCAGGTCGGAGTTGCTCATTGCCAGCTCTGATGCCATCCTCTTGCTGCTGACAGTCCTCCAAACGGGGTGAAGCGCAGCTGTCAAACTGGGTTGGTTGGGAAGAACGTGAGCCAGTTTGATTTTTAAGCGTTTGTCTTGAAACTGAAAATTTAGGGTTTCAGCGTCCTTTTTGCAGCCACGGACTTGCAGGCGTGTGAGAGTAGTTTTTCTTTGCAGAGTCTATTGCACAGACACACCAGTGCCGCGCACAAGAGTAGCGGAGTCCTTTTTCAGCATGTGAAATTCGGCGGTTTTGTATTTCAAACATTTAACACTTTACGGTTTCCTCATGAATACATTGCGCAAGCGAAGAGGGAGAAAAGCCGAAAGTAGGGGAGTACATGCAGCCTCGCACGTTATAAGCCGCTGACTGGTGGGGCGATTTTTTAGAGGGATCACACAGCAGATGAGTTTAAGAGCATTGTAGCTGCCCTGACGTCAGGCTGGAAATGGGAAATTGACTCGGACGAAGAGCCAATGGGGTCGCACACTCCGTGAGCTAATTAACATATTAGTAGCCTACAGAAACAAAACTTTTTGCAACTGTCAAAGGCCATCAGCTGACTGTTAGCTGGGACACAGAATCCTAACTCTTTGGCTACTATGGCCGTAATTTTAATCTCCGTTTTTTATGTGGAGCAACAATTTACCCTAGTTTAATTTATTTTGATTTCCGTGGAGTGACCGTGCATGCTGTAAGTTCATTAGCATGGGACTCCTAATGCAGAGCATTTAGAGAAAAGAGAGAAAACAAACAGATAGATAGATAGATAGATAGATAGATAGATAGATAGATAGATAGATAGATAGATAGATAGATAGATAGATAGATAGATAGATAGATAGATAGTTTTTTTTACATCGATCTAAAATATACAAAGTGTATCATAACTGTTCACCTTTTAATTAATAGAGAATATTTAACTATTTGCGTATATAGACTACTTAATTTGATATCTTACAATATTTTTTCAGATTTTAATGCAGCATATTAAATTTGGCTTGTCTCTCCTAGAAAACCCACTCCAACGTATTAATGACAATATCTAATATTTCAGTTATTTTATAGCACAAATAATTATATGAAACACAAGTGGCGTACATGGACGATGTTGAGTGGTAACGTCAGAAACAATTGACTAAAAATATGAAAGAGGAGAGTGGATTGAAGAGATTTGTCATTCCTCTGCGCACCATTATAAAACTCAACACTGCCACCTTTTGGACATGCCAGTGCATGGGATTCCCCTTTCAATCACTATAATGGCCCACACAAATTTCAAACAAAGAATAAAAGATGTTATAAGGGGATGAAAAACATGCTGTTTGCAAAACACATACACACACACACACACACACACAAGAAGTGGAAGTGAATACCAGTGAACCCAGTGTTCCATCCTAACTGATTATGTCCCACAGCCATAAAAATCACTTTATCTAAGCATTGACACAGGCCTTGCTATGGAGTCATATAAACCACTCTCGTACATTGCACTATCTCAGTTCAGAGGTCTCCTAGCTTTAATCGACTCATGTACAACAGTAACATAAGGCAGTGTGGGTATTCCTAGTTCCCATATCACTGTGTGTCCTGTATATCTGGGAGGTCATAATGGGCTTAACCATGTGGATCAAATATGTGTTCAACTGAATATTTTATTTTAGCCTGAGGACACAGGGCCTTGTGATGCTCTTTATATATTTTTATTTCATACATTTACAGAATAGACATCTTAGTTCACTGCTGGTGTGAAGTGATATTGTTTCAGCAGACTGGCTTGCGAGTGTAACTTGAAGTTCCTGATATAGAACCGGCTAATGCTGATTTATTCAGCTTGATTCCTATGCATTTACCCTAATTCATCAACAAAGATGACATTACTTTATTATGGGACTTATACCCTTAAGTTTGAGTTCCCTGTTATATCTGCATTAATGGCAAAATGTGATTAACTGACGACACAAGACAGTTTACTCATTCAATAATAATGCAATTTGTTTGGGAAAAGAGTGATGTAAGCTAAACTAAGGCTTGGTCTCGCTGGCCGATCAGAGTGTTGATTTCTTTTGTGGCTTCTTTTGACATGGTGCTGACAAATAACCATTTCTTTCCTGTGACAAAAGCCTATAATCATAGTCTGTCTCTCTCCCTCCAAGTGTATGATCTCATCATTGCGACGATTTGTATTTTTAGATTCCTGGGTGCACACTATTTAATGATAGGCCAAATCAGTCACGTCCCTGCTGCCAAAAGCTGTGGAAGATGATCCTGCCAATCAGCCAGATATTTTCTTAACCATAAGGAGTTCAACACTTCGCTATGGGTGTCCAAAAGTATAGCTAAGATAGTGTCTTTCAGTTATGCAAGTATCATTGCCAGTTACTGAATTTTCTAGTAAAGGGGTAAATGAATGCATTTGCTTTCAAGTTAATACAACTCTGTATGTGTAGCTCAAACAAAACTCAAATAGAACCCTATTGTTTCTATTTCCATTCTGTTGCCTTGTCATCTGTTTGGGCTTACCTGTTCATGGGAAGGCACAGCAGTGGCTCGTTCCCTGGGGTACGGCCACAGCAGAGCGAGACTAATACACAAACGAAGGGAGAGCTCATTAGTCATGACAGAAAAAAGTGGCGGACCTAATTTAGCTGCTTTTGTCCCTTTGAAGTTATTGATGATGCAGAGCTGAGAGAGATCTACATAGAGAGGATTGGGCCGCTGTGAAGAGAACTTATCAAACTAGGAAGCAAGAGGTTTACGTGATGAGGTGGAAATCAGAGTTAACACTTGCTTTTTACAACGCAATACATTTTCAGTGTATTTAAATTCGCTGTTTCAAGTATTGACTAATAAGAAATTATCCTCTGGCATTGACTGAAAATTTATATTTGCAAATCCAAAATTTTACGAACATCCTCAAGAGTTTCTTTGGAACATCTTATTGTTATTTAAGTGTCAAAATAGGCCCTTAACAAAGGGATTAACGGCATATTTTGAAATGACAAAAATGTGTTAAAATTGCAGAATGCATTATATACATTTATTTGCAGTGTGATGTGGCTTTGATACCACAAGACAACTTCTGGTTTTGTTTTGGAATGGTGTAGGGCCAGTCTAAGGTGATTCAAATCTCTTTCCCACCAGCCTCTTGTCAGTTTACTGACACAAACAGTATACTATTGGTATAGATTATTTCTTTCTTTTGAAGTGATCAGGGACTAGTTCTAATGTCCCTCTTTACGCACTTACAAACTTTGACTCACGCTCCTGATAAGCCTACGAGAGCTCAGGGCTGTCCCACTGTGAAATTAGCAAGTGATTGAGGGCTTTTTAAAAACTCTTTATCCACACTTTTCATAAGTCTGCAGACTTTGCTTAAGGGAAGAACCTACAATGCATAGTGTTGAGACATTAAAATACCAGAAGAGTTGGCAAGATGATATTTCTTTTTGTTAACCAGCACTATGTATATGCACTTGTTTGTTTTATGATGGCAGGATGGGGACTTCCAAATACTTGGTTTGGTTCAACAGAAGTGTTTTACTTATAAACAAGGAGCAAACAACAAACACTCCAGTTCCTTAAACTCCATCAGTCTGAAACATCACCCTTTACTGTCATCAGAAACGCCTTTGTCCAGGTAATGTGACTTCACAAAGTGTTATCCCACTCCTCATACAGAGTTTGGAGCCCTTACACACTCTTGCACTCAGAGACTTATGATGATATCACAGGTGTGGGTGCAGTGCTTAGGGAGGACATTGAAACTGGACCCATATTTTAGTCTATGTCTGTGATTTGCCAATACGCAGACTGCGATGGGAATATTCTTTGAGCAACAGACCAGGCAAAGAAATCAGAATCACTAGTTTGAAATCAACCTCGTTAGAACTAAACATAAGGGTGCAGTCCCAGAAATGTCCTCTCTGTCCTGGGTGAAGGAAACTAACACAGAAGGAAGTCAGGAATTATATGATGTCAAATTTACAAAACAATTCCACATACAACTATTATTGTACTGACTGCTTGTCTCGAGTGACACTTAACTTATTTTACTTATACTTAGTTTGTAGTGATATGCAAGACATCTGTCAATAGTTTGCGATAATCTTCTCAGAAAATACTTTGAAATGTAAACAAATTCAATCCTTTAACCTAAACTCAGCAATAACATGAAGAGTGTCATTTAGATTAGAGTATTAGTGGTGGTGTCAGTCAGAACTCGTCTCATTCTGGTGAGCAATAGAGGCGACTGAGTGGAAAGAGCAGAGGTCAGTGAGTTGTTTGCTGTATGTCTGTTAGACTGTGTGTTTGTGTGCGTGTGTGTGTGTGTGTGTGTGGTGAATGTGGGGGTTGCTCAGTTCCATACAGGGCTGGATTAGACAGCTAATCAGCCTCTTTGCATTCCAACACTTTTGTGAGCTGCCCTTAACCTGAGCCTATTACTGTATCCATGTCTGCATTGGTGAATACCTGAAAGCTGATAGCACCTGCAAACACATGGGCAGCGTAGGTGAAAGAATGGAGTCGCATAGCTTTTAATATGACAAAAACACTTTGTTTGAGCACTACTTTTAACTTTAAAATGACAACGACAGAAACTCTACCCGTGCTTTACATATCTACTAACGTGAAGAGCTGGTATTGCTCTGGGGCAATGCAATTTCATCAACAGTTTAGTGAGAACAACAAAGCTGGAATATCAATTTTCACCCTACCAACAGAATGTGGGCACAGCCATGTCATAATTACCTTAATCCATTAGTCAGAAGGAGGGTGAGGCTGAGAAGGGTGCGACAGAGGACAGAGCAGACAAAACAAGGTCAGGAGGAGAGCAGATCTGTAGTCTGAGGTGGATTTTGGATGGCCTCTCTGACACTGGTGGAAAGTATTTGGTAGCCTACAGCTAGTGGGCTTTGTGTGACTGGAGAACTCTAGCGTATGACTCCGGGCTCGTATCAGTTCAGTGGCTTGATGCCGAGGGAGCAGCAGTAAACCAGTGAATGTGTTACAGTGTTGTGAACAGAAGACTCACATGTTTTCTAGACTGTCTCAGTGTCACATGACCAGGGATGACGTAGAGTTTTGAGGTTTAATCTCTCACATTTATTCCACTTCCTATTTGTCAAGTTAAATAACATGGTTGCTAATTAATACTGTGTGGCCTGTTAATGTAGGCTACTCTGTTCACCACATGTAGAGTAATCGAAGAAGACAGGTCAATATTGCACAAGAGTTGGCAAAGTGACTTGCATATTAGGCATAATTATATTCACATGAACATAATGTATTGGTTTACTGTCATGTGTAAGGTTAATGTGTATAGCAATTTAATGGTATATTAACTGTTGGAGAGCTTTCCAGGGTTATCTCCTTTAGATGTCCTCGTTGCTTTCATGCGACTTAGACTTTCATCTCCAGCTGTGTGCGTGCGTGTGTGTGTGTGTGTGTGTGTGTGGTGCTTGAGCAAGCCTGTTTACCTGTATATCTCTGCCTTGTACGTGCCAGTGATCACATGTCGGTGCATGCATTTGTATGTGTGTGTTTGTTGTTTGAGTTTTGATATGACTTGTTAAAAATACTTACAGTACAATGATACAGTTTTCTGCTAGACTTAACAAAGTTATACTTTATATATTAAGAAATTGCATCATTGTTTTTGCATGATGAATTTACTGTTTTAGAACTGAGTAATATACAGAAAGGAGCAAAAAAATTCTGTGCATTAATGCAAATCAACATAAATACTGGCCACAAAGTTACCAACACTTCTCTCTGACACTGGCTTAACAATAAATTAAAAAATGTAGAGTTTGTATCAGGGATATTATATTGGCTTGCATTAGATCGTATGTATATGCATTCATAATATTGTGTCCACCTCCTTTAAGTTAGCTACAGTATACAGGGCCAATAGGAATTGCAGCAATGTGTGCAAGAGTCTCTGGCAAGTCTCTAGCCACCACCCCCCAGCAGCTCCTGTGCCCTTGAGCTACTGTAGCCTGGAACTGACACTAACAATAAAGTATAATTTTCACAATTACAGAGAGTTAGCAAGCTAATTACAGCAGAGATCCAATAGAAATATCGGAGAACAAGACTTTTTAGCCTCCCGAGCCGACATGTCTTCAAAAACTCTTTGCCCTTTCATCTGAAAATGTGTAGAAAAAAGAAAAATGAAATGTGTGGTGAGTTTATGTGTATGGGGTTGGTAGGGGTGGAAGATAACTCATGGATATTACCTTATCTATGGTGTTTTTCATTCCTCATCTCTTACATGGTCATTACACTGAACTTAATGAGACCATGTCTTTATTGTGTTCAACACAATGTTTATCAAATATGCCAATACAGGCCAATGACAATGACTTCTTGAAGATATACAGCAGCAACAGCTGTCTGCTTAAACCACAGTTTGAGAAAAGCCACAGAATTTCAAGAATGGTTAACAAACACAATCTGTCAAGGGGCCTCAGGTCTTATTCTTCTCTTATACAACAGAGAATGTAGACACAGATAATATCATAATTTTTAAAAAAGTTATAACTTAATTTTTTTCAGTTTGTCAGACAGATGATTGCTCAGTGATGAAAGGTGGATGCATATTAGTGTATGGATGATCAGGATGCTGTCAATGCCCCTCTTGTCTTGTGTTCATCTGATATCAAAGATATCTCCAATCACAGTGCACACCACCCCCACACTAACAAGTTAATAGAAACACACAAGCAGACACAATGACACAAATCTACTCCCAAATGCATTCATGGTTACACAAATGCACATAGGGGGACACCCATGCGCATGCTCAAAGCCTAATGAGCGATTTTCTGACCTTTCTTCATGTACCCCTGGAGAATATTGATGAATCCCCTTTTAAAAATAACTCTTGCCTTGTAGGGTCATTAAATGATTTACAGTTATTTCACCAACACATAATTATTACATTTATTATGTTGGACTGTACAGGGTTGGCCCATTGTGGTTGGAGGTGGACATTTTACCACACAATGGAGGTGATTAAAAGTTTATTTTATGTGAATACACTGTACTTATGTTCCACTCAGAAGTTAACATCACAAGAAAAGAGTTTACAGCTTTTACAGTGGTGTATTAGCCACTATAAAACTAAACCTGTAGCATTTAGGGTGAATTGTCTGATTTGTGAAAGAAAACCTATTAGGGGTGAAGGAGAGCGCACAATGTTTTAGCGTGGGCTCTGGCTCATCATATTTTACTTTCCCACAATATCCTGCAACTTTAAAACTCTGGACCTGAATTTCGGCCATTTCTAATTGTAGGATTTGCAATGACATTTAAGTATTTTATTGTCATACAATGTAAACCTTTATGAGGAAAACCTCTGTCACAATGAAACGTGAGTGGATGAATTTTGTCCCCTCTCAGATCATTCCTATTACCCATGTCAAATCAGACATAATCTAACATAGTGAGCTTAGTAATCACAGGTAATGTCACATTTGGTCTTGTGGCAAAAAGACTAATCTCCACATTCAAATCGCAAGGTTATGGAATTATCTTAATCAGAGCCATCTGTGACTTGCAAATGTGCATCACATGCTTCACTATGCCACCAATATCATTACGAATATTATTAAGGCCTTTGTGTGTTTGAATCCTGCGGTCTGTGTCTGTTCCTAATAATGATGTCTTCTCAATTGTTACGCTGCTGAGCTGGTTAAAATGTCATCTGACTGTGATTGTGAGCATGGCCCTTCAAACACTCCCAGTGGGTGATGCGCTTAATGTTCATTTGAGCCCTGCACTGAGCACCTGGCATTAAAAACCAGACTGAAGCCCAAATGAAGATGATTTAAATGAACTCATTTGAGGAATATTTAATTACCATTGGCGCGTAATTGAATGTTTCTCTGAAGTGCTGAGTGACTCCTAATGAAATGAGAAAGACTGGGGAGATACTGACGAGGCTGTGCACAGATGCTGATAGTCAGGCCCAATCTCAGCCTACAGGAAAGATAAAAAGGTCAGAGAACCATCCGCTAGATAAAAAAAATTCATCATTGCTAAATTATCCTCAAAATTGCAAGAAAACAAAGCTTGGTGGTCTACTGATCATCTTGTCACCATCCTATTGTTGTTGAGTGTGACCAATAGTAATTCACAGTGTAAAGTTAATGAATTCTAAAATGTATGTAGCTGTTTAGTTTAAACAGAGATGTCAGTGTAGAGATGGATGAGTGGAGTGGAGTCATATATAACAGAGAAATAGGTGAGTAAGGGGTGAGACAATATTTACAGGGCAGGTGTGCTACTTGGCCAGTAAAAGCCCCTTCCTCTGGACACATGTTGTTAAGCTGAGGCTACTACTGGCCCTGCTATTATAGCCTGCATATTTCATGACCTTTGGAAATTCCCACATCCCAACATCCTCACACCTGCACCATCCATTACATGGAATCTTATTCTCCCTCTGCTCTCTTAGTGTGTATTTGTGCATGTGT
The DNA here is from genome assembly GCF_020085105.1 of Siniperca chuatsi. Lineage (NCBI taxonomy): Eukaryota > Metazoa > Chordata > Actinopteri > Centrarchiformes > Sinipercidae > Siniperca > Siniperca chuatsi. Next base: position 19,812,315 of record NC_058042.1, read on the forward strand.
TTGTGAGGAAGAGAGACGCAGTGAGTGCCTCCACATGTGTATGCAAGTAAATATGTGTCAGTCTTTACGAGTGGCAGAGGCAGCAGCTGCTCTCTATGTGGCCCTCTCAGTGTCTGGAAGGCCTCAAGGCAGAAGATGCCAAACAAATCTACCTTTTAGCTTCTTGTACTCTTGAAGCAAACTGTCAAAACAAAGGTACAGATAGAATATATATATATAAAAAAACACTCCTGATGTTCTATTGCTTCCCCACTTTCTGTCTCATCCTCTGTCTCTGTTGAGCTTTTCTGAGACAGCCTAGCTAGTCGTCAGTTGTCAAAGTCTATTCTGTATTTGTAATGGGGCTTCAACATAAAGCAAGCGGAAGCTGGTTGGTTAAATGCCGGTGACGCTATTATAAGGTTAAATCTAGAGTACACAAGCCTGTAGTCTGTATGGTGAGAGCATTTCCTGCAGAACAATGAGTCTCCAAGCTTGTCTGACAGAGACACAGAGGGAGATAGAGGGAGAGAGTGAGGGAGAGAGAAACAGAAAGAGAGAGAGATCATCTTTGCACAATGTGTGCATTTGCATCTATAATGCTTGGCAACTCACCTGATAAAGTTCATGTTTCTTTAAATGCAAACATAACACATGATGAGTCAGTGTGGTGATATTTCAGAACATCTTGATACCCTTTGCATCCTGGCAGCATGGCCATACATATGTGCACTGTGCATGTAAACTTTTATTAGCTCAAAGTAACCCAAATGTAATAAAGGAAGCCTGTCATTATTATTTCAATCTAATAGCAACTTTCATGAATGTAACCACAACGCGGCAACTCAGACTCAGATATATACTATATACTACTATATACTTGGCATACATTAATGCAAAGGGGATACCACTAAATTTAAAATCATCTACCCACTAATGTACAATTGCATGCTTGCCAGCCTCAAGAAATACTTAACAGACAAATTGCACTTTGTAAATTTGTCACAGACCTTACCAAATTTCAACAAAAATCATCATCATTTAAACACACAGTTTTTCCAAGCAAATGCAAGGAATACTGAAGAGCTGTTGGGAAACATCCAGTTGCAGCAATGTGGTCAAATGTTTGTGTAAATGTACAACCATTTTTTTGTTTGATCCCAGTGGTGATTATGAAAACAGTTAGGGGTTCGGACATAAAATAGGCTAATTTATTATGATTGGAATCATAATTTAAAGGTTTAAAAAAGTATTACAGGGTTGTAGGATGTGAGTTCAATCACCTGAAACTTATTTATCCCCGTGGATTATTGTTTCCATCAAAAATAATAATATGAAGAGCTTTGTCCATGGCCTCTTGCACATTCCCAGCATAAAGTGGTTCCCATGAGTGGTGCTGAGTCTTCTGTAGACACACACTTGAGGCCAATAACTTACATTAATGGCTAAAGTTTTCAGAATTGTAGCCTTTGCCTTTTATGTTTGAGGCAGCAAATCATTTCTTTCTTTTGTTTCATTTGCTGTAAAGCAAAGATTTTCTTTTTCTTTTTTTGCTGACTTTGTTCATCCTTATAGGAGCCTTCTGGTTTCCTCAACACTGCAAATCAGAATTTCTGTGCCTTAAATGGGTCAATCTGAGACAATCACTGAGTTGTAAAATCTAAGGTCCTCAAAATGAATTGTCTGAAGCATGGGGAACGCGTGTACTATTAACCTAACAGCTTGGACTCTTGCCAACTATTGATTAACAGTACCCTACCTTACTCCATGCAGAGTAAAGAATGGAAGAAGGTAAATTTAGAGTGTGTCATACACAATCATTGCAATATTACTAATTTTTACTAATTTAGTTTCTGTGTTCAAAGGTTTGATTCACCTTTGTAAATATGAGTAGCCAACAACAGTTGAATGAGTGAATGACCGACTCAAGAACATTTAACTCTGAGGCCATCCACCATTTAATGTTCAGTAGAGGTTGAAAGGCAGACAACTTACCAACATTATTCCTACAGTATGTGTATCTAAAGCCAGTAACTCTGTTGTAGCTGTAAGAAAGGAATCTCACAGGCTACATCACATGTGACAGGTCTGGATGTATTGCTTCAATAGAGGTATGACAGATGTTCAACTTCTTGACAGCATGTGCATGCATCCATACCCTGACCCTACCCACACATATATAAATTGGCCAACACTTAGACACAAGTATACTATACATGTATACAACGAGAATTAGCTTAATTTTCAAGATAGACATCACATGATTGTTGTACATTCAGACCAGTCAGACCAGTTAGTCAAATGACTCTCTGTGCTGGATGCACTTCCCATGGAGACATGGGGACTAAATTGGCTAATAAAAGCTCATAATCTTAATTGTGGTGCGTGACTCCAGAGTTCTGGCGTTGGAGTGCACATGGACAATGACACCCAGTTGTCAGAGCACATCCTCTAACCAGGCTGACATTCCAAACAGCAATTACTGCACCGGGCCCACCAATCTAGACCAAAACACCTACTCACAAAAACAATGGGCATCACTGTTTGCACACAAGGGCAACCCTCTTTGGACACTTTTCATTCCTCTGTCCCATCTCCCCCTCTGCTCCTGGTCCAATCTTGTTATTAATCTTAACTCATCCATTAGAAGAATTCTCAGTCATTGCATGTTCTCACATTAATGTAATGGCATGACAACAGGTCAGGTCCTGGCAGTGTGTTTGCTGTCAGGGAAGACTCGATTGCAATTGATGTGAGTTTTGAATTTCTTTGTATTTTCAAAGTTACTCGTTAAGTTATTTGCCTACAGCCCCATCACATTTGCATGATTGGTGTTTTTCGTTTTTGGTTTTGTCCCAACGTAGATAACAGAAGGCACATCTGTCTAGTAATAATAGCATTTGTCAGAGGGCCTAGTACTATGTATGTAGCAATATATCAAATATAAAAGTGTTTGATATTAAAGTGTGAGGGGGGGATGTAAGTGAAGGAGACATAGCATTGTAACTGTTTTGTCAAAACAAAACATACTTGCCAGCTCATATGTAGTTGGGCACTGTCCACCTTTCCTGACAATTCCCAGACATATTACGTTAATTTTCTCAGTTTCTTTAAGACACATAAAACTAAAAAAGGCAATGCTGTCCAAATGCTTGTATTTCATACGCACGACCATTATTCACACCACGTAATTATGTGTTAATGGCCTGCGCTGCAATTTTGTGAGCAAAATCTGGTTTGTAATTCAGTGTGAGATGAAATATCCCAGATGTAATGGAAATAGCATCAGTCCTACTGAAGTCTTTATGTTTTTATACCTTTTCTCTAAAACCAGGCATGTTAGCAACCATTTCTTCTAGCCAGTAATTGCACAGGGCTTAGATTTATTCTGAATGAATATATATGACATATAAAGCCTTGAGAGAATGTAACAGCAGCGCCTACAATTGAGTTTAGGGTGATGATGTTGAAATAATTAGACTGATTAGCTCACTATTTACAAGGCCGTGTCGAAGCTGCTCCGATCAATACCGATCAACGAGTAAAATGATTTGGCCAGAGCTCGGCCACAAACAAAGCGAAAAATGCAATAAATCAAACATGTATCCCACTCTTCAAGTTGCATTGGATCACAAATTGATGGAAAAAGTCATGTCTGCCACGTGCTTCTCATATCATTTGCAGCAAAGCTAGCTCACTGCTGGGCCGTGCAAGAACTAAGTCTTGTGCAACGTTCCTTCAAAAGAACATTTGTTCACCATCTGTGACTGCTGCTCCCACTCCATGCAGAGCTGAAGCAAAGACACAGCACTGCTCACTTTCTTACAATGCAGAATATGTTGCTGATGGATTTTTTTAACCTTCTCCCTCCCACAAAAAAAAATATAAAATGAAAACTATAAATCAGCTCTATCTATGACAGTGAATCGCCAGCCTTCTCTGGGATCATGAAAACATAATCACTGCATAAATTAAACCCCCTTTTTTTATTACGAAGACCCCTGACCAGTAGAGTGTGTTTTGATGACAGCTATGTGTTTCCCGTTGTGCCCCATTCAGGCTGCAGCTGGCTGTTAAAGGTATTAGTCCAGGCTGGAAATATTGCAAGGGTGCCAGGTAGACTCACATGTCCACACACAGACAAACTTCAGCTACAGAATGGCAGAAGAATGGATCCATTGGAGACTACTTCATTTTATTTATTAGAAGTGTTTGGGATTAAATGCCAATAGATTGATTTCACATGCTTACCTGCAGGTGTTTTCAACACTGAGCATAAAAGTTTTTACTCACTCGATATTATATTCTAAAGCATTTTCTATATACTACTCCATTTAAACTTTGTCCTCGCAACAAATTTCAACAATACATTTTACCACTGTGAATAGTTAGTCAGAACTCTAGTAACTCAGGCCAGAGGATGAGACTGTGGATCAGACTTGTATGACGCTGCAGCAATATCAACACAGAGAGCTAATGCAGGCATGCCTCTTCTCTGTTAGCTTTCTCTCTTTCAACGCACTCACATTCACACATGTCCCATCTGCACTGTGTCATTGTCCAGCGCTGTGGGATCTCTCAGCTCGTTTCTTTCTCTCCTATTTTGTTTGGTTAAGCGGGGGCCAGAGGTTTGGCTTTGTCTATGTAGGTGGAGTTTTGGAAATCTGACTGGTTTAAACTGCCTAGTGACAGTTTGCTGTACACCAATTGGAGGCTGTGCTGGGACTGAACACATACGTAACTTAGCCTGTTGGACAGTATACTGTATATGCTAGAAGGTGTAATCCTGATTCTGCATATGAAGTCGGCAAAAAGCACCAAACTATTGGAATACCAAAAGGGGAATATATGTCTCCTGTGTTTTGTCCTGTGGATTGTACAAGAATTAGATTTTTCAATTACAAAACCTACGTCCAATGACAGTCAAGAATGCTGATAACTGATTTAGCAAAGCAAACAACCAAAGTTCAGTCATACTTCAATGTATTGATTCTTTGATAGTGTGAGTTTAGTTACATTGTTTATTTTTCAGGGAAAAGTGACAATCTTCTTCCTTAGTTGTAAACTTGGTTGTGTGAATGTTAATGTGCGAATGTCTGCCCACCCCATGACAAATGCTCTTTGCTCTTATAGAAATGTTGACACGTCTGAGGTTCCTCAGTCAAAGAAATCTTTCCCTTCTCATTACCCATAATTCCTCTTCATTACTCAGCCTGTGGATGATGAGCTCAATTACCCATGGCTAGAGCTAATCACCCTGCGTCACTCAGAATTTGCCATAGGAGGAGTTACGGATGCCAAAGGGAAGGCTATGGTGCCTGTTTCATTGTCATGACTAGAGATCTTCACAGGTCAAAAAATTCGGACTGATCTTAAACAGACCAGTGGAAAACCTACCCGCATCCAAAGTCCATAAATTGGTTTTCAAAAAGAGACCCGATCTGAATAGACTTAAGGGTAATTAGACCTGATCCAAAATGCAGTCAATTTGAACATGGATAACACTGTCTGCCTCGCCTCGAAAACACCTTTTTCTCCTGTGATGATTATGGTACGGCTCTTCATCAGAGCTGATAGTGAGACATATTGACACACAAATCCGAGACTTGCGGCAATAGAACGAGACCCTACCCAAACCAATTAGACGAGTTGGCTCTTGGACACTAGGAACTGAGTGGACCAGTGAAGGCCTTTAGTCTGGGCCCCACTCTGCATCCATACTACCTCTGTATTTAACAGTTGACAAGACTGAGTATATCATGTCAGTGATCAAGCTCTAGTTGTATTTTTCTATCAAGTAAGATATATGTGCATGTTGATCATGGTATAAAACACTGTAATAACCTGATGTTATGCCCTTTAAATAATAAAAAAAAACCCAAAAGTGTAATGAACTCCGAGTACTGACTGACATGTACTGTATATGCTGTCTCATGTGGAGTCTTGCTCAGGGGCAGGGTTATAGTCAAAGGCAGCAAAGACTGAAATTTGGGCCAGAGGTGCACAGCTAGGAAAGGAAACCCAAGCTGGTTTAATGAGAGGTCAAAGGTCATTCTGGGTCAAGTACTCTGCCTGGGGACTACATGTTTAACACACTCCCCAGGGAAAAAGAGGGACAGCACAGTGTCTGACAAGATCAACAACACTGGCCTAATTAGAACAAACACAGACACCGGGGACCAACCATATCTCCAAAGAACAAAAGGAACAAAGAGAATCTCCTCGTGTGTTGTTATTGTTTTGAAATAAACTTATTTCCTTGAATTATTCTTTCCTTTCCAGTTAGTGCAGTAGTCTTCACCACCAACAAGGATTTACCGTCTGGAGTGTAATTTGGAGAGGCTCCTTGAGGAAACAGCCTCCTCAGGGGGAAATACAATTAGTCCTTCAACAAACAGCATGGATCAGTCGCTTTAATTAAACACCCTCCCCCATCATTGTCTCTTCCCTCTTCCCTCCCATTCCCTCTCCTCCCTTTCGTCTCTACTTTTTCTCCTTTCTTTTTATGCGAAGGAGTCTGGATTTTAATCCTAGGCCAGATGACACCCTAATAATTTGTCGTGTGGCTTGGTGAGCTCCTAACCAGTGGATTAGATGGATATTGGTCGGTGGGGTAGTTTGTGGAGTTAGCGCTAACAGGATTTACCATCTACTGAGTATATCAAAGGCAGAGTCCTGCGCTAAGCACTAAGCACTTCACCAAATTAAAAAGTGACCCACAGGTGGGCTCTCTGCACTGTTTGTGCCGATGGGACATGATGCTAATTGCTTTCTAACTCTGTTACGAGTGCCATCAAATTATACTCGTCAATTGGAGTGAAGAGGGGTATATGGAAGAGAGCTGAGAGCTTATCCCACTGATCACTGCTTTGTGCTTTACTTCTGTCATTATTGCACACTGGGCATTGAGTCAGATATAGGCAGAGCAAAACAGATCTCTCTCTCTTTCTCTGGATTAAAGGGACAGTTCACCCCAAAATCAAAAGTACATATTTTACACAAGCTGAGTGCCATCTAGTTACATTATACTCAAGAGAAGACAGACATCGCTACGGCCGATATCTTCAAAACTCTACAACTCACACCGAAACAATATAGATGGATAAATAGCACTACAGGTAAGAGGAAAAATCTGTATTTTAGACTTTGGGGTGAGCTGTCCCTTTAAGATTTCCATTTTTCTATGTCTTACTAAATTCAGCAATATCCTTTTAAAGACATTTTAATGTTATTCACAAGCTTTGTCATCTTTTTATGATAATGTAGGCCAATTAGGAACATCCCTGCTAAGCAATCTTTCACCTTTTTCAGATAAATACTGAATAGGGGTCATGGTCTACATTATTCACATTATATTCTAGAAAATCAGAAGGAGGTTAACGAGGTTAAGCTGCAAACAGACAGCAAATAAAAAAGCCTCGAAAGTAGGTGAAGTACAGTAGGAGAGAAAACAAAACTGAAACACCACAGGAAACTACTCAGCTCATCCTTATTGTGGGAATGTGCTCAATTGTGTATGTCTATCTGATTGTTTTGTGTATATGTGTGTGTGTATCTACGTTTGTGTGCATTTCCTTCAATGTGATGTGGTAAAGCAGTGAGAGGAAGGCAGGATGTGATGCAGCATGTTCGTACATGACATCCTGTGATGTTGGGGAACCCCATGGTTATCTTTCACATATACATTGTGTTAAGACACTACAATATTTTCTGTGCTGGTGCAATTGTGTAAAACAAGTTTAGAGGCCTGTGATTGTACAGCATTTACTCTTCTGAAGTGCCAATGAGCAAGACATTGAACCTCACTGTACCAGCTCTAGAGCTGCTGCTTACTCTTCAATCTCATGCAGTTGCAAAGAGGGAAAATAAAAAAGATTAATTTATAAATAAACTTCAAAATAACCTCTTATTAAGACAACATGCAGTGTTTCCCTTTGTATTTGTGACCATCTAATTTCTTTAATCGTGTTTGTCTGGTTTGGTAGGTGTGCTGTATCTTCTTTGGTTGTGCTTAACTGACCTAAAGACTTTCAGGGAAGTTTTTGTTTTAGCTCAGTGAACCCATAACCTCAGTTTAGTGAGTGACTTAAGCTGGGTCGACGGATGGGGGTGTGACATCTGTACATGATGCTTTACTGGCAGTGCAAGGCGTGCCTTTCCTGGAAGAGAAACAAAATAATGGGGGAAGAGAACAAAGAGAGAATTGACTCCCTCAGACAACCATATCAGACAACACACCTGTAGCAGGAGATGAGCGAGTCGAGTGGCATGGTCAGGGTAGTAATTCCACCTGTACTCTAACCCCTGTGGGCACAAATCGACTCCGACTGCCTTCAGCAGGGAAAGGCAAAGAGTTGGAGATACAAATATTTATAAATCATAGATGGGATGAGAGATTTCACAGGTGGCAAACAATAATGCAGTTAAATCAAAAATTAAATAAATAAAGTCCTTCATGTTGATATTCTCAAATTTACTGTGTTGTAGGCCAGGGAACTACCCCCTCTCAGTTTTCTCAGTTTCACTCCAGCAAGGCGTATGCACAACAGCTGTTTCTCTCTGCTTCTTTCAAGTGTTGTGATTTTCATTTACTTGACTGCTTCAGGGCACCGCACCTCTAGTGTGGCATACCGCACGTCTGGCATAGTGGGTCTTAAATAAACAAAAGGCCCTTGTTATACACCCTGTTATACATCATGCAACACGTTCACATTTGGGAAGTGGAAGAGAGAGAGAGGAGGGGGGAAGAAATCAATCTGTCACCTGAATTAGTGGATTACTCAAACTAACCATTCAATTGTCACTTTTTTATAAAATGTATTAACTTGAGTATTAACTTTTCTTTTTTTTTACCAGTGCTGTAGTTGACTCATGCAGGTTATAACGAAGCATTTACTGTAACTCTGTAGTGCACAACATGCTTGCACTGTCACTCAGAGAGAAGGTAGATGCAGGGGTCCTGGGGGACAGTGTTGGGTAGTAGCAAATTATGGACGTGTTCCAGTAATGTGATTTATTGTTTCTGTAGTGTAGGAGATTACAATTTGAAATTCAGTAGTAACATCATAGTTACTAATCCCAATAGTGGAGAGACTGGTTCGGAGGACAGTTAGACCCAATGTGAATAGTGAAGAGACTGTTAGCTTGGTGCAGTGGCTGGAGCTGCAGGGAGGCGGCTAGCCTCTACCAAAAGAGAAGGAATACGCTTTGATTGCCATTAAAAAAAAATCTTGCCTAACACTGCGGGTGTATGCTAACACTAACTTTTGATCCTGAAAGAAAAACAGTAAACCCAGTTCAGTGGCTGTCGAAGTGAAAACGAGACTTTGTGAATGAAAAAAGCTAAGTGGCTTAGCTTAGCTTTCTAAAACACATGTGGCTTTTGGACATGCAATTATGAGATAATTATGTGAAGAAGAAGATCGAAATACAATCAGGTATTTAACTTGGCCACTTCAATCCCTCATCTATTAAAGACAACGCTACAGCATTTTATTTTCTTATTTCTTGACATTTAGAGTAGCTTCTCGAGTCTCTAGTTTCACATGACTTGACAGTTTGCAGATTGAAAGGTTGAGTGTTCTTGCATCAGATTTGATATAAATAGATGTGTCATGCTGTTATCTTGAAATATGAGAAAAGGCAAGCAAGAAAGAGGATTTGTGGGGCTGTTTTTGCACATACAGTATTGCAAAATGTGTAAATGTGTGTGTTAGTGTGTGTGTGTGTGTCACAATGCTGCTACACAGATGTTTCGCAGTCTGCACCTCTACTTGTAGAGGCTTGTCCTGGTCTGGGATTGCTGCCAAGACAGGAAGTCTCTGTCTTAACCCATTGTGTTCTGGAGGCACTAAGGGGAGAGATACATCCAATAACTCTTCAATGAGGAAGGGTCAGGAGAATGAAATTTCCAGTGGGAATGGGAAGGGTTAATTTTACAGTAACCACTGCATCCACTGAGCTGATTCCTTTACTTTCTGCAGCTGGTGGCAAGAATCTGCCCCCACTGTAGTATTCAAGAAGACAATGAGGGCTGTGTGCACGTTGCACATAAAAATATAAAGTATATTTGATAGTCTGGAGATGTTGGACATCTGTATAATTTACTAAAAGTAGCACTACATAAGTAGCATAACACTTGTGGTATGGAAGAAAACACTGACTATGACGTACACAAGTGTTTTCACTGACAAAAATTAACAGCATTGGCTAACATTCACACACATGGATTTGCTGACTATTGACCACACTCCAGTTAAAGAATGTAACAAGTTGAGGTTAACATTAAACTTTGATAGTGTAGTAAGAATTATTGCAATTAAGTAGCTGAAATCAGGTCAAGTTTTCTGTGGAAACATGGTAGGCAAAGCAATCATTGAACAGTTAAGCTAAAAAGAGACATCATCCACAAGCAGCAGAGAGGCCTTGTAACATCATTGATATAGGCATTCTCAAGATATGTTAAAGTATGTGCCTTGATATCCTGTTCATAAATATCACACTCTTATTAGCGTAAAGTGCCCACCTTAAATGTGCTAAAATATACCTTCAACATTGAAGAGACATCCCAGGCCAGATATTGTCCAACCTTTATGCTTTGCCACTGAGGACTTTCCGACACTCTCAGTCATGAGATTCACTCTTTCCCCTTTGCACAGTTTACATTCTTCTACCTATGCCTGCTCTCAAGAGTGCATGTATGATGGAGTTCCTTAAAGTGCTCCATCCAACAGCCCCTTTCTTTCACCCTGCTAATAACAACCTTGTTGATGTTCTACCTTCCATTGTTAAGTCACCAAATGCTCTAAAAGTCATCCTCAAAAGCTCTTTCTGCTTTCACATTGAACTCAGTTGCGGTCTCCCTGGCCTTCAGATACCTCTCTGCTGAGTCTGAAACCAATCCGGTCTACAAGGTCTACATCTCCTGCATTACAGCCTCCAAATACCACCATAACAAGTACAATTGTGTTCTGTTCACAGCCTCTTCCAGCTTCCAAGTAAAGGGCAAATTCAAAAAAAGTAATTTGGTGATGCATTTCAAACAGTAAAGGTTTAATAGTAAGATTCCAAATTATGAATGGATGAAAAGACAAATGAAGGGACTGGCAGATGGATGTCTGCTTGCTTGTCTCAATGTGTATGTGAGTTGACTCAGGACATAACTTGTTGATTTTTGGACATCTATAAGCATTTTGGCTAGGTTGGCGCTGGAGGGAAGCCTTAGGACATTTTCAGTTTCTGGAATCTCAATTTTTCCCCACTTCTACAACCCATAGAAAAATTTCCCCTTCCATTTTTTCAGAAGGAGAGGAAGCTGGTGCTAATTAATACTACATAATTATTAAACAAATAAGTCTGAAATAAAACAAAAACAAAGAAGTCCAAAGCATATATAAAATCTATGCTGTATGGCTCTTTATGCAGCTGCAGCGCTTTTGGCAGGTGGACAAGTGATTTCATTTGCACCTTCATTGCAAGAAAAACATGGCCAGGGAAATAAAAACATTATACAGAAGCAGTGGATGTGAATTGGATGTTAGACAAGAGAAAGTTCTGATTTACAAGGATATGCATTAAATTTGCAACCAGCCATGCTACACACCACTGGGACACATTCATCTCACACCTACACCTGCTGCCTAGCAGAAACAGGAAAACAGGAAAAGAGTGAGGACAGAAATATTGCACAGAAAAGGTAATTGTGAGAGTATATTTGATTTTCAAACAGTCAGTTTGAAAACTAATGACTTGGCAGGACATGTTTGTACTATGTTTACCCATTTGAAATCAAGTTCAAAATGTTCTTTTCTTATAGAGTCCAAAACATGGAACAGTAACAGTCATAAACACTGCTCTTCCAACCACGCACACAAAAATCTAAATTAACTTATGTACTGTTAAATTCACAATTCACAGATAAACAGTTAAACTGTTATGCCTGCTCATTTCCAAACCTCCAGACCTCAAACAACAAATTTCCCAAAAAGGTTCACGGGGTAAGAAATAATTCAAAGTCAAAGTTGAGTAAACACCTTGTCCGTCTTAAAGAAACACGCTCTGTGTAGCACCATGTTCTGCCTACCCAGAGAGAAGAGTGTCTAATTGAAGAAGACATGATGTTTGTCCTCACGATTTGGGCCGGGGCCAAATGTTAAGCATCAGGGGGCAGGGCCCCTCCAGGCCATGGAGACTCTAAGATTACCTCCCTCTGCTAGCTTACATCTTCACTAGCTTTGCAGCTATCCCCCTACTGCCCCTCTTTTCTCTCTCTCTACATGAGGCCAATTTGTTGTGGCAGGCGTGCGTCTCAAGGTCCAGATCTTGTTACACAAATTTAGGTTTTGCTGGAGGATTTTGGACCTGGTCCAGACCAGATAGACGAGGCAGCGTGTATCTCTAAGGAGTATGAGCCAGAGAAGACATGATATGGGCTGTTATGTTTGATGAGATTTAATAGGATGGCCTCATGTGGTGTACAAACAGCATAATCTGTAGGCTATAATGTTACAAATCACTTACTAAGTGCCATCTGAAGAACATTATTCCACTGTGTTCCACTTCATGGATCAAATAACCAAAAAAGCTCTGGTAATTGTGCGCAAAGCTACACATATTTTACAAAACATGAAAATTATCAATCTAAATTAATAGTTATTCATATTGTCATTTCAGCTGCTGTTCATTTCAGCTCTTTTCATGACAGTCCCATAGTCAGGCTCGTCCCACCAAGACCACAGAATTAGGATTAGTTTAGAGAATACTCATCCTTTCCTGGATGAAATCCTGTTGCAATCTCTGACATGGGAAGCAGTGGCCATGGGTTTTGTGTCCAAGAGGAAGAGAGGCTTCTGTGGTTTAGACAGCACTGCTTTCATCTCCCCTATTGTTGTTTTAGGGATTGGTTGGTTGATGAGGCTGAGCTGGGGTTGAAGTGTTGAACAGAGATGTCCGGCAGTGATAACCATCTCTAGGCAGTATATTGCAAGCTAGATGATGGTTTGAGGCCATTAAAGATGAGATAACATGTCTTTCATGGTTCAGTAGCAAACACATCATTCATATAACCTACACCATGTTTTGATCTGCATTTCCATACAATAGAAGTAAAGATTTAAAGAATCTAATTACATTCACAAACTTGCACAAATATAAGTCCTTTTAGGTTTTGATAAAAACAAAGACTAAATCACTTTTCTTTCACTTTTTGAAAGTTGTCACATTATCTTTGCCAATTTATACACTGGAATAGATGAGGAAATTTAGGGAAATTCAAACATTAAAAAATAAAATAAAATTGAATATTGAGACAATGCAGTTTATCTAGATGGCTTTTCTTGCTTGATTAGTGCTACAATGTATAGATAAACCTCCTTATATATTATGTTTTCCATGTTGTTACTAGAGAGGAGGCTAATCACAAGTAGCTCCAGTGCTTGATCAGGGAGACCTGGGCATTGTGCTTCCCTCATTTATCTATAACTTATACCATAGGCCTCAGTATAAACAGGAAGTCCAGCAGCTACTACAGTCTCCATTCCACTCCTGCAGAACTAAAATGGCTGACAAGGACAAATGCACTACAACGGCCCAAAACATTTCCATTAGGAGAAACGTGCTGCAGCTTCAGAAACGATGCCAATTCAAAAACACATATGGAAATACAAAAAAACGGAAATGTGCTGCAAATGAAAAAATGTTCTGCAGAAAGCCAAAGCAAATACATTAACAGCAAACACGCTGCAAATACAGAAATGATGCAAAATCAAAAACACACAAACCCTGAAAACATATGCAACAGAAAAACGCTGCATATCCAGACAACACAACGGAAGTTCTCCAGGCCTCTAGGGGGAGCGCTAAGTGGAGCAGCTTGATTATAAAGCAGAGAGAGAGAGGCCAGACAGTGTGTTTTTTTTTTTTTTGAAGCGGGAAGAAAAGTGGACTAAAGAGGCGACATAAAAAGGTACATATTCTTTTTTATATTTGGCCTTAGTCTTTTTACAATATTATAAAAGAGCCCACATTTCAGGTTTGCGTGTTTTTGATATTGCTTTGTTTCTGTATTTGCAGCGTGTTTGCTGTTAATGTATTTTCTTTGGCCTTCTGCAGCACGTTTTTTCATTTGGAGCACGTTTCTATTGTTGTATTTGTTTTGGATTTTTATGTGTGTTTTTGAATTGGCATCGTTTCTGAAGCTGCAGCACGATTCTCCTAATGGAAATGTTTTGGGCCGTTGTAGCACGTTTGCCCTTGTCAGCCACCATACATAACAGTGGGCAGCAAGACTGAGAACAGAGGGCAGAGAGAGCCCTTTAGAAAGTAAACAGACACAGAATTGAAGAAACAAGGAAGAACAAGGCATCTGAAACACGTGGGCATTATGGGAATGTCAGATTGGTTGGACAAAGGCTAACTGTGATGGCTGGAAAGTATGGAATTGCCCCTACTTGTTTGGAAAAGATTACACGATTATGACCCAAGTCATTTTCCCACAGACCTTAGGTAAAGCATTGTGAGCCCATTTCACTGACAGACCTTTCAATGTACAGGCGGAGAGTGGGAACACGTTGCTCAATTGGGCGTCCATTGTGAATGAACTTGCTGTCTGAATAGTAATCAGTTCACAGTCATAGAAATACTTTTTCTTTCTCTTCTTGGGCTTCTTCAGGCCATATCAAATTCATTCATGTAAATGCAGCCTTTGTCCTGACATAACCATTCATGCAGTGTCATGTAAGCTGTACTAGAAACAGCTGAAAACTGCACTGGGATGCAGAGTAAAAGAAGCATGAAAGTCAGCTGAAAACGTGACATATTACTGTCATTAACAACATTATCATGCTGGACTATAGTTATAATGCTGTTACAGTGGCTGACAAGCAGAGGATTTAAAGAGAGCTGTATTTCTCTGCCAGACTCTTAAACATCTCATTTTCCATTAACATGAGACCTGGAGCAGCGTGTGTCACAGAAGGACATAAATCTCCTGTTTCCCTTCCCCCTCCCTGGCCCTGCACAGTGTGGAGGAAGAGAATACAATCCAGCTGGAGCAGCTCTCTGCCTAACCCTACAGTGTGTTGCTGAACAAGACAGTAACAGTCACTAAAATGTAAAATTTCATCAGTTCACGCACACTTTGTCAACTTTTTCCTTGTGTCCCCTTTGTTTCAAAATACTTTGCATTTAGCCATAGTTCCAATCATACAATCAAAATCATATCCAGGCAAATCTCAGTCTGTACCTGAAGAGAAGGCTATACCCCCAATGCTCCATCCCCAGCTTTAGCAAAGCAGTCATTAGCAGCTCATCCCCTTGCGAAAGGGCTTCCCAAAAGAAGTGATGGATGACTCCTCTCAGTCGTCTCTCCTGTGGCAGAAGGGAGCATGCTGCTCCACCAAAGACCCTGCTGCCTGCTGTCTAATCAGCTCCAGAGATGACATGCAATCCGTTAAGAAAGAGCCCGTTTAAACCACTATCCTGTGCTTTTAAAGGGGTATCTGAGACTGGCAAATGGTCGTCCAGGGTCTTTTTAATGGGTGTCTAGTTCTATGTTCTCATGGGGACACTAAGCACACTAAAGGGTATGAGAAGGAGATTTGTGGTGGTCTATTTAAGTTCTGGTCAAAGACCGACTTCCATGTTTTCGATTTTAAACAGGTCTAAAGAGATCCTCTGGGGATGAGATAAAGATTGTGGAGTGATAAAGAGGGAGACTGAGATCAGAGAGTGATATCATGTACCCCACTATCCCTTCTCTCCCTAACACACACACAGTTTCACTTTTCAGTTCACTTTTCAGTTCACTTTTCATTAACATTTGTGTTTCAAAGCTCTCATAAGGTTAAGAATATTATAATTTTTCTTTATTGTTTGTGCACAGAAGTCCGTCTTTCTGCCTTTCTCTCAAGCCCTGTGGACAATGTATTGTGTTTTTACCAGTCAGAAAACATCATTTCAAGTTAAACACCTGTTCCCATACCAAATATACTGTGCTGTTCTCAATATAATACAGCTACTAAACAGCTTTTTTTATTAACAGATAAAACTATCATATTCACATTATTGATTTAACAAGAAGAGATTTGCTATTTTCTTTGTTTGGTTTCTTGACAACATAGATTGTAAATCCATTACTGTTGTACAGTTGTTTAGTGTAGCTAACACTAACACTAAAGTTTTGGAGGCCAACAATTTAGCAAAAAAAGTAATTTAAAGAGATAGATGGCTTGTCTTGATTGTCATAAACCTATTGCCTAGGAGCAATACCGATATGGTGCCTCAGTGAACTTCTCTTGACTTTGATTTTATCATGAACATTTTTATAAAGTAGTTTTAAGTTGCATTAAGACATTTGCGGACAGTCTTTCAAACAAACCCACAGCAAGAAGGCTTGAATATATTGCAACAAGTCATCAAACCTAAATAACAAAAAGGTAATTTTTGAGTTTCTTTCAAAACAACCCATATGTTCAAAAAAATGACCTGAATCATGTCACAGTCCATTCTCCCTGATCAGCACCCTAAAAAGAAGTAAAACTATGTCAAGCTACTCTGCCTTTGCTACTGAGGGAGCGACCTCTTATATCAGCTTATCAAGTTGTAATGGCTAATGTGTTAACAAAAAATCCAGGAGAAACAGAGAAACATGGACATCCTATTGGAGTCCTTTTTCTCGTAATCTTTCTAAGTCCTGTTTACTCTTACCACGTTGAGTAAATATGTGTCTTCAAGTTAATACGTTTTTTTAAATCTCCAACAGAGACTTAAAGAAAATATAATAAAAAAGCCTCCTAAAAATCCTTACATAGAATAATATTGCTATTTTCAGTCATCAAAGGTGATGTAACAATTCACGCGTTTATAAAACAGTTTTTAATCAGTTTTGCCATTCCTCCTGGCTCATTCATTCCCATTCATTTCCACGACAAACTAACTCTTGAGAGGTTTCTATCAGCAGGCTAAACGTGATCCATCATCGTGAACAAGAAGATAACAAACACATTTTGCAGCTACTTATCTGTTCAGCCACATTAGCTAATGCTGCAATGGATTTGATCAAAATCACAGTTGTGGGTGCTAGATAAGTTTTTGCCTCGATTTTAGATATCAGCTATACTTTATGCTTTTCGAAAGCTGCTTTTTACCTGTTAGTTAATTTGCTTAAGTTAAGTTTATTTTTCCAGGCTTCTTGGGCCATCTCAAGCTTTATGCATCCCCCGCCTTACTGACACACTGACCTACGAATGCAGATGCACACACACACACACACACACACACACACACACACACACACACACACACACATTATTTGGTCATTAACCGTATTCTCATTAGTGGTGAATGGGTCTTGATTAGGGGCAAGTTCACACAATCCATCTGACGGCTATCCACAGGGACTGGGGTAGGATAGAGGGAGGCAGGAGTGCACCAGCCAGTCAATTAGATAGCCTTTAGAGTTGGATGGTTCTGCTGAGGGGGTCACATTTGGACACTTCTGCCTCACATTGCAGATTTCTTCCCTCCCACAGGCGCACATATCCTTCACTCTCAGAGCATAAGCACCTACACTTCAACAATCCTCTGTGGCACATTCTGTACTGTGGCTGGAAACACACAGTGTACAAGGTCAGAGAAGTCAGGCATCATTACCTGGCTTACATGTTCCTGTAATATTTACTTGCACAGGTACTACTGGAATGCATTGTAATATTACAAACAACACTGAGCCTCAAATTTTGTGCTCTTCTTCAGTTTTAGGCTTGCTCTGATATGCACCAGGATATCAGGATAAACAGACCACTGATATAAAAGTATGTATCATATTAAAATGCCCAAAAAATATACAACCTTTGCTCTCTCACAGCGATAACACTATGTAGTGTATTTTACTCTACTACTACTACTACTACTCTACTAATTATTTTACACAGTGGGGTAAAAATATTAAGATGCTTAAAAGAATAATATGTTTAGATTCATCATAGTGTCACAAAAATTTCACTTTTCTTGAAGGAAGAATTGAGTTCAACTTCATGCCTGTCTTAGGTATTTTTCCCATGACTTCAGACTAAGAAAAAAAACCCAAATAAGTGTGAAAACATTTTTTATAACGTCTAAAATAAACACAGTAAAATCTACTGTAAATAGAAGCCCAAGTCCAAACTTATTTGAGGTGTTGGTTGAATGGAAACAAGACAGTGATGTAGCAATGTAGCTGAAAGCAGAGTGAAAGGTTCGGAAAATGGGCAGCTGACTCCAGCTTATCCTGAGGTGACACCAGACTCAAACGGCATTCTCATATGTCTGGACTGGACGTGAGGCTTGGGGCCCAGCCAGTACCCATCACCAGACACTGCTGCTGGGCATAGAGTTAAAGGCTCCACTCTGAACTCACAGCCTCACAGACAGCCGTAAGCAGGCTGGTTTTGGTGTCTGCCAACTTAGTCTGTGCAGTGAAATGAGCAGCATGGAATGGATGAAGAAAAAATAGAAGTGTTAATAGGGGCACACATAGGTATAACTAAAACTGAATAATATCAATGGATGAACGATAGTAGTAGTAGTTGTTGTTGTTGTTGGCATGAATGGCAGGTATGCAACTCTCCCTCCAAGTATGCCAACAGTTGACCAATACTTTGCCATAAATAAAGGAAAGGCAATACCTGAGTTGGAATGAGCATGAACATGAGACATGACAAACATTGGGCAATCAAAATGAAATGAAAAAAGACAGAGTGGGTGAGTGAACTGAAAAATAGACATAGCAGAGAAAAAGAGGCAGAGAATGACAGGGCACTGGCTAGGCCATGTCCCACTGAGAAATCTCCAAACCGCTGCGTCTCCAGAGGAAAATGTTTTCACCATCCTCTAAGTGCCCATTAACTGTCTATTCCCATTCCAGCCGCGCTCTGCACTGTGCTCCGGCACAGTGGGAGCTGTGGCCAGAGCCGCCCACGGTATTCCAGGGAGGCCAGGCTGAGCTGAGAGCTGAGGGAAGCAGAGAAGGGTAGAAAGCTGACATGTAGGTCAGTCTTTATGCACACAATGCACAGAGAGAAACTGGGAGATCTAATAAACAGATGGTGTACCCCAGCTAATATACCCCTCTGCTCTTTGGGTTTTAAATGAGGATGTAAATGCATTCATCATCGGTTTGTTGCACATTTCTATTCTTCCTTTCTCCTCTAAAAGGGTAGAGCAATAAAAAGTAGTGTATGTTGTTATGGGTGGCAGGGCAAGTTGCCAAAACTATTTATAAGTATTAGTAGCTTATTTACTTTCTGCCATTTCCATCATAGATTTGAACATCTGAGAGTTAGAGAGATTGCACCCCAATTAGGGTCTGATAACTAATCAATAGCTGCATATTCTGCGAGCAGGAAGTAAACGATTAGGCCCCTGGGAAAGCAGTTCAAATTACACTGTTGTCAATGTTGAGAATGGAGAGGGGAAGATAGAGGAAGAGAGCACAGGGGTAGGAAGGGCACAGAGATACAAACAAAGGACTATAGAGTACTGAAGATTGCGTGTGGCTGCGATTAGTCTGTTTTTTTAAGAGACAATGTGTCACTACTGTTTGTTCCCAGTTTTTAAATGGTACAACTCAGAACTTCATGATCCCCAAACCTTCTCCATCAAAAATAAAGGAAAGAAAGACATGTAGTGGAAAAGTGGAGGAAATGAATAACGCCTTGTCACTACGGTAGTTTGCTGTAGGGGGTGATCTGTACCCCCCAGGCTGAATTATGTGGTGCGCTGAGTGAATAACTGGTAGAAGGAGGCTGTTCCTACAAAAGCCAGTGCAGCCAGAAGTAGACCACGGACAAGGACACCACAAGTGGAAACAGGAAGAACCGCTGCAACCCCTTCAACCTCATGCCTTTATTTATGTATTTATTGTACCATGTTAAAACCACAAATATGAAGGAAAACATGCAAACTGATGCCAGTGTAGGTTTATTTTTAAGTACTATCCTTTACCATTACTGTTGTGCTTTCTTAAATGTATTCATATATTTCCAGTGGTTAGAACCATTTTTATTTGGCACCTAATTTGGCAAATTCTCTTAGGGCTTAATTAACTTAGCCTATACACAAAAAAGAGAATTATAATTAAACATGGAAATAAAAGCAAATTCTGATTTGCAAATGAGAATGAGTCTTTGAGGTAACAAGAAGGAAAACCCCTTATAGTCACATACATGAACCTTTCCTTCAAAAAGTATTAGAAATAGTAATCCCTTCAGTTTATCTCTTTCTTTTTTCTTCTGCTGTCGAATGTCATCTCCAAGCCAATCAATAGTTTAAGGAATCATTCAAAGCCATTCCTTATCAAAGCGTGGTGCTCTAGAGCATGTTCTGGGCCATCCTCTATGTGTGGATAGATTAGTCCTTTCTTCTTTGGCTCTCAATCAAACTGGTGAGACAGGGCCAGTCCAGTGTCAAACTGAGTGGATCAAAGAGGAACATATCAAAGAAGATTGTTGGGGGAAAAAATTTGCATTTGAACAGACATTTGTTTTGTATAATAATCACAGAAAGATGCTATGTTCAATCACCAGTTGTACTGTGTTGTCAGTTTATCATGTGAACTGCTGAAAGGCTTAATATGATGATGTTGATGGTTGCATTGTAGGCTACTGTTACAATATATTGTCATGTTTGAAAAAATTACATTAGTAAGAAACATATTTATAAAATATATTTAAATATATTTTAGCAACTTTAATTGTAATGAGAAAGTAAGAGGAATTTGAAGTTTTACTTTTGGTAGAAGAACTAAGGTAAAGAAAAAAAGAAATCGATTGAATACAGTCTTTATTCTTTGATGCAACCTAATCCAAGTCTTAGTGTGAGGATGTTGGGAGTAAAGCATCTGCATATCGAGAAGTTTTGGGCTCTAGGTGCTGCTTTTTGCTATTAGTGATGCGTTGCATTAATCTCTTTTGCTGTCAGAGTTAATGAAATAGGGAGATAGATGTTGGACATACTGTGTGTGTGTACGTGTATGTGTATGTGTGTCTGTGCGTGCCCATGCACATGCCTTCTGTCTGTGTGTGCGCGCGCGCCCTTAAACCTCTGGCTCAGTCTCATGTTGGGTTTGTGTGACGCCTATGGAGGAACTCAGTGAAAAGGAGTATTGTGCTGAGGGAGTGTTCTCCTGGTGGGTAAAGCTTGTAAGCCCCTCTCCTCCACATGAGGCCTGCAGTCGAGGCTCTGAGCTGTGGTCTGGATGGCACCAGAGTCTTCTCCCTCTGAGACAATACCAGTAATAGCCATGCTTGTTGCCCAGAGAGAAGATGAGGGGCATAGAAAATATGTGATACAAATATGAGGCAAAAGAGAAAGATGTGAAAAGAGGAACAATGGAGGCGAAGAGAGACGAAAAGGGTGGGATAGCGGTGTGTTTAGACTAGTGTTATTTTTTTTAGAAAATACTTTTCTTCTCATACTTAGTTTAAAAAAAAAGCGCCTTTTCAGAATTTGTTTACAAAAGCCAATTCTGTTAAATAGTCAGGTTAGAGCAAAGGTCAGGTAATGTAAGGTCATGTTTTTTCCTCCAAACTTTAGAACAGGGTGTTGGTCTTCACTAATAGTTTCTACTCCTCACAATGTCACAGGGTCAGAGAGAGGACATCTGTATGTAAGCTACTATAGTGTGGATGCTTTATATATGTATCTGAACAACTATATCTGGACACACTCTTATCTAGTCATACATCATCTTGTCACATCAGCAATCTAAGTTTTATCCTCGCTCTAATCACAAGTCCCCTGTAGATAGCAACGGGATGAGTTGAAGGAGGTAGTGCTTTGATATGGCTCTCTGCTAAGGTCAGATATAGTACACATGAATGAGTGTGTATTTGTTTGTACCTGTGTGAAAGTATATTTCACACTGTTACACTGCATCCCAGTCTTTGCCACGTCTGTGGCTTGTATGATGATAAATTCAGTGCAGGTGTCACCCTGGTTACTGTAGGTGAGGATTGATGGTCTTCAGAGGCTGGCGATCCATCACCATCGCATCGAGATTTCAGGAATCTGTTCCTGATCACACCCCACGGCAGGGGCCATGTGGTAATGACCCCTCTCAGTGCGACACCACAGGAAATCGATACCAGGCACTCAAGGTCAATGTACTGTTGGAAAACTACTTAAGTCCTGACAGATGGAGGGCCTGCTTGCAGATGAAACAAGCCATTGACAGCTCCTCCTCCTCCCATACTAAAAAAATACACAAATTATGTCATTTAAGATTAGAAGTTTCTTTGTCTGTCTCCCTTTTGCTATCTCTGTTTATCTCTAATCTGAATTCATCTTTTGTAATTTGAGATACCAAATAATGGTGGCCAACCAATGGGATGCCACCATGTGAAATTCAAAGTGACACAAGGATGTAGATACATAAGAAAATTAGTAGCCCTGTATTAGCCCTGTAATCAAAGGCTTGTGGAAGATCTTCAAAGCAGAATGTTTTCCAACAAAATTGTGTTCAGGTAATTCACTTTCACTATTCTTTAAATCTTGTCTATTAAAAAAAGGCATTGCTAAATTTAAAACTGTATCTACTACAAATTTTGTTCATACGGTATATAACTATTTTTGCATTTCAAGATATTTTAGGAAAAAATGTAATTCCATCTGTTGATGTTGGGAAGGTGGTTATTTTTATTTATTTTTTGACATGGAAGAAGCGGTAGTGGTTACTAGGAGCAGTTAGTTTTTCTTGTCAACCGAAATATGCCAATTTAAGAGTTGCTATTTCTGTAAGTCAGCTAACAACAAACAATACAGCTGCATCGATCCCATCCACATACATTTTTCTGAAGCTATTTTTCATGAACGCAGCTTGGTTGCTAGCTGGCTATGTACAAAGATAAACAATACACACCAATATAAAATGCTGAATATATGTAAAACAAAATAGACTGACAGCCATTGATTTCTGTGGGCTGTGATGGATGGAAGGACGACAGGAGAGCGAAAATGAGCCCTACACAGTCAGTCCACCATGTTGTCTGCCATGATGAAGAAGGAGCAATACTTCCTGTTTCCCTGCTACCTGAAAAGAGGGCGGAGCTACTTCTTATTTCCTGCAATTCTTAAAGGTACAATGTGTAATTCCTGGCCACACGCTCCAAACAAATAGGGGGCAGCATTATGCAAGAATTTCATGATTTACTAATTGCAACGATGACATGGTTCAAGATAATAATAAACCTTGCAATATCCTCAAAAATGTATAGCAAACTTTCTCAAACTTCCAATAGTATGGTGAACATTGTTGTGACATTTTTTCAGTCAGTCTACTACTGGGTCTATATAATCTTATCCTTAGGTGTTACTTACAAGTCTAAAAGAAACCTTGCAAGTTCAGCATCAAACTGCATCGCTTTACTCGCCAAGAGCTGTCTCGGGGAGGTAACTTGACAAGTCCTCGGGGCAGCTCTACTTCTTCATCCTCTCATGTTGGAGTGAGGGCAGACTGGATAATACAGTGACTCATTATCGCCTCTCGAGGCTCCCTTGAAGTAGTATTACAACAGAGGACGGGCCAGGGCTAGCAGGTTAGCATTCTAATTTCAGTAGATATCTCTGCAACACAATACATAGATGTAACGTCAGAACTGTTACTTATTCAGATTCTGTTGATAAGGTTAGTTAATTTTTTGAAGGTTTTAAACTAAAATTCTGGCCAAATCGCACACATTGTACCTTTTCAAATAAATTGAAAAATCCAACACACTGCTATAAAGTATAATGTAATCTTTTTTTTTCATTTTAGTTCATACTTTTTCTCTACTTTTAACAAATAACAGAATTCAGGGTAGAACGTACTCCAAACATATTGACCTCAATTTTCAATTAAAAAAATGTAACCTGATCTCTAACTCCAGATTGACAAACATCCAAGATGTACACATTGACAAATGTCCAAGATGGTGCATTTGAATGACACATCAAACCTCTATCAAGAAGTCAAAAGCCTAAGGACATTAAAGCCTGTTTTTGTTACATCTGTGTGTAATATGCAAAATGCATATCAAGAGTTATATATACAATCGGCAATTGTCCATTCCATTAGTAACCACCCACTTTTCACTCCTGCAAGACCTTTATTCTGCTATGTAAAGATTGTATAAAGGAATCAGCTATTGCTTCCAAGTCTCTCTTTTAGTTTGCTTATGTGTGTTACAGCTATCTGTTATAGATACCATGAATTAACAGCCTAAAATTTGGGTGAATTACTGGGTTTGTTTCAGCTTTGGCAGCTACTGTGTAGCCACAAACCCAGCAGTGGTGTAGCTATCCTTTCTTTTTCCAACCTCCTCTTTAGGTTGCCCTCTTTTGCGTCACGTTTGCATTAGATTTCCAGCCACTGGCATAACACTCCATCATTGGGCTATTCTGCACCAGCAAGGCTAATGAGAAACCCATGCGCTTCTCACTACAGCTACATATATCATACCCATCTGAATTTCAAAGTTTTTTTAAACCACAAATTAATATAGCTCTGTATGATATTCAATATTTGTTTATTATTAACAAAACAACATCAATTTGCCTGGTTTGATTCTTGGAGGGTATCCTAGTCCTTCCATACACAACAGCATACCAACTTCCAGCAGGGTGGCCTTGTGTGTACCAACCCGTTCAGGTCGTCAAATACCAACGTTTTGTCACGCCCTTGGCATCTCATACAGACGCACAAGGTACCCTTGAGTGTCTGAATGAGACTCACTGGGCTTTCAATTAACCCCAATGTAAAACCATCCGTGGCAATATTAGATGCTTAGAGGAACTCCTCTGGCCGTCCTTTCACTCCAATATTAACCTGACCACAACACTATAAGACGCTGTGAGCATCAGTCCCATTGGAGAACCAAGGAACTGCCACCCGGAAGTATTTTCCTCACTGTTAATTTCCATGTTAAGGTTTTCTTTTAATGATATTGTCAACATTTCTCAAAACTAAAACACGAAAGTGTCCTTGATAATTCAACAATACGATAGGTTAACGTTACGGCTGTCAGTTTAGATTATTTCTCCTTCAATTTTGAAAAATATAGTTTTTTTGTCCATGTCACGTAACTGCCAAATTTCTTTTGTGAAAACCAAAATGGTGGACATTTCTTTTATTCTCAGAGGAAAATGCAGTATTTTAAGAAAGTTTCTGCATTAAATTGCGTTTAACATTTCTAACAAGATGTGCATTTTATTTTCATAATCTTCCTTCAGTGAATGTAAATGATTCTTAATTTTGTTAGTTATTACAAAGATTCTCTCAGATCGTTGATATGGTGGTTGCTATGGACGCTGCTATGTGTAGCCTACGTAGGGAATTTTGGGTGGGCTTGGTGCGTTCGACTCAGTGGGCTTCATTCCATTTAAAATTTCTACCGGTCAGCCGTAACCTGAATCCAAACACCACTGTTTTTTAAAAAAAGGCGTTTTATAGCCAGTGATTGTAAAATGTGAAGTTGCTCAATTAATTTTCTATTTCCAAGAATATGTGGCTGAGGATATTTAATTATGAAATCATCTTTCTTAAGAAGAGGTTATCAAACTGGACTTTACTTTTCACATCCCTCATGTAAATCCTGCACTGGACTTTAGATTGTGCATTGCATTGAATTGCACTGTTACATAATTTAGTTATTTATGTACATGTCACATTTAATTTTTGCTCTTGTCACCTTCATATATTTCATATTTCTTTGTCCATAGTGCAGTCCATATTTCCTTCGTACAGTCAATATTTCATTTCAAGTTTTATATCCCTTTTCAAAACTATTACTATTCCATTCTGTAAAAACATTTTAAAATGTCAATTTAATTTTAATATTACCCTACTTTGTTTATTTAATCATTATTATTATTATTATTATTATTATCATACTTTTGTCTATTTTTATTCTTCTGTGTTGGGTTTTTTGGGAGCAAATGCCAAGACACATTCTTTGTATGCTTGCATTGGCTATTAAAACAGATTCTGATTGAACGGGCTACGTCATGCTGACATAAAATCCCAAAACCAAGAATCATAAAGATACAAAAAATCTCCAGAGTTGTGTAAATAGTAGCCTATGCATGCATGCATGACCTGTGAATGAGGACAAGTTGGTCTTTTCAGCCATAACCCACGCACTTCAGGCCTTCCTCCAAGCCTGTAGTAATGCCCTAGATTGTCAGCAGTATTGTACAATAATCTCTAAAAGTGACTCATTTTGGTCACAAGTTCCACTGAAAAGGAAAAAACAACCAAACAAAAAGCTTCATTTCATATATTGGATCTAAACCGGACACATTGTTGGAAAGGTTGCGACCTGAAGAGGAAGATATGTCAGTATTGACCTGAAATACTGACCTTTGAATCTTGACCTTGGCACATGATTGAAGTCTTAAATATAATATATAGTATTCCAGCAACAAGAGAGGCTACAGACATGGGACCAACTGTTATACAGAGCTCTTGACTTCAGCTATCGTGTGATCATAGTCAACAACTGGGGGTGACGTCAAATAAGATAAGATAACTTTTATTGATCCCACACCGGGGAAATTCGTTTGTTACAGCAGCTCAAGATTCAACATGTACAGGAAAAAGGTTGATAGATAAAAAATACACATAAAATAAAAAAATAGAAATACAGAATAGAAAATAAGAGCTATAAACACTATATAAGGCGGCTGTGGCTTGGTGGTAGAGCGGGTCGTCCACTAATCAGAAGATCGGCTGATCGATCCCGGCTTCCCCCAGCCCACATGTCAAAATGTCCTTGGGCAAGTTACTGAACCCCAAATTGCTGTGCCTTCGGTGTGTGAGTGTATGTGTTAATGATTAGTTTCTTTGGACTGATGTGCAGTTGGCACTTGTGTGAATGGGGTGAATGTGATATGTAGTGTGAAGCGCTGTGAGTGGTCGGAAGACTAGAAGGGCACTATACCAATACAGTCCATTTACCATTTATATACACCTGTCATTTGTCATGGACAATTGCTCAGAATACTTGCACATACATATACACATGGTGTATAGCATTATACTACTAAATCAGAATCAGAATCAGAAACTCTTTCGTTACAGCTGCTCACTATCACGTCAGTGCACACAGGAATACAAGTACAAATAGAATAGAAATAGAAATAATAATAAAATAAGTCTGCAACGAGACAATTATTTCTAGCAAGAAATAAGAGATGTGCAAATCAAAATATAATACACTATAATACAGCTAAGATAAATTAAGTACAGAAGTGGATATAAAGTACAAAAACTAAAATAAGTGTAAAGTACAAAAGTGGATTTACAGGTTGATAAGTATAGTACGGTATAATACAATGTAATAATATAAGTAATAAGTAATAGTGCAATAATGAGTACTGTCAAGTTAAGGGTAGCAGATTAACCAGTTTATTAGATGGTGGATATTGCACAGCAGTAATGTAAGTATTAATAAATATCAATAGCAACAACATAGCAATAACAGGGAATATTAAACTGAAAACAGAGTATATTGCACAGGAGTATTAAACAGAGAATATTGCACAATTATTTCAAATATTGCAGGGATGTTAATGATCAATGTCCAGTTTAATGACTTAGGGTCATATAGACTGACACTTAGAGGGAGGAGTTAAAGAGTTTGATGGCCACAGGCAGGAATGACTTCCTGTGGCGCTCTGTGGTGCATTTTGGGGGGATGAGTCTTTCGCTGAAGGTACTCCTTTGTTTGACCAGCATGTCATGGAGTGGGTGGGAGACACTGTCCATGATGGCACGTAGTTTAGCCAGCATCCTCCTCTCTGACACCACCGACAGAGAGTCCAGCTCCACCCCGACAATGTCACTGGCCTTACGGATCAGTTTGTTGAGCCTGTTAGCGTCCGCTACCCTCAGCCTGCTGCCCCAGCATGCAACAGTAGACAGGATAGCACTGGCCACCACACACTCATAAAACATCCTCAGCATTATCCGGCAGATGTTGAAGGACCTCAGCCTCCTCAGAAAGTAGAGGCGGCTCTGGCCCTTCCTGTAAAGCTTTTGAGTGTTCTTAGCCCAGTCCAGTTTATTGTCCATGTGTGCTCCCAGGTATTTTTAGTCCTCAACAATGTCCACACTGACCCCCTGGATGGAAACAGGGGTCACTGGTGCCTTGGCCCTTCGTAGATCTACAACCAGCTCTTTTGACTTTGTCGCATTGAGCTGCAGATGGTTCTGCTCACACCATGAGACAAAGTTACCTACCACAGCCCTGTACTCAGTCTCATCACCACAGCTGATACATCCCACCACAGCAGAGTCATCAGAAATCTTCTGAAGGTGGCAGAACTCCATGTGGTAGCTGAAGTCTGTGGTGTAGATGGTGAAGAGGAAGGGAGAGAGGACAGTCCCCTGAGGGGCCCCAGTGTTGCTGACCACGCTGTCCGACACACAGTGCTGCAGACGCACATGCTGTGGTCTGCCAGTCAGGTAGTCAACAATCCAGGACACGAAGGGGGGCATCCACCTGCATCACTGCCATCTTCTCCCCCAGCAGGGCTGGCCGGATAGTGTTGAAAGCACTGGAGGAGTAAAAAAACATGATCCTCACCGTGCTTGCCGGTTTGTCCAGGTGGGTGTAGATGCGGTTCAGCAGGAAGATGATGGCATCCTCAACTCCCAGCCGGGGCTGGTAGGCGAACTGAAGGGGGTCCAGGAGGGGTCTGACCATGGGCCGCAGTTGTTCCAGCACCAGTCTCTCCAGGGTCTTCATTATGTAGGAGGTCAGTGCCACCGGTCTGTAGTCCTTGGAGCCAGTATATATATATAATATATACTATACTAATATATACAGTATATACTGTATATAATATTGCCTTGAGAGATGGATTAATTGCATAAAGATTTGATTGCACATCAAATCAGCAGGAAGTAGTTGCACAGTGTAAGTATAATTTAAATGATATATGTATAGAGACTAACAAAGATACCTCTGAGCAACAGTTCAATAAGAATATAAGAAATCAGTAGTCATTGGTAAAAGAAATTGGAAGCTTAGCATTAAAATCTGTGCAGGTACAGGTTCCTGTTTCAGTGTAAAGTGCACAATAATTCCTATAACAAGCTGGAATTAACAGGCATGTTGCTTTAGCAAAGTTATTCTTAAAACTTCAAAATAGAAATAGTAGGTTAGTCTAGGGTTAGCACTATTGGAATTGGATCATGGAATAGCAGCTGAACGTACTATGGTCTGACAAATCACAGTTTAAACCTATTCAGTCTAACCACTGAGTAGACTGCAGAGTGCCCAAAGAAAAACGGGTTCCCAAAATATTTAGAGCAGTTGTGGTTCAAAAATGATCTAGTGTCACTTACGCTTTTCTGGACTGGAAAACAAATTAAAAATCAAAGTATTTGGGGGGAAAATGGTTGCAACAGTGTTCTCCCCTGTCAAGTTAAGAAGACCTTAACATGGGAATTAACAGTGAGGAAAACACTTCTGGGCAGCAGGTCCTCGGTTCTTCAATGGGACTGATGCTCACAGCGTCTTACAGCGCCCCAGTCAGGTTAATAATGGGGTGAATGGACGACCGGAGCAGTTCGTCTGAGCGTCTAATATTGCTGTTAATACAGATACTAAAGGGTACCTTGTGCGTCTGTATGAGACGCCAAGGGGTGTGACAAAACATCGATAGAGAACACCTGCCTCATAGCCGATCGGGATAAGTGATAGCCTCCACTTTTTTTCAAGCTCCACTACATGATTTCTGCCCCACCCCAAAGTGTTTCACTTTATTGGCAGGTTTATTCAAGACTATCAGTAACACCTGATTCTTTGTAAGATTGACATTAATTTGCAAAGCATACAATCTATTGCTGAAACCACAACTGCCCAAAAGAACGAAAGAATGAAATTAATTAACATGTAAAACCTTTCTCTCACTTTGTTTCCTGAGCTTGACGAGACAGCACCTCAAACTATTTGATGTAGAGCAATGCAACAATGAAGATTGTCTCAAGTATTTTTGGGTCTGCTCTTCATTCACCCATGACAGACATTTCACAAGGCCACAAGATACTTCCGGTGAGGTTACATTTAAGTTGTACGTGAAGATCTACATCCTGTATAGCAGTAACAACAGGCTTTCATTAGAAGACCTCAAGAAAAAGTCCGGGTTCATTGAGAAGCTGAGAACTGGTCTTTGTTCCCCACACAGGAAAGCCACAGAGAGGCATTTCGAGTAAGAGATAAAGGGCTTTTCAGTGCAGTACTAACCTCTTCCTGATATAGTAAGTTGTGAAGTGTGTATACTGGATTTGGTTAAAAAAAAAAAAAATCACAGAAGCACTATGGGCTTTTTCTTTTGGTGTACCAATGTATATCATAACTACAATTGCTTGTGATGCCTTTTATGATGATGAAATTTGATATATGGCTAATAGGAGCATTATAGTGGCAGTTATACTGCTGACTTCATGTCTTTCCTAACTCTGACAATATACTATTTCTATTTGGAAAGTACTGCATTAGCATGATAAAGCACATTTGCAAGCAATTCATTCATTGTCATAGTGAGGGAAATTATCTTCATCCCCTTGATTTGTGATACTGTGCATGTTATAGTAGCTCATTTAAACCTGTATGGGAGAAAATAAAAAAAAATCTTTCAGTTCATTTGGCAAACCAAGTTCAGTCAATTAGTGACTGATTTGGCACACAAATAAAAACCTATGCACATCTTTTTTGTGTGTTACCTTATCCTACCAAAGCAAATAAATATACATTTCTTAAATACATTATATTTGGGTGGCAAACTAAGTCAGCAGGCTACACACAAGAACACCTTAAAATGGTGCAAAGGTGATCACTCATAATCACTAAGATAGCAGTAAATAACATTTTCTTGTGCAACAAAATATTCTTGGTGTACTCTACATATGGTATAAGTATAGTGGTAATCCTTCCTTGTGGATTTATGTTACACCTTTACAGTCACACGCACACACACGCAGGAAATGAATCTAGACAGTTGTGTTGTGAACTTCCCAAGAACCGCACAACACACATAGTGAATATTGCCTTCATCTACATAATGGATTATGTGGGTCACCATAGAGGTGGTCTATTTTTCTTACTCCAGCTCATCTGTGTGCCTTATTCTTTTTATACCTACAAATAATTAGTGCATCTAGACAGCACAACACATTTGTGTTAGCTACACTCGCTAACCTATTTAAAGTCTGAAGTCACCCACACCTAGTGTAGCCAGTTCTGCATTTAGCAAACAATCAGAATGCACTGCCTTCCAAAACCATATTTCCCTTTCTTTGCCATACTGCACTGAGAAGGCCATTGCTAATACATTTAGGAAGTTTATCTTTCTGCCTGTTGGAAGCATGATTTGTGTGCAGTTTGTTGGAGCAAAACCACAAAGAATCGAGCCAACAGTAGCGTCAACAGGCTGGAGAGTGAAGAACTCAAGCAATAGGCCTGCAGAGCTGGGAGCAGCTGCTCCGTAGGGAGCTCAGGTCAGCGGAAGATGTAAATAAACACCCATCGGTGAACTAAAGGCAACAGGCCAGGATCCGGACTAACATCACTGGGTGTCAGATTACATGGACAGGGTTGAACTGACCACAAGAAGAAAGAGCAGCAGGGGGAATAATATAGATTCCCCTTTACGTAAAACTAAATGTATTAAGAAGTTGTTTGGAAAATGTGTTTGACATTTACCACATTTGGTAAATCTGTCACTGCCACAACTAAAGGCTGTCACGCAGTTCTCAGTGTAGATTGTGTAAAAGAGATCACAGGCTGAGGTTGCCATGTTTTATGACCCCTGGAGGCCACTGACAAACCTTACATTAGCCCTAGTCTGGGCTTAGGAGTGAGCTGCCTGTTCGAACATGAAAAATTAGCCATGCCCTCAGACATCAGACACTGGTCATTATGTGGTCACTGCTCGGCTTTTCCACCATAGCTGGGCCAAATGGGACGTGGTGCCGGGCCGAAGAGTCAACCTTCAAGGCTGGCTATTCATGGTAGAACCTCCCTCAGGAATGGTAACGACACACAGGGGACCATGCAATTAATGGAAGGAAGCGTGGAGGTGAGGGACAATTGAAAAGTTTGAGAAGATTGAAAGGAGGAACACAACAGAGAAAGAAAGGAAGAAGACAGAGAAAGACTAGTGATGCAAAGACAAGAACTACAGGGGATGTGGAACAGAAGGAAGAGGGATGGAGCAAGTTGCTGTGTGAAAGCCAGCTCAATGTCTGGTTTGGAGGCCAGCTCAGTGTCTCACTCTGGGATCCATTGGACAAGCCATAAAAGTACTAACCAATATTACCTTTGAGCAGTTAAAATACATTTAATGAATAAGTAGAACATTTAGTTACAATACAACTTAATTTTTTCCATCCATACCAGCCCTAAATGAATACAAGTTCTAATATGTACATCTTCATTTATAGTGTGATGATGAAATAAATGCTTTTATGTAAATTGTGGGCTGGCAAGGAAAAGGGCTTCCACAGCAAAAAGGACACGACGGCGCACTGTTTGTAGTAAATTGAAAGAAATGTGCTTTTCCAATGTCAACATTTTCTCACTTATTCGAGCCAAGGTAGTAAATCATCTTCAGATTAATTCACGAGGTGCTGGTAAGTAACTTGAATAGTGTTGATGGTCTTGTGTTACCAAATGCATAGGTTTGTGTGGGTGCATGTGTGTGTGTGCGTGCCCCTACATGTGTCCATGTGCAAGCGCATGCACACATGGACACACAAACACACTGTTAACACAAATTTGATTTTAACCTACTTTAAAGTATTTTTCCTTCACTCTGATAGAATTAGTACTTACAACTTGAAGTTATCTAGGGGGAGCTGACCTGCTTTTAAATGAAGAAGTAAAGAAGCATACAGTTCTTTCTACAGCTATTTCATTTAATGTTGGTGTAACTGCAGAGGCTTGTATGAGGCCATTGTTTCCAAGCTACAATAACAGACAGCCTTGTCATAGTTGTTTTGTGTAGAGCTCATCTTTCACCTCAACCTCACATGGCCTCTGATGATAATGTTCAGACTACCCAGAGCCTCAAGGGCTTCGGTGGGTGTTTCAGAGGAAGGAGACACCGAAAGACAAGAGAGACAGAGGAAGGAAAGAATATTAAGTGAGTAAGAGAACATATAATGGGAAAAACAATAAGGAGAGTTGGATGGGTAGGAATGGAGACCGTGGGGCGTTGTTTGTGGCCTACTCTTGTTACTGTAACCGCAATGCTAAAATTCCTCATCATTGTGGCTTCCCTGTCATGACAGTGGTCAGAGGACATGGAAATGATGCCAGAAGAGACCTCCTACTCTACAGTGTCCATGCCAATCTTGGCCCACGCACTGTGAACAACAATACAACAAACAGGCCTCCATAAACATGTACATAGAGACAACCACACACAGGCACAAATAGACACATATATATATGGCAATCGGATAGATACAGAAAAGGGTCTCAAAAGTCAATACAAAAGTCTCCTTTTCTTTAACTAATAACATGGTGACCAGAGGAAGTTGGTGGAAACAGAGGAAACATAAATCTGAAAAATCACAAAACTAAACATAGACATTGTGTAAATATTCTACTTCCTAAGTGAAGTAGACTGAAATCAGAGATAGATTTTATACTGACAGGGTGGTGGTACTGTTTTTAACTGAATGGGAAGTCTTCTTTGCGGGTTTGTAAGACATTTATAACTTTGGGTACCAAGGTTTTCTGCTTCTCATTGACTTTCCATTTATACTGAGGTAAAACCCTCTCCAGTATGTGTCATATAGCAAGCATGCTAAATGCTGCTGTACTATTCTACTAATTGATGTGAAGAGAAATGGAGATGACACATACGTATGCATGTACATGTCATGTGTACCTCAACAGATGCACATTTTCTACAGCTGGTTCAAAGACATCAAGACATGGTAAAGATATACATGTAAGCTTGAGTTGAAAATGTTTCAACTTGCAATGAGATGGAGTATCATAGAAGTAACCTAATGTATGTACTCTTCACTTCCTTAATATATAGCGACAGGATAAACAGCAGAGAGAGAAACAATAACAAGTGGAGCTTCTGGTAAAATTTAAAGTCCATCTGTCTGAGCTGTCACACACACACACACACCTCTATAATACCCTGTGGATCTCCTGAAGATGAGGTCACAAAAAAACATTATTTTTGCAAAATAAAAAGTGAGGTTGATTTTAACACTGTAGATGTATGGAAATCCAGTCATTATCAATGTGATGCTTGATAATCATCTATACAGGGCATAACATTAAGGTTCCCTTGAAGTTCTCTAGGTTGCAGTCGTGCAGCAAACGGTGCTCACTCATATTGTAATTTTTGTGGCCTAAGGCCGTGAGAGCTGGCAGAACACCACAGCACAGAAGCTCCTTCCTTGTAGCTGTCCGACCCCACAGCGTCACACACCAGGGCGGATTATATATAATTAAATAAAGCCCTTTAAAGCCATCTTTTACAACCCCACGTGACCTCACTTCATGAAGGATCTCCTTTGTTTTTGCATCTAATCGCAGCCTCTTAAAGTTTTAATGGCAGCCAGTAAAATATCGATAACTAATATCAGCTGGAGGCTGGGCTGGGTTTTTGGCATGTAGCAGGAGGCCCCCTTCTGGGCTGTGTCCGCCCTAATTGGCAAGTGTCCAGGAACTTGAGGGCGTACAGATGTGTACAGGACCCAAATATTCTACCTCACAGAGAAGAGAGTGTGAGTGATAGCATTGATTAACGCGTGTAAAAAGTATCTTGTGTATGTTGGTGTTCTGTTTTAGTTTGAGACTGTCAGGTGAGGTAAACAGAAATTAAGTCCATAGATCAGCAGTCTGCTACTTGCCCTGCAGGGTCAGTTACCTGACAAAGACACCATGCTGATTCTGACAGCCCTGAGGCAGTATACCTCCATACGGTATACACCACACTGGCATGACAGGCAAACACAGCATATTCGCTGGCATTTAGCCCAAAGGCACACAAACACAGGTCACTCCTCAGTTAGAGTTACCTTCATTAAGTGTCAAAACTGCATTGAGCTGCAGAATGCAGCCATGAGTGAATTAATAAAAACATTAGCATGGCTGCAAATATGTAAAAACTGTCTAGTCAATATTTGCGTGTCCATTTCTGCACAGCAAAACAAAAACCAGCAAACTGACACACAAGTTAACTATCAAAAGCAGTTCAACAGCGAGATGATGGGAAAGAGGATGGTTGTGACATCAAGATGTGTTAAACCATTTCAAAACAAAGAGACCTTGTATGGTGAAAAGAAAAGATAAAAAGACTATGTTTACTCTCTTTGTAGATTCCAGGGAGATCTCTCATTTATCTCTCTCCTTAAACACAGTGGTTCACCCTGCTGCTAAAAGCCCACCTCAGCAGTTTCTCTCCCTCTCCTTACCCTTTAATATTGATGATTCTCACAGGATAAAATAAGTTAAGTGGAGATATGGTAATCCCTCCTCTACTCGCTGAACTCGTTTGTTTACTCTGGGGTGACTCCAGTGATGTAGCTACGCCTTTCTAGTCGCATATAATTTCACGTTTAGCAAATGCTCCCCTCTTTAATGTGCCCACTATCAAGGTCATGAATAGCAAAAATTTTTCAGCCTGTGTAATTAATTATTCACAGATAAAAAACAAACGAGGATTTTCTCTGAAACATGTTGGCGGCACGTACCTCTTTGTCATGAATATATTTGACCACTTTCAAATGCCTCATGTTTTGGTTACGTACTTTTATTTTATATTTGGGATTCAATTTACTTTTCTTTTTTTCCTCTCTTTGTAGAGAATGGTTAAAAATATAAATGTCTGTGCGGGGAACATGGTGGAACCCTTCAAAAGTAAACTAAGATGATGGAATTTATCACTTTCAGAAGGTTTTGGTCATGGCTGTGTGGATGTGAAGATCTGGAAAAAGTTTACATGGCACAGAAGTTAGAAATCCAATATTCTTCTCCAGCCTGAATATTTTGTACTCAGTCACTGTCAGACTAAAGAACAAACTAATTCAACATGTTCGTGTGAGAGAAGACTTCACCTGAGCATGAAATAAGCATAGACCAGATTTATTTCTTGGTAATAAGAGCAATTATGGTGCACGGAATAGCTGGATTCCTACTCAAGGTTATAGCAGTGATCGGCCAGGACACCCCTGTGGATACACTCTGTCCAAACATTGTAAATGGACTGTGAATTCCCCTAGATTAGGGCCTAGCTTCATTGTATAGTCTGTTTGATAAGGGATTAAACCGTAAATCCGTTACTTCATATGGGACTCCATGTTTGAGTTATCCTCTGCATTTTAGAGCTGTTATTCTCCACATTCTCACTTTTCCTATTTTACAGTTTTGGCAGAAAACTGGTGTAAATAATCTTTTCTAATATTGCCCTTGGCAGCAAGACATTGTACCACATACCAGAATTGACAGAAAAGAACATTTTTTCTTTTTTTTTCATCTGTTTATCAGTACCAATACAGGCAGAAATAATACACAAATTCTTAAATGCATCCAGTTAATCATAGGAAGAATATTTACAAATAGGAATATAATGAGTTTTACTTCCTATGCTGTCTAGCAAAATATCAGAAACACTGAGACACAAGTTATCTCTGCACAAAGACAGTTGAAAAATGTTGAGCCATTAACTACTTACAATGGCAGCTCCCAACCACTGGTCACAAGATTGTGGTTCTCAGGTTGTAAACAGAATGAGCAATCAAGTTAATGATATTAAGCCATTTAAGATCAAGGTTCAATACGCCTCAAATCACACAGACTTAGGCCATGTTATTATAGCATTCAAGAAGACATTCCTCTCTATGAATACCATTTTTATGAACTACATTGAGCACAATTCTGAAGATTGTCCTACCTAGCAGTGTCGACATTCATAAAAAACTGTCAAGCTGCACAACTGAGATACAGAAGAGATCATATGGGTGGAAACTTTCCTCTTTATAAACACTTAGGGAAGAAAAGTCCCACAGAATCCTTTAAGAAGGGAAGAGCACATACTAAAGATGTTAATTGATGTAATTGTTAAATTACAGGTGAAAATTTTGCCTCAGTGTTAATATTCTCCATGATCAGCTGTGAGCTCAGTTACAGTTTAACAGGTCTGTTTCAAACAATAGTGAGGATGTGCTGTATGTGATTGGAAATATGGAGGGATTCATCCTGTCGTTGTATTTTATCTTATATCATCAAATTGGTAAATAAACAAATCAGATGAATGTTGGATAAATCATTTTTTATGTATAAATTGTATGACCCATCTTGAGGTCAAGAAATGACATAGGCTTTCATTTCCTCTCTGTGATGTTGGTACTAAGAATATGAGGTAAATGATATTGACATATTTTGTATTTACAGATGCACACGCACAGTAAAGGAAGTAAAAGCTCTCATAGATAAACTCATCCTCACAGCAAGACACACAGTTAAGACAGACACCCCAGTAAGAACAATCCATTTCAGCTAGAGCCAGCATTTGCAATTAAGCTTCATCTTAACTGCTATGTTGTCAAATTGCCATGCACTGCCTTCTCTTTCAATGAATCACCTGTTCAGTTTAATTACTGAGTCTCTTTCCCGAAGCCTACCCACCCACCATCAGCTTTCCTCTTGCAGGCCACATTATCAAACTAGGGCAATTTCCCCCGAGCAACCCCATCTCTAATGCATGGTTACTTTAAACAAGACTGATGATGGCCAATAAAAGTGTTAGAGTGAAGCTGTATAAATGCTCTGTGGGTGTTTTGAAATCAAAACAGGAAGCAAGGGTGAGTCTGTGGCGGCTTGAAGCCAATGACATTACGTGTCTTCCAGGTATATTGGGTTAAGCTCTAGATGCTAAATCAGCACAGACAGAGGTGGGATCCCCAATGTATAATTTATCAAAAGCAGACGTTAATCAACTTTGGAATACCTTAAGTTCCTTCCACAGGAAGACTGCGATCCACACGTTTGATGTGATGCTTTTCAGACTTGGCCTCCATTGAGGGCACGCCTTTGTATGTGCTGGGATCATTCAAAATCTTCAAGTCAAAAGACTTGTTTTCTCACTGGTATAGTGAAATAACACGTTCGTTTATTTTCTTCTTTTCACATTGTTCTGCTTAACCTTTTTTTTCATGTACTTTCAGCTCCTCTTTGATTGAACTAAAGAGATTGGCAACAACCCTCTGGACCTTGAATAAAACAATGATTCTAAAAATCAAAAATATACATTACAAATTGTTATTAATTGTTATGTGTTATTAATGTATTCAAGAAGTCAGTGTAAGGGACACTTTTTAAAGAGATGACTAATCATAATGAAGAAGCTGTGGGGCTTCATGGCATGTGCGTAAGTGGCAGTTTTATTAATCAACAATAAACAGATAAGTAAATAAGACTTGTTGTGGGAGTTTTTTTGCAAATTGCCTGAATGTTGAACTTGCAGTAAGTACCGTCTGATTACAGATGCTGCTAGCTGCTGGTTGTTATGGCAAGCGTATCTCACTTTTTCAAATTAACTGCCCAAAATCAGGTGAAGGATGTGCTTTCTCCAAAATGCAGATCAGTGTGAGTATACCCTGAAGCTGTAAGTATCAATATGTGTATTGTATAGACTAGACAGCTGTGTATTGTGGCAGGGCATTTTTTAACTTCCCACAGGGTAACTGACAAAGCCATAGATTTCTCAAAGGAACCTGCTGCCTATGTGAGGGATGACAGATACATGGTGTTGAGAGAGCGTGTGGAAGGTATTGCTAATAAGCTTTTCCAGATCAATAAATGACTGTATGCTGCAAATTAAACTGTAAATCTCATCAGAGATGGTGAATAATACTTATGTCAAGCACAAGGTCTAACAAATGTGTTTGTTGCCTCTGGAGATATATTGAAAATCATAACCTCACATTTATTAAAAATGGGCCAGAGCTAAGTATAGTAGTAGATAGTACAAAGGCAGTTAATTCTGACATACAATTGTTTTAGTGTGACAATATACAGTACAGGCTTGTGTTGAGTATCCTTCTCAGGTAGGACTTGACCAATAAATGAGTAGAGTAGTCATTCTATGTCTTGGGGCAAACTCGATATCAAGGCATGGCGTCTAATAGCTTGTGCATGAAAACCAGATTCTATGGCAAGCAGGAAAGCGTGATGCACAAACAGAGTCTGATTAACCGAGCGTTACCCTCTGTGATATGAGTGGCACTGAGAAAATAGCAAGAGTCCTGTATCAACTTACATTCAAAGTTGTGTATTAAACTATCAGAACATGTTTTAACAAGGAGAAAACATTAAAATCACTTGGAGGTGCGTGCAGAGTAGGCTGAAGACAGCACTGACATTGTGGTTTTACTTGTTATGTAATGACTTAATTATGGCATGGTGACTGGAAAGGAAACAAAAAGTTTTTTTTGTTCCCACTATATTTTTAGTAATGTAAAGACATATAGCATTCTCTCATTGTGGTACATTAACATGTATGATGATATAGCCTGATGTAATCCATTCTTCACTCTTCCTAGAAATACACATTATTTCCCTTTCAAGGATTTGGTGAAACTGAATCCTTTATTTGGGGAAATTTGGAATGGCAAGCATTATATTAAAAGAAGATCATGTCCTCAAACCAACTACTTCCAACTACTGGTACTCATAGCTGTCCTACTTGGGAGTATCCCTCTGAGCTGTGGTCATGAGACCTCAGGAGAACATCTCTGCCCTGTGGCTTTGTACTGACCACACATGTGAACACGGCCCTGCAGCGACTAGACAGAACTGTGCCTTTTGGCAAAGCTTGACCATGCTCAGTCTGGCGAATAGAGAGGTTAGCGCAATTAGATGAAGCTTACTATGGCAGTACATATGTCATGTGTTGTCCCACTTTCTTTTTGTGGTGCTTGTGATGAAACTTCTTTTGCCTTTCCGCTCTGCGGTGTAAGTCCTGGGTCCAGAGGCCAAATCTCTGGTGGGTAGCCATAAGTCACGTCTGGGTTTAGCACATTGCTGAGGCCGGCTGAGGTTTGCTGTGGAACCACAGCCTAATTCACCCAGCACTGTGAGGAGACGGTCCGTCTACAGCCCAGAGCCATGACCAACCAGTGGCTTTACTGTGGGGCTGTACGCCAGAGATATTATCCTCTTTCCCTTATTACTGTATCACCCCCCTCCCTTCTTTGGGCTCTTGTCTATTTAATTTTTTTGGTGTTTCATGTCTGTTGAGTTTTGGGGCTTTGCTTACATGTGTTTTCTATTGTATTTTCTCAGGTTAATGTGTTATTTAATGTTCTATTTTTAAATGCACTCAAGTACACTACACACAGCACTATCACTTATTAGCCTACTTGCTAAGTTGTACTTTATCTACCGCTGTAATAAACAAATGTGACAGGGTTTCGCTGCCAAATGACAAATAAGATAAATGTGTGAGTGAACATTTCACTCAAGTGCTTTACAATACTTGAATAGATAATCCATTTTCAAGGAGGGAGGAGTGGGTGGGAGAGTTTGGGGTTTACTGTAAACAGCACAATAATCTCCCCATATCTCCTCCTCGACATGGCACACTTTCTCCCTGCCACTTACTGGAGATGTGTGGATGTGATAACAGCAAGTAAACATACTCTGGCTGCATGTTCCAGCGCGCGTACACACACACGCTCCTTTCAAATTATTCCCTGGTGCCACCGCAGCTACTTTACAAATAATGGCCCCCATGTGTGTTCAGGGCTCCAAGGCTGTGTGAGGCAGGGGAACTGGGCTCTGTGCCCAGCCTGAAACCCTGTCAAGATCACTGTAAATTTCTCCTCGTTTTCAGCAGCTGTAATTGAAAGGCCAGATGTGCAGGAGACTGAGGACGGAGTCAGATAAACAGCTTGTTACATATTTCTTTTCCATGCATACTATGGTACATGAATATCCGTTCACCACACTCTTTGGTCAAACATAATTCTTTTCAGTCTAAACCTGAAATTGATAAGCAGTATACACAGTGTAGTCTGCTCTACAATCATACATCAACATCATATTTACATTACATTGTATCAGTTCATGTCCGAATTAATATCTTTTGTTAAAACAAAACACATGAACTGCCTGTTTTAACTAGTGTTATTGTTTGTTTGTATATGTGCGCATATTTTATTATGTAGCAGCAAATAAAATAAATTACGAAATAAAACAATACACTGCTTCACACATCTACTGGGATGTAAAGCACACCCTTCTCATTTCATTTTTTTACAGAAAAGCACAAGCTTTCACTAACACTAACATACCGTCTTGTGTCATAAACATTAGTACAGAGGCTCCATTACTGTGTATGTGACAGTACATTCCCCTGCCACTAATGGTCCGACTTTCCTAGGCTTGAAAACTCACAGTGGCGCCCAAAGAGACATTGGCAGTGTAAACAGTGGGTTGTACCAGGGAAAATGATGTTAAATCCTGAAAATCCACGCTAATTGGAAATATAATGGAGAATGAAGGGACACTGCTGGACTAGGTGGGAGGCCTGATGAGTGTGTGTGGACTGGATATGAGGAGGAATCTCTCATGTGTTTTGGCATGGAGGGGCAGCCTGCTGCTCAGGCCGTGTGTGAAAAGTCACACTTTATAAGGTAGAGTTATAGGAGCAGGACACAGTAGATTGTGGTTCTGAGCAAGTAAATATAGAGGAATATCTTGGCAACAGAAATTACATGATCATGGTCGAAGGACTTCCCATACCTTAATTTTAATTTAAAAGCTGATCAAGAAAATCACTTATTGTCTCAAAATGTCCAATAGAGATTATTATGTATGTAGAGTGTATTCCTAATCACGTCTTTGTGTATGTGTATTGAAGCGTGACATATACCAGGCCCAACATGCACATTCTAGTACACCCCCACCTCCTGCTTTTCATTTCATCTCATCCTGTGGTGCTGCCAGTTTCAGCTCACAGCCTCCACATACACACAAGATTAATGCTGCTTAATTAAGAGTACAAAGTGACTAATTGGGGGTGCATGTCAGAGGTATATGTGTAATTTGCACATCAGTAATGATAAGTTTAGCGAGATCCTTTGTGTCAAAACATATTTAATTGCAGAAGGGATTTATAGCATTGGTTGATAATGTCAGGGTAATCACAGATGTAAAGAGACAGATGAAAACACACACACATACACATGCAATGCACGCACATGCATGTGCAGTAAGTATTTTTAAATCAGGTCTATGTCAACCTTTGTGTATCCAACATAGTCTTACTAAATTTTATGAAATGAGCACAAACTCAGACTAAATCACACATTTTTGTGTGTTGTGGGCATGAATTATATATATGAATCAAGTATTATATTCTGCCACCACAAACTGGATTGTGACAATACACAGATTAGACACAACATTTTTCCCAGTTTGTCTCATGAAAAGGTAAGCTCACAGTTAAGTCTAGTTAAGTTTAGTTTGATGTGTCACATCATGAAACATGAAGCTGTGTGTAAACAACAGTTGAGTTTTAAAAATGTGGTAAAATCGGGTTTTGAGTTTAATGCAAATGTTCCTGTAATGTCACATTTCATGCACAGAGACCACATTTGAACATGATGATACAAAGCCTGCTTCACAAAGGTTGAGAACACCGTTGTTTATCTGTAACAGAAAACGGCTGGTGGTCTTGCAGATTTAAATGTAATGGAAAACTTTTACTTATGCAAACAAAATCTATGTGAAAGGAAGACGGATCTAGTCTTTTTTCTAGTTTTGTGTAAGTGAGTCATTATGATACTGTCAGAAGCAATCAGCTGCAGTTTCTGTTGAAACAGAGAAGCATCATGCAGTCTAAATAAAACCTTGTTTTTTTACACACACACACACACACACACACACACACACTCAAGCAGTGTTTTTCTGTCCAATGTGGTTATGCTGTACTTGATATATTGTGTACTTGTAAATGTGTGTGTGTCTGTGTTTGTGTGTGTACGTGCATCCTGTAAAAATGGTTGCTACATTGGCCATGGCCAGACAGTCTGTGACCACACAGAGAGTAGCAGCAGGAGGTTGACACCTCCCTGGTTTACAGCCTTCTGAGGAGGGAGCCTCATTTTCTTCCGGTGTTGGCTTTTCTGCTTATAGTACGAGCACTAATATTAGATCAGCTGGGTCTGCTGCTCGATAGAAAATGCTTTATGCTTGTTAAAATAATTGCTCTCAGTTTTCCAACTCATAAAATTGCCTTTGTAATTCGGTGGGGAATGTATCTTCTGAGACAATCACTCTCATGTCAGAGCAATGGCAACAGTTTTAATTAGTGGCATCGAATTTTCCACAGAAATGAATCCTGGGTGCTGCACAGAGCGGTAATTGTTGAGGTAATAGTCTTATTAATTCTGCCACACTTAAGGGGGCAAACAGCAACTCCAAACCTCCTCACACACACCTCTTCAGGGGCAATTTCGGCATTGTGACTTAATGGAATTCAAGTCACTGAATACATGGATAATCATTTTTGTACTCTCTTGCTGTAGTTCTCTCTATTGGGCCAGTATGGAAACATGCTGTTGGATGCCGGCAGAGACCTACTGTGCTGCTTACAAAGGCCAAGGCTCCGTTAGTCCTCCTGAAGAATTCCACCTAGAATTCCTTTGTGCCACGGGGGCTCCTAGCTGTACGCTGGTTGCTACAGAGGGCTTTCACAGGCATGGACCCTACTGGTGTAATCCCATAATCCTACTGCACAGGGGTCTCAGAACTGGGGTGGAAAGTGAGGTGGGGTAGTGTTAATTAAGATCTGAAAAGGGGGCAATAATGTTTATGAACAGAGGAGAGAAATTGAAGTAATGGGTGAAACTTGAGAAAACGAGTACGTTTAAGAGAAAACATGCCAGTGCATGCACACTTTTACTTAAGATCTCATCTACATAGTGTGACTGTATAAAGCTTACTGTAGATGTAAAACATACAGCTAAATACATAATGATTTACTTATTTTGTTTAGGACAATAGCAATCATGAAATAGTGCTAATAAAGAACATTTAATTTATTGTTAGGGATTAAAAAACAAAATTTAATGTTGCAGGCCAACACTCACAATGTCTGTGCTTAATGAAAAGCCTACTCTTCAATACAAATCACCTCATTTACTTCTTCTGTCCTCTCTTGTTGTGTCTGATTTCATTTCCTTCAGTTGGTCTGCATTATTGCCTCCTCTCCTGTGCTATTGATTTTGGTGAATATGGTTATTACAACATAAAAACCTCTGAGTCCCCATCTATTCATTGTACTGTAGGAAGCAGGCTGAAAAAAAAGAGTAGTAACCAATCTCATCTCCAATTTACATTCACTTTAGCTGGAAAACATTTATTTCTGTGTAGACAATCAATATCGCTTACAGAATAATTGGAATGTTATTAATATAGCAATATTCCTGTGTGGATGTATATTATCCTACTATGGGTGTGTGGTGCTGGCAAACAGGAAAAAAAGATTATTTATTTTATATATATATATATATATATATATATATATATATATATATGATTATTTATTATATGTATGTATGTATATATATATATATATATATATATATATATATATATATATATGATTATTTA
This sequence comes from Siniperca chuatsi, assembly GCF_020085105.1. Taxonomy (NCBI): domain Eukaryota; kingdom Metazoa; phylum Chordata; class Actinopteri; order Centrarchiformes; family Sinipercidae; genus Siniperca; species Siniperca chuatsi. The sequence continues at coordinate 19,856,963 of NC_058042.1, forward strand.
TTATATATATATATATATATATATATATATATATATATATATATATATATATATATATATATATATATATTATACATAATTATATTTTTAGAGTTATACATAAAAACATCTTCAAATTCTAAAACATTTGCAGGGCAATTATGTTTTTTTTTCAATGTGTTTGTCCTTAAAAGTATATAGGATTTCCTTCAACTCCATATCCAACTGAGAGTGTCTTGGGGCAATTTTGAACCTGGGTAAACTGTCAAAGGCCTCTGAGGCCAGGCAACAGGAAGCACCTGGGGTTCTCTTGGAGCTGGCAGCAATGCCACAACTCTAATCCAATCACAGAATGACAGCAGGGTGGCTTCAGCTCTGCCTGATAAATATTGCTCCCGTCAACACTAGACCACAGATCCATAGTTCCCCTGATTTGGTTGTTTGACTGTCTCTCTTGTGTTTCTCATTGTATCGTATATGTGTCTGTGAATCCATGCGTACACACGGTGAAATTTCACATGCAAGTGTGTATGCTCTCTATAAAGGCTTTATTTACGAAAGTCAAGCCCACAGTGTTGAGGTTGCTGATCATCAGGTCAACTCTTCGGCTCTGCACACAAGTGACTTGCAAAAAAAGTTATGACCCCAAAGTTATCCCTTTTCAATAACAATACTCTCTAAGTTTGAATGAAAGTTTATTTTCATTAAAAAATGTAATTCAATACAGTGAATTAGACCACCAAGTTAGCACTGAAGAAAGATATCTAGCTATTGACAGGACCAAATGACAACAAATTAAAATTCCATTTTCCCAGTTAGGTCATCCCTAGTGGTGCCTAACCATGCCATCAACGTTTGGTTTCAGCTGAATGACTCTGTGTTTTTTGTTTGTTTGCTTTTTATTTGTTTTTGGTTTTTTTCCAGAGTCCTCCACAGCAACACCCCTGCTGTACCAGCGGAGGGCTCTCATTGAAATGAATGAGGACGCTGCGAACGAATTGGCTGTTTGAACACGAACTGTGCTAGCCCAGACAAGCAACTGTGCAGATAGAGTAGCAGGAACGCAGTGTTAGCTTACCTGCTGGTAGCACCAAGTTGATAAAATATTCATTTCAATTTAAAGCTTGGGCAGAAAAAACGTTCAATAAAAATGTAACCTTAGTGTAGCAATCTACGAAATAAAATGTTTCAAAGCAGGAATTTCATGGATCATTGGTACATTAGACAGCATGGACCTCAGAAGTGAAGGAAACAAGTAGGATTAGTACCTAACAAGCACTTCTTGGTAGTTTTGTGATTAAAATAAATTATTTTCCCCTTTCAGGTTATTTAAAACAGCTTGTCTCTTAGACTACTCAAAGCAGCATCTAATGAGACTCTCATAATAAAAGTATCATACAAAGCCAAAGGCCACATGTTCATTTATACTGAAATGCCTCTCTTATCAGAGTACAATGTTGTAATCACATGACACACACAGTTGACCCGAACAAGACGTTTTTTTACTGACAGATAAAATCTAATTACCTTTCAAAGGTTCCCAAAGCAGCACCAGCAGGAGGAAACACCCCTGTTACAATTGAGATATGATAGTGTGTTGCTGTCTTCCTGTAGATGGTATGTAGCAGTTTAAGCTTCTGTATAAAGGGACCAGGGGAAAGGCTGCTGAAGGTTTGGTTTCTCATACACAACATTTACTGTAATCCTGTATTGATATTTAGAATCTCTTTATTTTGAATGATGCCATGTCCAGGCATTTCCCACCCACACTGGAACATGGGGCCGGCACTTTGAAATTCATACACTTAGGAAAGCCTTTTTGTGGATAGAAGGCTAATATGGACAAAAAAAAATATCATCTGCATAATGTGAATGTGGTCTCAAACCTGATAAATGAAAGCCTCACTGAAATAGTTTGGCTCAGGTTTTGCTATAACACTGCCTGAAGAGTCTATGCAGTAAAAAACTTTGACTCAGCCAGGAACCCTTGTAATTAGGTGTAGTGCTGGATAGGCCTATTGTAATACAAAACTACATGACTACTTATTCTAAAGTCTTGCAAACCCACAACTAAAAGGATAATAGCTCAGCCTTAGAATGAAACGTAGCTGAGCCACGGAATAAAAGATATTTAGTCCAATTGCTCTGCTGAATACAGAAACTAATCAAATAGGTGTAAATTAAGAGATTGGTTAATTACACCGACTGTGAGTGCAAACCAGTTAATAAGAGCAAGTTGAAGACTAGATGACTCCCTGGTGAGCAGGCAGGATTACCTCTGTAATCTCTTCTGTCACATATAGTGATGCCCCAAATCTCCCCTTGCTCTGAGGAGCATTCAACCCGTCAATTGAAATGAAAGAGGCCTTAACGAACACCTCTCTCCCACTCACGGAGCACTCGGCTGTGTAGCCCCTGCAGATGGTGTGTACACTAAAGCTGGGAGATCAGAGTCCATTGAGGTGCCGAGTGAGCTTGATTCTCATATTCCTTTAAAGAAAAGGAATGCCCTCTTTTGGCTATTTTGTGTGTGTGTGTGTGTGTGTGTGTGTGTGTGTGTGTGTGTGTGTGTGTGTGTGTGTGTGTGTGTGTGTGCGTGTGTGTCTGCGTTTGTGTGTGAGAGAGAGATAGCAAGTGCACTCTCATTGAATAGGCGAGTTCCTCTTCTTTACAACATCAGTCTCAGATGGCTACATTAAAACTATTCTACCACACTGTATGGAGTATGCAAAATGATTTTAATAATTTCACACAAAAAAATAAGTAAAATGAAATATTACAGATATGTTAACTGTGAATTGAAGAAATGTAATAGTACCAGCAATATGCTAATATTCCAATCCCCAGTTGGAGTTAAGGGAGTAAGAGTAGGTGCCCTGTTTCTCTTATGCATTATCATAAATCATAGTAGGCCTATTTAGTCATTCAATACCACACTGTCCCCTAGGACCATAATCTGTTTACAGGAGCACTGCAGCTTTGCATAGTACTTTCAAATCCATACCAAATGCATTTTTAATTGGTAAATAAATGCAAAATGCATGCTAACAGGCAATTGTAGCAGTGTTCCTGAATGCTTAAATATGGTTCTAAGCATGATGTTCACATTATGGATTTTGCATCACCATGTGTTTCCAAGGTGATTTATAATCAGCCAAGCATCCAGTCTCTGTAGTATCATAATGGAAGGTCCTAAACCAAGCTATGACTTCATCACATTTCAACATGAATACTGAAGATTTCACAGTCTCTGAAGAAGAACCCTCATAAATTGTGTGTAAGAATATATACCCAACTCACTATATTTCTTTTTTTTTTTTACCACAAACAAGCCCTAACTTGTTCTGTACAATCACCTAGTCATAGCTTTTTTTTCTCTCTGCTACACTTTAAGGTGGTTACAACTTGAACTATTGAAAAATATGAGCGTTTCTGTTTCATAACTAAATGTTTTCATATTTAAATGAAAGGAATTCACTAATTCAGTTAGAACTGAAAAACCCAACACCCGTATAATTTTGTATGTTACCTTACCTGTTACAAATAACATCATACATTCATAACAAACTGAATTGCTTTTCTGTTCTTTTTCTGTTTAGGAACAGATCTGTCATTCAATTTTTTTCTGCAGTGCACTTGGTTAATTATTTTTTAGCAGAACCAAGAGCATGCTGTAAAATGTGACTGTTGTTCCAGAGCCACCCAGAGATCAAAGGTCAAGGCATAACACCATGTGCTGGAGTACATGATTCTGTCACAGATTAGGGCTTAAAGAGCATAAACATCTGTTTGATTACACAACAGTTATCACATATGATGGTTAGATGATATTTAGGGAATAAATTCCTTTCTCAAATTAATTTCTCTCTCTATTACATTTTCACTTACTGACTTTAGCAATGTTATCCTTTAAATTGCTGCTAATTAAATATCTGCTCTATTCTCCTGAACATTACCTACTTACAGTATTTAGTAAACAATGTGACATTTTAACTGTGAATATCTTCTTTTCTATTTAATTCTTTTCGATTCTGTTTGTTAAAAATGAATGCAAAAAAGGTACAGTACTGGCTATTCAAGCTAGAGTGATCTTTATTTGGCCAGTTTTAAAGTGACAGCTTCATTTATGAATATAATGACTTTACAGCAATCGGTTTCTATTATTGCACCATAATACCATCCTGTCAATAATCCTAGCAGTACTTCAAGAGGATAGTTTCTGTAAATTAGGTCCAAAGTTGAAACATTCCTTTTTATTACTTTAATTGGGGGAAATGAAGATAGACATTTATAGCAATGCAGGAACACGCTGCAGTTACCCTAACTTTATAGTTTAATAGCTAGTTTTGTTTTATATTAAGTGACACTTATCAGGTTTACAATGAAAAGCATGTTGTAAAAGTAAATTGGTATGAAACTTTGAGGAACATTTGATATTAAGCTTGCATGCATCACTCTGTAGCTCGAGAGAATACATATTTGACAAGAAACAAAAGGAAAACGTTAATTTTTGCCCTCAAATTTTCAACCATTGAAAAGCAGAAATGCCAGTACGTGGTTTACTAAAGTATGTTTTAGAATATATAGAATCTCCAAAGGAAAAAAAGTTTTTTACCAAATATTTTGTGGTAGGTTTGTGTCAGTATGAGTTTGGTTTGTGGATTTGGTGCAGTTTTGTTTTGTTTTTTTAAATCAATGCGTGTTAAAAAATTAGGTTCTACAAACAGCCTACTTAGACATAGTGCATGCAGATACCATATACTAAACATATTTCATACATAATCATATTGTACAGAGAAGAAATCATAGTTTTATCATATGTATAATGAGAGTGAGCCTCCTTTGAATCTATCCAAGAAATGCTTTAGGAAGGAAGGAGGTGGAGGTATGCCATTTGTACACACACGGGCAGTAAATCAATACTGCCAAAGATTTAAGATACTGTCCTTATCATGCTTTTATCAGATCCTTATCAAAATATGAGCTCCTACAGCATCATGGGTGATCAATGAACATTCCTACTGCTACTGAAACAAACACAAGGGCATCCTGTGGTCTATATGTTCTTATCTAAACAAGTAATCATGGTCATCATCCATTATTTCATCAGTCGTCAAAATCAAATGCTTTCTTTAAATCTGCTTCACCTCAGTGATTGGATAGTAAAGCTTTTCCAAAAAAAAGAACACAGGAATCATGTGATTCAACACCACTCTTATATGCTGATAAAAATATGCAGGACTACTATAGAGAATGCTGCTATAGTATGTATGACTGTGTGACAGTATTCTACCAAGAGGCTATCTGTGTCTTCTCTAAAGCTGTGTAAAGCTGGTGTCAAACATGAGATGCTGGTAAATGATCAACCACAGGGATATGACAGTATGGTTAACCTGGTAATAACCCAGGAGGGAAAAAAAGTACACCAAATGATATTTTTTAAGTATACTTAGGAAGTACTGTATTCAGAAGTGGTATATTGGCATTTTCTTAAACTAAAACCCTGTATGTTATACTATACTAGTGAGTTCCATACATATCTATATTTCTCACCACAACTCAGATGTTCAACACTACTACTTATTACAGATATAACTGCCAGAGCTCCAAAGTCACATTAACCAATGAAGAGCAAGTGTGTTTGTGTGTGTGTGTGTGTGTGTGTGTGTGTGTGTGTGTGTGTGTGTGTGTGTGTGTTTGTGGCAGAAAGGTTGGTAGACAGCTTACACAGACCCAACAGCATATCACCTCGTCTGTCAATCAAGCCACAGGGGAGGTGAAGGGTAAGGAGGAGACAGGCACGCTGGCTAATCATTTTGTAATCAGGCGTCAAAACAAAACAAAAAAATGTTTATCTGATCAGTGCAGGCGGCTGCCAGAGTTGACATGGATGTTTTTTCCTCCTGTGTCATCATGTCAGGGCTAATGGACAGTGTAAGGAGGGGGGTTAATTACTTTTGACGACGCTCCCCGCTAATTTCCCATTTATATGGTGTCCCTTTTCTCTTCTGCCATCGGCCAGACAGGCAAACTGCTTAGCTGCTGTTTGCATCAGAGCCATCAGAATATCTACACCATGTCTGTGCATATCAAAACATTATGGACACTATTGTCTCCTTTCTTAATTGTTTTCAAAGCTTTCAGGGTAAGGTATGGGAGGCAGGATTGTTCCAGTGGACAAATAAAACCATTTCAACAAACACATTCACATTCACACACATAACATGGAAATGCATTCTTTTTCATGTGACTTGGTCTTTAAGGTCTTCAGACCTTGGGTGTGTCTTGTTGTAGGTTTTGCCCAAGTTTTAGTTGAATTTCTATTATTTATTTATTAGATTTTTTTGTGGCCCAGTTGCTCTTAGTCCACACCCAGCTCTTGTGATTTTGTCTCAATTACAGAAAACAACCAGGTGTAAATAAAATATTAGAAGGTACCAAGATGGTTCCGCAAGAAAGACACAAAAATCAAATATATCTTCCAGTCTTTTGCCATTTATGGACATGGTAATTTTCCATGGTGTTTCCCATGGTAAGCAATCATTAGTATCAAAGCCGTGTTGAGCACATTCGTCTGCTCACTACAGTACTTTTAGCAGGAAGACTTAAAGTCTCTCTCTTTCTCATGCACACCCAACAATTGTAAACACTCAGGGTCACAAAGTCTAAAGCATTACTTCTCAAAAAGCAAAAGTTAATAGTTAAAAATTATTTTTGGCCATGGATTCCTTCCAAGCGTGACCAACACAGTAACACTGGTCTTCAGTTGTGACACCAGCTGTCTCACACCTAAGAAAAGCTCTTTGATTGGCAGACAGGCATTGGAGAGGTTGTTACTCTGTAGAGAGGAGAACTTTCTTTCACTGTGTGTGAGTGACACTTTGTCATCTGGGACACAGTCACAATCTCTGTCATTTTTCTTTGCTTCAGCTGTACTCATGTTGACGTCATCTTGAAAGGCCCATGCCACCAATTTCCATTTCATGTAATCCACAACTTTTTCTTACCCCAGCCCCTTACTTCCCTAGTTATTCCTCACTTTGTCCTCAGCCTGACCTTTCTTAGCCCTCTAGTTAGAAAGATGCACAAGCTAACTGATAATTGGAAATATAAAAAAGGGATGGTATAGGGTCATATGTACATGTATTCTTACTCGAATGCTCAGCGGGTAGTGCGGGTTATCCATTAATCACAGGCTTGGTGGTTCAATCCCCAAATTCTACTGTCCACATATCAAAGCGTCCTTACGCAAGACAGTGAATTGCAAATTGCTCCTGATAGGCCTTGCATGGGAGCTCGCTGCCATTGGTGTGTGTGTGAATGGGTGAATGAGAGGCAAATTGCTCCTTGGAAAAAAGTGCTACATACTGTATATTCAGTTTAAATATGAATAATCTGTAAATAAATGAATAATGGTGCTGCCTTGTGTACCTCATATTTCTGAAACTACAGTTATTATACCAACACCAAGTGTTTCAAGGAAATTCTGATATTAAGCTTTACAAATTTCCCTCAACTACATCAAAATCTATGCCCATGACAGCTGGCTCTGAGACACAGAGAACCCCTCCTTAAACCCTTTTACATTATTATATGTTATCCTAATGATAGCAGTCAGCATACTTAATACTAGTATGGGGTCTGATAAACGATGGGCCTCCAGGCTGATATATGTAGAAGGGCCAAGAGTGAAGAGGGACATTTTATTCTTGGTCATCAATCTGACCGGGATCTGTGGGCACTAGTGGAGACGGTGGTAATTCATTTTAAAAGGGGCTCAGTGGGCTACGAGGGGCCCCAAGGGGTGTTGATGGGTCCTCACCCTATGATTGAGATTCTGAAAGTGGAGCTGTTTTATGGGAGTCCTAATTTAAAGAGGCAGGCACTGCCATAGATGCCTTGTCAGTGAAGAAAAGGGGCAAAAGGGCATTTGTGGCTGACCTCTAAGGGGGATATTAATTAACCACAAGTTGAACAATATCATCTCTCTTTGTATGTGCGCATATCTTCAGGGAAATATGGAGTGTAAGATGCATTCAATATACATAGTAGGACTTTCTAGACAAAATGAAATAATCTATTACTAGGTTAAGGAACTGTGAGCCATGTAGGTGTATTCAGAATCTTAAATGATTTATATTGGTCATCTATCTTTGATTGAATGGGAAGTGGTGACATCCATGTACCTTGCAGGTCATAGATATAAATGATGATACACAGACAAGCATGTCCCGAGTGTCTCCTCACAGTCCATATAGAGAATAATAATGAATCTTTCTGCCACAGACTCTCTGGAAAAGTAGCAGTTGTTGAAGTTAACAGCACTATCTTGATGCTCTCATGCAAACATGAGAGGTTGATTCTTTCAGGAATGGCTCTTAGAAATCAAGAGATTGATGAGCATTTAAGCATGACACCAATCAATCTGAAAGACAAATCCTCTGTGTCACTCTGTGCTGTGTGCTATTCTATGGGAGACAGGCATTCTCCTTGCATGCAAACAATGTCCCCAATTTGTCAGAGACACAATAACAGTGCTGGCAGACTCCATTTGCATCACTGTGTGAACAACACATGTAATTGATCACAATATTGATTATTGTATTTTGGAGAAAAGAGATGTCCCCAGAGAGCAGTTGAGGCAGTTGAACAATCAGATCCTTAAATGTATCTTCTTTGACCTTTCTGAAGATATCTAAAATTTCTTTAAGAATGAATAAGCATAATGAACTGTAACCTGGTTCTGACTCCTGAGGAAAGATACATATACAGTGGAAATAGAACTAGAGGATAAAGATTCTGTTCATGAAAAAATGGCAAGAGATTTCTTTTACAAAGTACATTAACTTTAATACCTCCTGTCATCATACATGTCACACATTTTATCTTATCATCCAAGTCCTGAACCAACCAGTAAATGGTTACCAATAAACATTTTGCATTATGTAATATCATTAACTTCTACAACCATGTAGTGCTGTAATCAAGAACAAGACTACACTGTGATCACGTAAAGATTGAGACCAAAGTTAGATAGTTAGATGGAGTCAAAGATAAGAGCCAGACTCCGTCCACCTGGCACTTGCAAATTAAAAATCTTTTGGATCATGCTTTAAGCCGATTCTTAAAGGTGGGGTAGGCGATTCTAATCCGATACATGTCTTTTTGTCAGATTTAGTGAATATCTCCTCACGGCCCGCTAGTTGTCCGTTCAGTGTGTGCGCTGAAAAAAAAACCTCTGGTGTTTGTACACAGCCCTGGCTCTTTAAATGGAAAATTAAAAAAATGGCTTGGACTGAGCCACACAGCACTATTCCAGCCATTCCAGCCATGGTTTTTGTGTCAGGTAACCTTAAATGACTTTTCCATGGACATTCAGCTTACTTTCTAGTTTGCCAAGATATGCTGTTGTTGTGATGTTAGCTATAGTCGCAGGAGAGTTGTGAGTATCGCTGTCTGGAGGTGGTGTGCTGCTCTGGGAAACCATCTCATCCTCTCTGGCTGTTAGCTTTGCAGCAGCATCTGTAGCTACAGTTTGCTAATCCACAACCTAGCTAACGTTAGTTATATTGCTTACTGTGCCGTTGTTCGCTCTATATCATGGTATTTCTCATGGTACTGGATTTCTCCAGAATCGCATACCCCACCTTTAACTAGTAAATGACCACTTCTTATCTGATGAGTTAAACAATTTATTCAAGAATCTGTGGATGATGTGGGTGAAATGCAGTAATGGAAATATAAAGACATTTTACTCAAGTAAAAGCAAAAGTACTTGTTTAAAAATGTACTTAGATAAAAGTCAGTCAGTTATGTACGTTATTGCGTTAAATGTTTAAAAGAGGGGTGGGGGGGTAAAGAAAAATGTTAGATGATGATATATGATATTACTGTTTTAATTAAAGAACACAATTAGGCTACAAAATAAATTGCATTAAATGTCAACGTATACTGAAACAACATCATGCAACCGAGCGCTAATGTCCAAACCCAACTATAAATTTCATTTCCATAGACGACACTTTGCAGCCTGTGCATACAACCAGTTATACACAATTATAAATATACAATTGCGTCACTATGTGTAGCCTTACTAGAATTAATCAGAAAAGAGGACAAAACTCAGACAACAAAACAAAAATGACATAAAAATAAAAAGTCTGTGGACACCGCAATGGGTGCAACAAGTATTATTGCTTTTTATAGAATTAACAGTAGAATAAAACATCACCAAGGCAGACAACACAGAGATTTATAAACAATATAGACTCCACAGTAGCTGCAGCCACAAACACACATATACAAGCAAAGGAGAGACTGCGCAGTTTTTAGACACCACGTGGCGCATACACAGAGTTTTGTTGCTGGACAACACAGTGGCTGTTGACGTTTTCATCTGGAGAGTGAATTACAGTGAGTTTGTTGTTGTACTCGCCAACTCGCTACCTGACTGGCAGACCACAGCATGTGCGTCTGCAGCACTGTGTGTCAGACAGTTTGGTCAGCAAAACTGGGGCCCCTCAGGGGACTGTCCTCTCTCCCTTCCTCTTCACCATCTACACCACAGACTTCAGCTACCACATAGAGTCCTGCCACCTTCAGAAGATTTCTGATGACTCTGCTGTGGTGGGATGTATCAGCGGTGGTGATGAGACTGAGTACAGGGCTGTGGTAGGTAACTTTGTCTCATGGTGTGAACAGAACCATCTGCAGCTCAATGCGACAAAGTCAAAGGAGCTGGTTGTAGATCTACGAAGGGCCAAGGCACCAGTGACCCCAGTTTCCATCCAGGGGGTCAGTGTGGACATTGTAGAGGATTTCAAGTACCTGGGAGTACACATGGACAATAAACTGGACTGGGCTAAGAACACTCAAGAGCTTTACAGGAAGGGCCAGAGCCGCCTCTACTTTCTGAGGAGGCTGAGGTCCTTCAACATCTGCCGGATAATGCTGAGGATGTTTTATGAGTCTGTTGTGGCCAGTGCTATCCTGTCTGCTGTTGCATGCTGGGGCAGCAGGCTGAGGGTAGCGGACGCTAACTGGCTCAACAAACTGATCCGTAAGGCCAGTGGCATTGTGGGGGTTGAGCTGGACTCTCTGGCGGTGGTGTCAGAGAGGAGGATGCTGGCTAAACTACGTGCCATCTTGGACAGTGTCTCCCACCCATTCCATGACATGCTGGTCAAACAAAGGAGTACCTTCAGCAAAAGACTCCCCCCAAAATGTACCACAGAGCACCACAGGAAGTCATTCCTGCCTGTGGCCATCAAACTCTTTAACTCCTCCCTCTAAGTGTCAGTCTAAATGACCTTAAGTTGTAATTTTTGTACTGTTCATTAACTGCTAGCCCTGGCCTGGATGCGACCGCACCCCTTATACCCCCTAACACTCGGCCAGTGAACGTATACATCTAGAACATGATTATTTTCCAGAATGTCAGCTGAGTGTCACCTCTCTGGAGCTCTGCCCTTCTGCGGCCGCAGACACACCAGCAGCTTCTTCTCTGCTGCAGCTGCTGATTTGGCGACTCTCTTCTACTCCATTTTCACATGGTTCATCAGGACTTTTTCATATGACTGTCGTTCTTACTCTGTAACGGATGCGACCTGAAATGTAGTGAAGTACAATACTTGTGATAAAAAATACTTAAGTAAAAGTAAAAGTCAAAATAATTTACCCACTTTATTGAAGTTGTAGAGTTGACAACATTACACCTCTTATCCAAGAAGCTTTTTCAGTTCTGCCACCAGTCAGCAGAATAAATGATGCAGTCACTCCACTTGTTTGAGTCAGCCAGCAGACAGCGTAACTCTCTAATTGAAGATGTACATCACACTGCAACAGTTGCATATTATTAACACACAAAACAAGGGCCAATTGATCATTAGTGCATCAATATGTAGTTTGCATAAAATTATTTCCTTTAAATAGTCTGTGTTTGAGGTGACACAGGGCTGGCTCATCAATAATGTAAATGAGCCATTAGGGTATTAAGAGGCTGTCTGTGGGAATGACAGACCACCAAACGTCAGTGAGTTAATATCCAATACAGCACTCCCTGTCACACAGGCCAATGGCTGGGCTGATTACAGACACAAATTGCACCTACCTTTTTAACAGTTTAAATGCTTTTTTAAATAAGTATATTTATTGATTTACAAAAGACAAAATAAACCTTTAAGTGTGACATTGATTTACAGAGGTTTTAAAGCTCTTTGATATCAATTTATTAATTGTCAATATAAATTCTTGGAGTTAACTTACAGCAGATTGTTGTCTGTGACACAGTTTCAAATAAAAAGCAATTAGAGATGACTAAAAATGCAATGTATTCCTGAGGAGAATTCCCAATGAAGCAGTCAGAGCTCATCTCAGACCGTGCCCTTTGCCTCAATCCATAAGTGCTCCTGGCTGCCTCCTGCAACCTTGAGACTCCCCCTCTTCTCCCCTGTCTCCCTCCACTGTTCTCCATGTCTGCCAATAATAAGGAGCCAGATGAAGTGGCAGTGAGAGGAAATGTTTACCAAGAAATTGGTTGTGTCATCTTTAGAATCTGTGATGCAAGCCACAGAGAGGGATATCAATGCAATCCATCACACCATTGACTCTTGCAGGATAAAGGGTTCCAACTCACAGCCTAAAGGTTATTTAGACAAGAAAAGTCTGTTAGTCTGCAGCAAATTGTTGTTTTTACACAATGGTACAGTAGCCTGTAGCTAGCCACAATACAATACAGTAACCTCAACCCTAAATATATTTTAGTTTGAACTTTTAAAGCTGTCACAAGACAAACAAACACTAGAAGTGTTTAATTCAATTCAATTCAAATTCAGTGTATAGATTGTTGCACTCTGATCTCTCTGTGCATACTTTTAAATACAAGAACAGGCTGCTTCACATCTAGTGAAGGACATGGCTGAAGTATGGCACGTGGCAAACTGTTGGTGTTGGTGGCAAAGTAAAAAAAGCAGGCTATTTGTTTCCATCTCCTGCTGCCAGTGGAGATGCCTGTGGAAGCCTTACCTACTTGTGTGTGGGGTGCAAATTCACTCAGGGTGTTTAAATTCAGTTTGGACATTGGCCAGTGAAATTGTATTGGAATTTAAGTTTTCATATAATAGAGTCTTGTATATGGTATTGGAAAAATGTATACCGCTTGCTTTTCTGTGGACAATAAAATCAGACATACATATACATCCACACATCAGTCTCTATCAGTCTACATCAGTGGTTGTGTAAAGCTAGCCTATATTTGGGATGTTAGGATGAGGATACACAGTAATAGCTAAAATAATATGATCATACGTCTCAGTATGACTGGGCCATATCTTTACCTGCCACTCAGTGCCGATGCTCTGCCATCATCTCTGGATGCTAGCACACAAGGGGACTCGTTAGCCTACTATTTCAGATGTGACAGGCACACCATAATAGCCCAATTATGCCAAAATGCCAAATTTCACTCCAAAGGAAAAGGAGTGTGTAGTGATTAATGGTGAACACTTAAGGGGAAGAGTTAGACAACGCTGTTGGATAGGAGAAAATATGTATCAGGCTGCCTCTACTACAGATGCTTCCTCCCTCCTGACAACTGCAATTCATTTGAGATGCTATTAACATGCATAATTATGCTAATCAAGCAGTAATTAAGTGCCAATTCATCAGAGACCATTTTTTGTCTGTAATTTCATCAAGCATGGCTGTTGGGGTTTCTTTTTTTCTTGCATATTTCTTTATACAATATTGCCCAAATGAGGCACTCCCATTTTAGGTTTTTGAAGTTTGTAAACAGGATGTGTAAGAGATACGATGTAATGCTTCCCATCTCACACATTCATTGCATTTATACAAGAGGTTCATAAAACCACAACACATGCTGCATTCATGAATAAATACAATGAATTCAAATATATCATCATGAACCTGAATAACAAAATAGCCATTCGTCAATGCTTTCCAAAATAACGTATATGAGCATTTAAAAAACTATTCATATCAGTGTTTGCTGATGAAGGTTAAAGGAAAAGTTCGACATTTTGGGAAATAAGCTTATTTGCTTTGTTTCTGAGAGTTAGATGAGAAGATTGATACAACACTCACACATGTTTGTACGCTAAATATGAAGCTACAGTGAACTTAGCTTAGCAAAAAGACTAAAAACAGGGGGAAACAGCTAGCCTGGCTTTGTCCAAAGGTAACAAAATCTGCTCACCATCACCTCTAATACGCACTAATTAATTAGTCGTGCTTGACTTGTCACTTTGTGCTTCTGAAGCTTTTAATCACATCTTAAGTGAGTGGAGTCGCTCACACATCAAGTTCACAAGTGAATAGGAAGAGGATGGTGAAGTACTGTTCCTAGACAACTGCGTTCATGTAAAGACTGACAGGAGAACAAAGAATCTGTGTACAGAAAACCCACTCAGACAAATTTCTTAAAGGTGGGGTATGCGATTCTAATCCCATACACGTCTTTTTGTCAGCAAATATCTCCTCACGGTCCGCTAGCTGTCCATTCTGTGTGTTTGCTGAAAAAAAATCCGGTGTTTGTACACAGCCCTGGCTGTGGAAATAAACAAAGTGGCTCGTTCCAAGCCACACAGCACTATTCCAGCCATGATTTGTGTGTCAGGTAACGTTAAATTGCTTGCCCACGGACATTCATCTTACTTTCTAGTTTGCCAAGATATGCTGTTGTTGTGATGTTAGCTATAGTAGCAGGAGAGTTGTGAGTATCGCTGTCTGGAGCTGCTTTGCTGGCTCTGGGAAACCGTCTGGTCTTCTCTGGCTGTTAGCTTCGCAGCTTTGCAGCAGCAACTGTAGGGACAGTTTTTTAACTCACAACCTAGCTACTGTTACATTACTTACTGTGTCGTTGTTCGCTCTATATCATGGTATTTCTCATGGTATTGGATTTCTCCAGAATCGCATACCCCACCTTTAATTTTGACTCTAACCTTACAACATAAAAGATAGATATCAGTAAGACCCAGAAGTCACAGTTCTCAAGTACTTCTGCCATCTCTGATTGTGCTTGTGGCCAGCTTCAGATTCATTTACACATTTATGATGCAATTGTAGTGTTAAAATGCTATTAAAAAAAGTACGTATGTTATTTTGAATAACTGGCAGCAGTATCTCTTCTCCACTGTGTTTTGATTTTTGCAAACAATGGGAGCCAGTAACTTCTGCTAAGTATGGTAAACCTGCAGTGGAACAGGTACTGCAACTGATGATTGCAAATGCAGGATATACGATACAGTATGTATAAATACACGCATATCGCTGGAATGACACTTTTACTCAGCAACACTTCAAGAGTGTTTTGCATTCATTGTCTGTCCTCTTTAAAGATTGTCTACATTAACCTCTACTGATTGACTTTCTCTTTGTGTCCCTGTAATGGGCCCTGAAGAATAAGAATAAACTAACCCACATAAAGAACTGCAGTCTCAGTGTGCATCTTCCAAAAGCTGTCTAAAACAAAGTTTCTTTTGGCATGATCCCAGTTGATACACAACTATTTTACTCTGAACAGGAGCTTTGAACGATGTCTAGGAGAGACAAATATTACCAAACGAAATCCAGTCATCATAAGTGGTTTAAGGTTTTTGCTGCATTCATGTACTGTATTTTCACAATTTACAGGTACATTTTTCCTCATACTCAACAAAAATCTTCATTCTCCAGAATGATTTGCCATATCTCTGCCCCTGCTTTGGTGCACAATGCGACGTCCTCTGAGGCAGTGTGGCACATATGAAATGTTATTTGCAATGGCATTCCTCTATCCAGTTTCACCCAGAGAGTCAGACAGGTGTTCTCATTGGACATGAAAGTCTCTGGTGATGCATGTCAGTCTTGATCACCCATGATGATGGCCTGAGGTAAGGAAACTGCTTCCATTCCTCTGACATGGGAACTCTTTTGAGTTTCAGCACTTTTATGATAGTTTTGGCAGCTAGAACAACCATTCAGACATTGAGGTGGACAGTCGCAACTCCCTTTTTATCAGTCTTATGCTTCAATTTTCCAGATGCTTTTTCTTGACTATGACAGAATTTGTCATTTTGCTCTCTGACTACCTGTGTGTGTCTCAGACCACCAGCAAAATGTCCCCTTCTCTATTCTTATGCCAAGAGTGTGTCACTTAGTCACAGCATCCTCCCAATGGTTTCAACATTCTGGAGTACTGTTTGTCCTGGTGTGTAATGTTAATAATGGTTATTGAAATTGTACAACTACTAAAACTCCTGTAGTTTAAAAGGCTGCATTACACTTTTGGGCGAGTGCATTCAATAAGACATGCTTCTAGTTGCTCAGCTAGTTATAAAATATTTTGTACCACGCTGACAAAAGTAAAATAACAGTAGAATTATTTAAGATATGAAAGCCCCAGCAACAGAAGCAAGTCATCTACCTTTGTATTCATTCAGAGTAACTCTAAGCTTATTAATGCAATATATATTATAGCTGTAACAGCTGTCTAATGTAGCATTTTTTTTTACATTAGATTTAATAAGGGAGCATGTAGTATACCTCATCCTATTAACAAATGCCCAGATGCAATGTTGACTAAATGACCAGAGTGGTGAAACAATGCTCAATCTTTAGTGGGTTGGAGGACTCCTTAGATGTCTCTATAATTGTCTTATCTCACAGTGACTGATCTCGTGGCTGTCTCTCAATGAACTGGCCACATTTCAGGCAATGTAAAAGCAAGTCAAGAAACTAAGAATGACAGGAAGCGAATGGCCTTGGCTACCAATAAAAAGCCTCCTTGGCGCCAAGGGGGCTGATCATAACCAAGCTCTTCTACTCCAGTTCCCCAAATCACGTTCCATCATGCTTGTTTTGGACTGCCACTGTCACAGTTTCTATGTGGTGACTTCAGATCATCTGCAGATAATTTGAGAGATTTATAGCCGCTGAATTTGGGAGTAAATATTATAAAACTACATCTAAGCCAGAAAAGGGATGCACTCAGCATGGAAAGCAAACAGAAAGAAACAGCCTAGTTGATGGTGGTTTACTGTACAGGATGAGATGGGCTCTGAGGTTTGATGGGGCAGAAGAAGGTTCATGCAGACGGCTGGCTGCTCCTTTTGACGGCGTGTCAGGGTTGGCTCGCAAGCTGCTCTGCCGCATTTGGGTGATGCAGTCATCATTGTGGCAGGCCTGTCAGAACAAACTGGTGTGCTGGAGACAGATACAGCTTTAGTGGCTGGATGGGGAGTATGCAACACATGCACCACCCTAACATCGAATATGTTCCCCAAACTGGCAAGCTGGTGGCAAGTTAATGACAGGAACGACCAGTGACATCATATAACAACATGATTACGCTCCACTAAAGACATCTAAGGGAGTACATAGATCAAACAGACAGGGTGATGACTTAAAGCACTAACACTCTGGCTACTGCCGTTACTTTAAACAGGGGACTAGTTAACAGAATATAAGTCTGCCTCTATAATATTAATGGAATATTTCACCACAAAAGTGATACAGAATAAATAAACATGACACACACACACACAAACACACAGAAAGAAGATGAGACAGAGAAGAGAGTGAGCTCAGGCATTGCCAAGAGGGGGTTTGTGTTGTATCACCAATGCAGTGTTTTTATTTGTGATGTATTCAAATGTATTGACAGCCACAGTGGGAGAATAATGTGTAATCATTAGCATTTGCATAGGATTTGCTAATTATTTATGCAATGTAAACCATGATAATTTACTTCTTATACTGCCATTAATAAGTTACTTGGAAATGAATAAATATCACAATCGTTTTCACTTAATTAAAACAATAGATATCATATTACAAGATAAGATGTCAGTCATACCACAGTCTCCTGCACATAGCAATTTACTGCTATATGCAGGAGACTCACAAGTGTTGTGAGAGAGGGTGACACAAATAATAGCTATTAAACTGTCAGCTAGTGGAGGCTGGATCACATTACCAAAATTAGCTAAGATGCACTATTATAAACAATGCCATAACAGATGCATACATATACACAGATAAACCCAAATGAATACACACACACACAACAGAATTTACACAGCTGTACAAAATAGAAAGACATTTGGATATATTTACAGTTTTTTTAATGCTTTAATGCATGCCTGTTTGTATTCTTGAAAGTGATAATTTGTATTCTGACTATTTAACAGTCTAAAAGTGCATATAATATTATTCAATTCTGTTTCTAATCCTGGACAGTCCATCACCCACCTGACCAATACACAAACTCCAGAACTCTAATTTGGAACCACCTGAGACTGAGCCCAGTATCTGATTAATGATGTAACATCCTCTCATGTCCTTTGCGCTGGAATGATTCCCATGTTCCAATCTGTCCAGCTCAAAGTGTAATTACAAATGTAGTAATGCGGTCCAACAGGCCACGCGCTCTTATAGTAAATTAGGGGCCGAAGCAGTGTCACAGTGTTACCCCTCACTAACAAATACCTACAGTACAAAAAGGGGAAATTAAACAATAATGCAGAATGGCTGAAAGACAAAGAAGCTTTTTTATATCTAAATACTCAGTGGTGCACCTCAGAGTAAACTGTGAAGGTTTAGCGCTGGTAGTCTTTATGGCACGACATATCCACAGGCAACACTGACATCTGCTGGTTTAAAATAAGAATACATTTTTAAAATACCTTTTCATCAGCATTTATGCTGCCTTTTATCACATACAGCAGTTACTTCCCAATCATTAAGAAAAAAACATTCATATATCACAATTACCTCCTTTGTATTTCAGACTTTTACATTTGCAAAACCCACTATCCCAATCCTCACTCCTGCAGCCCCCTAATTTCCATTTAACATGGATCAATTGAGCAGTGTTACACACTTATCAGCAGGACTAATTTATTTATGAACCTTTCATTTGTAATCATTGATCAGGATGTTCTCCGTTAGGGAACTAATGATATGCAGAGGTAAAAGATTCCCTAATTATTGTGTTTGGTCTAATTGAGGCTGTGTGCTTCTGCAAGAGGGTTCAGAGGGGAGCTGACTGCTGCCCTGTCTGCCACACTTCCAGACACGCCAGCAGAATCCTAGTAGATTCATTAGGACTGAAATTGTAAAAAAAAAAAAAAAAAAAAAAAACACTCCCACATGGTGCCGTTTATTGAGACTTTGTATCATTACAGCACTTAGTCTGTAGAAATGAAATATTCTTACCAATACCATGTCTATCTCATTTGGCAAATACAGTAACTGCATAACAATTATAATACAGTGGTATTAGATGAAGTGGATATTAGTTAAAAGCATGCAAATAGCAAGCCATAGGCAAATTTAGCACTAATCAAGGCTATCGTATCTGCTACATTTCATTTGGCCTTTGAGTTACAGTATGTTAAGAGATGCCATATCACCACCACTCTACCCTTTCGCTTCAGTCCAAAGAATTAGCCAGAGGTTAAAGGGGTGCAACACAATCCGGAGCTCCTTTATTTGATGTGACCCACTCATGAAGACAGTTATTTATTTTGAAGACCAAAAATGCAATACACAACATGGCACTTGGTTGTAGTTGAACAATGAAATTGTCAGAATTATTTCCTTGTCTTTTACTTGTCCATCATGAAAAATGCAAAGGGGCATAGACATGGTACTTTGTACTAGGATCTATCATGTTTGTTATTTTTTTCTGAGATAGTCAGAAATAGTTGAAAATGGTTTAAAATTTAAGCTATATATTGTGTTACATCCTTTTGATTATACAAACAAACCACAGAAAATCTTTTTGGGGTCAACAACATTCACTGGACCATGACTGTCTATAACTGCCTCTCTATAAGCAGGAAATGCTCCTAAACACCAGATTATGTTTCGGTGAAGTTGGTAATGTATCTTTCTTTTTTTTCTATACTATAAACAAACTTTTCAACTGTGTAAAAACAACCCAATTTAAATCGAAGCTGTCATTATTCACCAACAAGAGGATCATTCATTGTTTGATTCATTTATTTAAATTAACACCAACCAAATCAAACCAGGATCCATTTCAGTCTTGTCATCTACATTAAAGCAGCTATTCAGGCTCTTCCACTTTAAAGAACCTGGGCTGGAACAGACCAAACCTCCTGTACAATAGTGGGGTGCCAAGCATTCCTGCATTTTTTTATTTTTTAACCAGTAGTGGGCAGTCTTGGATCAATTGCCCATTCAAGGTCCTAAGATCCATCCTCAGGAAGTGATGTCATCCTAAAACATTAAAAGTCCTGGCACCACACACACAAAACTGCCACCACACACTCAAATATACTGCAACAATGCTAATCATTTGCATGTGCAATTAAAAAGTCTCACAACTTAAAACTACATCTGTAAATATGATCAAGCTGTTCAGAGACAACAGTAAGCATTTAAGCACCCGATGGCAGCAAAAGCATTTGCTTTGATGGAGACTAATAGTTCGGTTAGGTCTTTTTTTTCTTCTTCTCAAAAAATTCCAACAAGACTAACTGTTGACCTGATGTTTATTATATTACTGCATATTCACAAAGATCTCATAAAACAAGGCAACATATGGGCAGGAAAATCCCAAAGTATACCAACAAGCCTAATTTGAAGGTGTTGAAGAGTAAGTGTACCATGTAGAAACAAAATTATTTAAATTGCGGGGTTTTTTTATCAGTCATACAGAAAATGAATGAAACCTTCTTAAAGTAACTGGCGTCAGCTATTATACTGTACAGTCAATCCAAATATATAAGAAGAAACGGTCATCAGTATTATAACTAAATCTTCAGAAGTTTAAATACAAAATGGTCAGGTAAATGCATTGTTTTAAAGCTAAAGTATAAGCTTTGGAATCCAACTGTATAAGGAATGCAGAGAGCAGCTTTCATAAAACAATTCACACAATGTCACTATTCATCACCATTTTAGATGAATATTCTTTAAGTAACATCTGGTTTAAAATACATTAACGACAATTAACATCACCTGCGAAACACAGCATCTTTGCAGCCCATCCAGCAAATCACCACATGGATTCATCTTGGGTACAGTTCTGCATTAGAATTTTCCACTGATAAATCACTTAGTGGGTGAGAGGGGAGTGTGGTGGAGAGGGTGGAGTTTCCTACTGTATTTTCTGAATTATTGTTTTGGGCCATTAGCCTGAGGTTTTATCCGCACCAGCTCCCGCCTCTCAGCCTGTCTGTCCAAGCTGGGGCTGAGGCCCCTAAGTGCTGCAGAGGGCAAGCGAGAAACCCCATTCACTGTCAGTGCTCCACTGTCTATTGGGCAGATATAATCTGCAGATTCATCAGGTTTCCTCTTTCTGAGGTGACTGAATTGGGTGAAGCCCAGCTTCTTTGGCTGAAAACACAAAAAAGTCCATCCCATTAATAAATAATTTTGATTTCATGTTGCAACAACCACAGAACATTTTGATTCTTCGATTGTGCTCTTACCTTTACTTTAGCAGTGGTGGTGAGGGGCACATGGCCTGTGGCATTGCCATACTCTCGCTTCTCCTGCGTAGCCTGAGTCCCCACCAGGGCAGAGAAGGCGGTGGCGAGGTGGCGGCGGAGCAAAGTCTTCTGTGGAGGAATATTTAACAGCAGGGCCAAAGTCTCTGAGCTGAAGCGAGGCTCAAGGATCTATGGAAGAGCATATTGACAGCAAATGGCAGAAACACATTTAGGACTCCAGGCACGTAATGTAAGCATGTAATGCCAATATGACTTGAAAAAACAACAGTACTTACAATCAGCCCACCATGAACGCCGCTGCCCCGCAGATTAGGAGCATATTCAGCTAGATCCACTGCTCTTAGCCACTCCATCACACGATGGTTAGACCACTGCACCACCTCTGAGGGAGAGGGCTGTCTCTAAGAAGTTAAAAATAAAAATATGAATTGGCATTATACCCCCTTCCATCTCACTCATTTCTGTTTAACCCCTTTTCTAAATACACTAGAAGTGGGCAGAATGAAGCTTAGACAGCACTAGGACTTTGGAAGCAATTGTATGAAAGGAAAAATGCTCTGTGTTTGAAAGCATTTAACGTCTGCCTGTCTGTCGCTATCTTTTGGGCAACTGTTCACCTCAGTAAAACACTTGTTGTGTTACATTCTCTCAGCTGTGAGTGTCGAATTTACACACAAAATGTACCATAACATTAAACATAAAACAACTGCTACGTACAATACACCCTGGCACAATCCACCATTACCTCTTCCCCTGGCCTACGTCGAAGACAGTTGGGGTTGAATTTGTTGGCATGAAGGACATGGATGGCACATTTAATACTGAGATGATGAAGCTGGCTGGTGACCTTTAGAGTCAAGAGGTCATTCTGAGTGAACAGCAAAAGAACATCAGTGAACTTTTTGGAAAGTGTACAAATTCATACCATTGTTTTATTTTTTGTTTTTAAATCATGTCTGAAATTTAAATGAATGTATTTGCAGGCATATAAAATGTTACAGTACATGCAGGATTAAGTCTTACCACTGTGAGGTATTGTATCATTCGACCATCTACTCGAGCTTCATGGAATTGGTCTTTATACTGAGGCAAACCAATATCATCCAACCAGCCTAAATGAGTGAAAGTCAGACATTAATTCACTTCACTCACTAGCTGTCAGCTGTCAAAACATGTTCACTGCTCAGTTAAGATACAGTTCCTGGTTTTGAATTCTGGCTATATTTGCATTTTTGCAAACATATTTACATCTCACACATTACATTTCTTTGTTTGGTTTGTGGCATGAAAAGTCACTCTCTATTTGTAGATCTGATTCAAATGAGAACATGCAGCATGAGAAGTTCAAAATATTCCATGTAGAAAGAGTCAGACTTACGGGTGACCCAGATGTAGTCCAGCTCTGACGATTTCTCTATAACTTTAGTGGTGAATGCACTCAGAGCAAGCTGCAGCTTCTTCCTGTGCAGTGGATTCTTCATACCCATTTCCTAAAGGTCAGAAAGGACTGTCACAATAAAATTTAAGATTGGGGTATATTGGTGGTTTACCC
The DNA here is from genome assembly GCF_020085105.1 of Siniperca chuatsi. NCBI lineage: Eukaryota > Metazoa > Chordata > Actinopteri > Centrarchiformes > Sinipercidae > Siniperca > Siniperca chuatsi. The sequence continues at coordinate 19,879,973 of NC_058042.1, forward strand.
CCACACCATGCATGGACATTTTTTTCTCTGATCTTATACTTAAATACTGTGTATCAGAGATTTATAAATACGTAATCACTGAGTTGTAAATTCAAGATGTTTTCGCATTGTTTGGTTTAAAGTGACATTAACTGCCCTGTTTTATTCTCTGACCTTCTCAAAGTCCTGAGGTGTGGCAGACAGCAGTGTCTGTCCGTTTTCAACCCACTGTCTGGTGAGATTAACATACTGGCCCAGTCCATAGTCCTCTAGCCAGCCACACACCTGCTCCTTGGTCCACTGGCTGAATGGAATATTCATATCACTGTAATAAAAAAAGCACATACAAGATTATTGACTGATTAAAAATAAAGTATTTAAAATGGCAATCTTAATACACAAATCACACCATATATTTAAAACTGAATTTGTTATGCTAAGCAAGGGCATATGCTTGGTCTCAACATTGGTAGAGACACAACAACCCACCCCCTCCCTGAATTTATGAACGATTCTCTGTCAAAATCAGCAGGGGGAGGTGCATAGAAACAGCTGTTTGTGGCTTGCATTGCATCTCTCTCTCTCTCTCTCTCTCTCTCTCTCTCTCTCTCTCTCTCTCTCTCTCTCTCTCTCTCTCTCTCTCTCTCTCTCTCTCTCTCTCTCTCTCTCTCTCTCTCTCTCTCAGCTCTGTCCATTGTTCTGAAACAACAGCTAAGCTATAGTCACATGTATCTCTGCCAATGATTTGACTTAGCCTCTGGAATCAAAATGATCTAATATGACTTTACTCCAAAGATAATGCGAGAGTTCGCTCAAATATTGGTAGGGACAATTCTGTCCTCCCAAAATATTGTCCCTACCGTTCATATGCAAACCCACGCCCTTGATGCTAAGAGAAGCCCTAGAGCCTCTATTTAGGAAGTGGTGGAGGTGGGGATGAGGCAGGACAACCAAATCAGATTATTTTAAAGCAGCGAAGTATAATGGTGACCTGGCTGATACAAAACCCTCAAACACTTAAAATAGGAGTGCTGTACTACAAGGCCAGGTAGAGGCACACTGAGCTTTACCGTGCAGGGTCATAAGATTCGGGGGTCCGGGTCAGTCTGGGTCCTGCTGTCGCACGCAGTCCACCTCTTCTAAACTGACCGGCATCTGGATCTGCTGCCTGGAGCCCTCCAGACTGGGTTCTTCGAAGTCTGTATGGATGAGGGTAGCTCTCTGGATAAACATGCTGGAAACTACTTTCATTCTCAAAGTAAAATAATAGAATTGATTTGGCACAATGTAAGATAAAGGTGATAATACTTTAAATTACAGTAGTCTTTTAATACTGAAAGTCACTTAATCATTTATTACTCAACATCTGACAGTTTTGTTTAATTTCAGGCATTTTATAGCAAATGTTTACTTGGTAAATGTAGTAGCAGAAGGATAGTTTAATATATGCATAAATTATTTCTTAATAAAAAAATCTGTATTTTTTTCTCTTTACATCATATAAACCTATATATCTTTTTTACACAACTGAATACATTTGATATAAACTATATTATTTAGACTTACAGTACATATTTATATATTTTTTTTATTCAAATCTTGGTCTATTTAATGTTTGGTTGTCTGTTTTTGACCTACATCATCATCTGTGTTGATGTATTGTTGATGTATCAATGTATTTTCACACACACACACACTCACTTTCCCCAGAGTCTCTTGAAGCTTCTGTTATTCTTCATGTACTCTGGTGAGCCCACAGCTCGCTGGCCAGGCTGTGTGTTAGCTCCAGAATGAACAGGGGAATTATTGCTTGAAGTGCTGTCATAAACTTTCTCCAACTTTCCTTTAAGAAAGTTACAAAAAACACAGTCAGTGGAATTCTACTAAGTACAAATATGGTTCAAATTATATGAATGTACTGTAGAGGGCTACTTAGATGCAACATTTTATAGATGCATTTGATTAGTTAAAAATGGCAGTTTATTTGGGATCATTAGAGCAGACAGCCTCATTGTAATCTTGCCAAATAAAAAGCATTTCAATTATGCTATTTAAAAAGCTTAGACTGTCTAAATATATAGTTTCCTGTCGTTGAGCCATTGTTAAAGACAATATCTTGATGATGATGATTGAGTAGAAAGCAGAAAAACCCTTTTTTCCCCTCTTTGCATACCAAACAGAACATTAAGAGCTAAGTAGCACTTGTTTGGTGGTCTGCCTTTTCACAGTGCTCCATTCATGAGAGGCAGCGCAGGTTACAGACCATTGAGTTCAGCAAATAATTCATCAGTTAATGCCCCATGAAAAAGAAGGGGTTTAAGCAAAATTTTACAATGTGTGATCTTTATAATATAAGCAGCAGTCAGAGAGAAATCAGGGTGGGGCTCAAGTTAAAACTGGTCAGTGAAGCTGAGGAAGGGTGGAGCTGGGAAGAATGTGGTCAATCAAAAGCAAGAGAGAGGGTGTGTTTGGTAAGAAAGTCTATCCCATGATCCATCTGCTCTGTCAGGAGCCTCTGCAATTAGTTGTGATCAAAGGTACAGTTTTCGTCTGGTCAAAGGAGAGTGGTTTGCTCCAAATGTGAATACTGCCTTTGCTTATGGGAATAACTGGCCCCTGACAATTCCACAGAAGAAGGAAGTCTGATCCTATATCAGGGATTATTACTGCACACTATCCATCATATCATAAATAACATTACGTGTAACCTGAGTTAATATGTCTGGATTTACTTTGGCTGGAGTCTCCATCTTCACTCCCATCTGGAGACTTTTGACTCTGGATTGCACTGCTGCTGTCTCCGATCCCATTCGGCTCTGACAGAGAGGAATTCACAGGCAGCGTCTGACTTCTGCTGTCACCCAGACCACTCTGGATAAACCACACACAGATACAAATAGAAAAGACAGCAAAACCATGCTAAAAGCAGATATATCATGAAAACATCTGTAAATATATGTACAAAACACTATAATGTTCATACAAATGAGCAAACTCTGAGTTCTCTTCTGCATCAATCATATAAGAAACACAAGTACAGTAGCTTATATATACTGTAGAAAAAATAAGGATTGGAAGCATTCAGGGTTTATTATATACATTAAAAGATAAATGACAAATTCTTAGCATATTAGATTTGTATGATATTTAAAAAATACCTTTTGTAAAGGTCCATTTGTTAGGTCATTCATGCTACTTGATAAAGTCTGTGGTTCTGTCCTGAGAAGATAAAAGCACAATTATCTCAGTAAAATCCAACTAAGAGATAATTGGGTCTTCCATTGACAAAAAGCTGCTTCAGTACCTGGAATCACTGTCCTTCTGGACTGATGAAAGAGATGTTTGTTGGGAGGAAGAGCTGTTTGTGGAAACCTGTGATACCTGTGACGGGTAAAAAAATTAATTTAGAGAAACTAAAATAATAGTCAAAATCATGCAAACAAAAATATTTAGCTAGTATGAGACCAGCTTAATTGTTTTTACCCACTTCAGACTTTACATCCTCAGATTTTGCACTGGCAGAGTCAGTGTTCTTCATCAGTCCATGCTCTTCTTCCTCACTGCTGCTTGACAGAGTCCTACCATTTGACAGTGAACGAACAGCAGGTGGAGCTACAGGAACAAAGAGAAGGACTATTTTTTCCGCAAATAAATCAGTGGCATACGTTTCTGTTAAGAAAGGAAGTGTGGTGGGTTTCATTATGCTCAATCGTTGTTGCTAACATAATACAAATGCAGCAAGGGAAGGATACATTAGTAAATAAGCTTATTACCTTGCCTTATGGTGTGAGTGACCTCTCTGAATTGCCTGCACTGATTCAGGAGCAGAGTGAGCTCTTCAATACGTCGGTCCTGAAGAAAACAGAGAAGGGGGTTCAAGGCCAACAAAACCCAATTAAGATGTTTATCTAAGATTAGGAAACACACATATGGACTGTGCATCACTCTGTTATTGACCAGTATGCAACAAAACCGATTCTCTTTCACCATATGGTCTGTACATCATAATAGTGGATAGGGAGGGGATTGACACAGGCCTGGGTAGAAATCTTAGTTGTGGTAACGAGCTGTGTGGAGTGTGTGTTTTTTGAAGTGGTGCCCATGCCTGGTTTTGTCATGGTTCTCTTAATGCAGCTCACTCCAAAATTAGGCTTGGCAGGTCGAGGCCTACTTAAGTGTGGCTTTGCCTGAAATGGCTCGCCTTGGGGTGTGTGTACGTGTGTGTCTTCACTAGTGTGCCACATGTAGGTCCGCGTCTGTAAGTCTTTAAAGTCCAAGATTCTCTGGGAGGGAGAATACAAAAGCCCCTCTGTACTATAAATGGTTGGTGGGCGGCGCCTCTAAGAAATGACAACATCTAAAAACAGTTACCTTCTAACCTTTTAAACAGCAGCGATGATAGCACTATATGCAGGCCAGTAGGACACTTTACATTGTAGTAAACTGATGACAACACACATGCTGTTCTACACTGCATAATCACATACAGCGGTGGTGACCAGAGAGAAAGCATAGGTTTCCAGATCACTGGTAACTTACCTTTTCATCATTGGCAGCTACCAGTGATTTCATTCCACTCCTAAGCTTCTGCAGTTCCTGATCTATAAAGAGAAATCCCACTCTGATTATTAATCTGTATAGGCAGCTGTTCATGTCATATAAAGTAGAATTTTGTATAGACATTGGTATAGGGTTATTTAGAAAAAAAGTAAAGGCAAAAATACACGCTAGCATGATTTATCCTTTACTAGAGTGCCATCTAAACCGTGTATTTTTAGATTCACCCAAGCCTTTTTTTAATCCACCAATCATAGCTTTAGCCATGTCAGCTTTTACATATTTGGGCCCACAGTCCATAGACACTTGCTTTGTAACAACTGCGGGCATACAGGCAGCATTGCTGTTCAGTGACAGTGATTATACTAAGCAAATACCCCAGATAAGTGTTTATCTATGATGGACAAAATTAAGAACAAACAAGACATTGTGCTTTCAGAAATCCATAAAGACAAAGAAGCCGGAGGGAAGAGAGATAATGCATCAAGTAATTTTGGAAACCAGTTGGTGATTGAAGCTTCCCCTCAGAGCAGAAAGAAACAAAAGATAATAAAATAAAGAGACATGTCTGGAGAAAGGAAAGAAATTAAAGATCAAAAGTAGACATGGCCCATGGGTTTACAATAATTTTCATTAAGTTCTGTTCAGGCTTACATTTGGTGTTTAGCCTCTTCCTGTACATCTCCTCTGAGAGAGAGAGAGACAGAGACCCATGATGAGACAGGTTATTAAGGGCCAAGACAGACTTTTCCCACAGCTGTTACTGCAAGTTAATGAATGCAAAAAGGAATCATTAACTGTGTCAACTATCAGGCTGGGTAACTTTGTCAGAGGTTTTGGCAGAGTGGCCGAGGGCTTGAAGCTAGGTGCTTTGCTTACCTCTCTCCGAGCTCTCAGGGGATAGAGAGGGTCTGGCCAGCAGCTGAGTGTGCAAGCTCTCGATCTCAGCGTTCTTACTGAGCAGAAGCTGCTGAAGGCTGCTGATCTCTGCCTGTGGGTGCCACACAGTGAGAAATCTTAGCAGAAAGGACATGCAGTTCTGCACAAAAGTACTGTATGTGCCAACACATGTCTGTTTAAACACGCATTCACATTCACAAGAACAAGACATGTACATGCATCTTAATTTAAAGTGCCAGCACACGTCCTCACTTGAAACCCAAGTTTTGTAAGATAATAATGCTTTCTTCCATCACTACCTATATATATATATAAACCACAACAAAGTGCAGAAATGTTTTTCCTCTGAATTTTAGAGAATCAAATACTAGTCTGGAGTTTATAGTTTGTTTTGAAATAAGTTACAGAGTATAAGGAAAAAACAGATGGCAATAAAGTTAAGTTCAGGCAGATCTATTTGCCAGTGTGTTCGGTCTGTATGTTGTGTAGAATAAAGTGGAAGGTGGAAAATATACTTTTTGCTTCACATACCACATCATACCCCTGTTTTACTTTATCAAAACATTATTCCCCACAGGTTTGTATCTGCCATATCAACATCTGTAGCCAATTATTCTAGTGTGCATTAAGATTTTCTTAGTTTGATTTTAAAAAAAAGTGTCTAGCAATCTGCTACCAGTAACCAAAGCTCTAAACTGAGAATAACAAGGAAGATATTTCTGTGAAATGTAGTATTTGTTCATTTTGCAATTGCATGGTGATACAGTTGGCGGGTGTAGTTCGGTAGAAAGAAAATAGTTCCTACATGAAACTGCTCAAAACAACGTCTGTGGATTATCTTGAGTAACCGGGTCATGATTTCTGGAAAGAGACAGTGCTATTGAGTTTTTCAGATGTATTTTTTGGCGCTTTGAGCATCACAAGCCGAGTGCCATATCGTTCCATTATAATCGAGAGGGCAGACATCTCTACTGCTGATATCTCCAAAACTCGGGAACTAGCCCCAAAACAATCTAGATGGATAAAGAGCACTACAGGTAAGAGGAAAATTATGTATTTTTGATTTTGGGGTGAACTGTCCCTTTAATGCCATGGGAACATGCTAAAGTATACAAGTAGGACATTAAAAAAGGACTAAGCCATCATTAAATCTATTTCTACAGTACTTTAAAATAGAAGGTAAAATAGTTCTCAGACTTCTTAAGAAAACATAGGTGTGTGTGCAAAACAGAATGACTCACTTAACTGGCTGGAACATCGGATTGGACAGCATTTAGGAAAGTTGAGTGGACAGTTAGCAGTGGAATTTTGGCACTGATGGTGTATTGCAAAGTCTAGACACCATGAAATTCAGAACTTTTTTTTACCTTTGTTGCTTTGAGTTTCTTCTCATACTGTAGCTTCTGATCCTCCAGGTACTCCACTTTGTCCTTGAGAATCCTGAGCTCCTTAAGTAAGCCCTAAAACAGAACATTTAGATATTCAGGTCATGTTCATAACTCTGCACATAACACACAATATTAAATGGCATGAAAAGCACCCATTAGTTGTGTCACACATTGATGCATAACAGATGAATATGATTAGCTTTGCTGTTTTTCCAAACAGGAAAGTTGCACACTGACATTGAGCGCTGCTAAGGATATTTGGTGAGTGCTTGTTTCATTTGCATCTTAATCTAAACACACACCAAAGTGAGGCAGCCCATGCTGTACACAACATTAGAAGTCATGCAGACAGGTGCCTACACTTTTTCCTCCACAGTGGTACTGCTGCTCTGCATCTGAGCTACCGTCTCCCAGGCTGTGTGTGTTCCCATCAGGCCCATCTGGAGCCTCTTCTAGTTTGTGCATCACCCCTAAGGTTCTGTCACAGGACGGCCCGGGCTTTGAGCCCTGGCCATCAGTGGACTCAGCAGGGCACGCCACTGGAGAGCTGCTGTCAGCCGGGATCTCCAAGGCCTTTTTCTCCTGGATCTTGCTATTGATCTCCTTCTGAAACTTACACATCTGCTCCTGCAGCTCACTAATAAAATTCACTACAATCTGACAGATGCAGTGGGGGAGAGAGAAGTGAGAGAAATGTTTAGAAAGAGAAGAGGAAATATTGTGATAGATGTGTAGATGTCTGTCTGTGTTTGTGTGTGAATAAATCTTTCTAGAAGTGATCTTTCAAATCAGTTTTTTCCTCTACCTTATGTCTACGTAATATGATATTTTAAATCCCGAGAAAGTCTAGATTTGGTCTTGAGCCTGAATACATGAATATGATAGTGAGCCTGTATTAGAAACAAATCCTTGGCTGGTTTATACAGACACACTGGGCCAGTTAGTCTCATCTGGTCTAGGTGAACACATATTATTTTGTATTTGTTCATGAACTTGAATTTCCCTCTTGCTTCAACCATAACTGTATTAACATTATGCTGTGCCACATTCCTGAATTCATGCATATCAAGTTTATCAAATGGGTAGTTTGCACTGATAAATTACAAAACGGGTGAGCAGGTTTGCCATCTTTGGGAGGTGATCCGTGCCCATGTTCCTTCAGAAAGAGTGTAAACAGCAGCCGAGTTATGCTCGGACTGTGGACAGAGGAAGTCTCACTTGGGGTCCAGTACAGCGGATGTGACAGATGATATTGAGTGCCTCCATGGCTAAATTTAACTATGAGTTTACTGGCTCCACAGCAAGGAGGCTTCCACACGTTGTGTGATGTGTGTGTGTGTGTGTGTGTGTGTGTGTGTGGACATGTTTGTGTAGTAGAGGCAGCACATGGGAGGCCAGTAAAGTGTTCAAAGCAGATTTTTTTCTATTCTCCTTAAGTCCAAGCAGCTGTTGTAGGGAAAGTTGGGTTTGTGCAAATGATGAGAGCAGGATTAAGAAGTGCTGAAACACTGCTGTCTACTAAAACACAGGTAAAGTATGCCATTTCTTTCTGCTTAGATATACAAATCAAATCCCTATAAACACTCAAACATATTTAAGTAAATCTACTTTTTTCATTTACTTTATAGATGTCAAATGTTTTTAGGAACATGCCTCCACTTAGGAAGAGGGTCCTTTTTTCAGAATGGCCCAGTCAACCTTTACCCACCACCAAGAACAAAATTCTCTGGGCTGAAGCCTACACACACTCATATTTGGCCCACCATCCATCATGCCAGCTCTGTTATGCCTGAACTCTTTTAACCTGAGGACACAAAGGCTCTTAGACCAGCAGTATTTTGACAGTAACTACATACATTACTGTATCCTGTCTGGTAGTAGTGCTACTTTCCCTGCCTCCCCTTTCTCCAATTCATATGGCCTCTGAATGCCCAGGATGTCTGCTGGTAATCGATCTTAAGTAAATACATGATTCAGTTTAAAATGACAAAAATTGAACCCCTTGGAGACTTTTTTCCTGTACACTTTGCCCAGGAACAACAGAGCCAGGGTTTGGGTGAATGTTCCCCTCCATCCTTCCAGAAAGTGTTTATGGTCTTCCATAAAATCAGCAGCTGACTTCAAGGTTAGATCCATCAGAGGCAGATTTTTGTGTGTACCCTCGTCATTCCTGGCAGAATTAGGTTCAAATTTCGAAGGACTGAAGTAAAACAGAAGTTCCTGAGGATTTTAGCTAAACTAATTCCTCATTGCAAACAGTCCTTGGTGAAACAAACCATAAGGTCATTTGGATATGAAGCATTCACGCAAATTTTCTAATAGAAAGTGAAATTTATTTGCAAAATTATAGTCAGAGTGAAATAATTGCTAGCTCAAACTTAGGAAACTGTGCTACTAATTAAATAAAAGCAAGTAAATCAAGTCCAACTGGTACTACTCAACAAAGCAACCTTGCTTTGATGGATACATATTAATTTTGTAAAGTTCTGACAAACAACACAACCATACCTACATACTGTACTTCTGACCACAAGGAATAGGCGTATTTGGCTCTGTGAGAAGCCCTACCTCTGCTTTGTGCTGCCTTTCAGCCCCATGGCCGTGTTTTCCCTCCATGTCTGTGAGCTTTATTTTCAGGTAGGACACCTCCCCCATAAGACTCAGCTTCTGGTTCTCCAGTGACGTCCTATGCAGGAGCTCCTGTCATCAACAACATACAGCAAGAACATGAAGCAATACAAACAGACATGCAGGTAAATATAAACATACATAAATCCATTAGCCCCTCAATGACACACAGCGCTCAGTACTTACTGAACAAAGGCAACATTAAGTATAAGGCACAGCAAGCTTCTAGTTCTGTAATGACAGTCCCCTCAGACAAACCCACTGGTTTCAGACGCTGTTTGAGTGGCTAAATATACACAACCCATGACCACTATTTATAATGCCTATTTCACAGCTCACTCAAAGTACACAGCAGAGGGGGGGAGAGAGAGGTACCAAAAGCATGCAAAACATTCATAGAAAGAACATTAAAATAACTTTGACAGGTGCATTTTCCTGTCAATGCTGAGAGAGACTATGGGTCTGCTATACAGTTCTGTGATTATCTGTCCTGAACGGCTGTCAGCCTTGGGAGTTAAGCCAGGCTATGCAGGCAGATGTATTACTAATTTGGTTGATGTCAAGCAGGTGCTAAATCACTTAAAGTCCAGAAATGAGCATCTGAGGCAGGCAAACAGTACATGTGGATGCATCCATTTAAAACTCTGGCTTCGGAAAATATCTGGGCTTCTTCTAGAGTGCACATGGAAAATATTAGAACTTTGTCACCAGGAAGAGATTTACGGCTCAGGTCCAAAGCCTCATAATGACCATGTCTCCAAGAAACCAGCCCTGGCTGCCCTTTGATACACTGCACACATAACAGAGCTGCACATAGAAGTAGACACTGAGCACTGAGTACGTTCACAACTCATTAGATAGCTAAAAGACACATTCCTGGCACTCGTGAAATTAGTCAGCATAGGTTGAGACAGTCTACTTTGAGTGGAAATTTCACAAGAGCAGCATTATAAGAGTGAGATACATTTGTACTGTGCAATACCTGGTTCATTTTACTCCAGTGTCTGCCTGCAGCAAAGGAAGAGTAACTGTATTTCTCTCATGGATGTAATGGGTTCAAGTGTCTTGAAGTATCAGTAGATTAAAGTTTCATACATCCATTCCATTGAGTGTCCTTCGTAGTGTTTAGCAGAGTCTCTGTTGTAGATTTGAAGTCAAAAGCAAACAACTGAAAGTTGCAGACATGCGCTTCTAACTCTTAGAGGAGCGCCACCCCTATTCTTTCTCCCTCCCATCTCTCCACCTTTTTGAGCTGTTCCTCCCTTCTTTCCTCTGTTGTCCTTCCTCTCTCTCTCTCTCTCTCTTTCTCTCTCTCTCTCTGTCTCTGTGTGTGTGTGTGTGAGCATGAGCATGCAGGGACTCAGGCCTGGTGGTTACAGGTTGGGGGCGTGGCTAATGGTGCTGTAATCACCTGCCCAGATAGACCAGTCTGCCCCTGCATAAACCAGAAAAACACTCCAAGACACTGTCCTGGAATGAGTCTGAGTGGCCTAAATATTTGGGTTGTCAAGGTAATCTGCAGCCAGATACAATGAAATCCAAGCAAGGAATTTCTTCCCAGGAAGCAAAACTCATCCCGAGTTACATTCTACAGCTTATGAGAAAAGACTGGATCTGCAGAAGAGTCACATTTGAAAGATAGATGGACAGTCTTGGGCACTGTCACATCTCATTAAATGGAAGAACAATATTGATATAAAAGCCTTGGCTGTCTCCTGGTGAAAGTCAGAGTTTCCTGATTTTGGTCCAGTAATACATCAAGCATTTGGTATTGAGAAAGTCCAATGTAAGATGTTTTGATTTGAGGGCTGTAAAGCTGTGTACCTGCTGTAGCATCTCCTCTGTGGAGTCGAGTTTGTGCTGATGCGCCACCAGAGAACTCTCTAGATCGCTGATCTTGGCCCCCTGAGCCTCTACCTGGTCTGTCAGCACACTCACCTGTGTGAAAATTAGAGATGAGAATCTTTTTTCTACACCAAAACTTGACAATAAAACTGTTTCGCCATCATTTAGTTTCACATTTTATCACATAATTGCAGACTAGCCCTAGCAAAATTCTTTAGGCCTCAGATTTTCTCTTTTACTACAGTTTATCACAGTACACATTAATATCAGCTATTTTCATTTAATTGCTGTGCTGGGTTTTTTTTTTATATTTCTACATCTGTGCCAGATCAAACAGTGCAAATGTTTCCTTTGAGAAGAAATGAAGGATCCTTTGTGCCTCAGTAGGTGCTTGCATCACTTCAGTGGCTCCAGCAATGTCAGCAGAACACAGGTTAAATGTAAATCTGCAGAGAAAAACTATTAAGGCCACATAATAGCTAATCACATGCTAAATCCAACCAGCCAACTGGAGCGGATTTTCCAAAGGAATGTTTTATGTGTGGCCTGAAGAAACAAACAGGGCACCTGCTCTGACACACACCTACACGTTACAGCACATGGTGGTGCTAGCCTCAACCTGTCTGAGACAAGCACTTGTTCAGTAGTCCTGATAACTCACACACCTACACACATATATATACAGACAAACGCATCACACAAAACAAGACATTCTAGTGTTGTAACATTGCCAAACCCAGCTTTTTAACTGTTGCTTCACCCATGCAGTGGAAAAGAAATACAGCAATTATGCAAACATTACACAATACTCTGATCTACCTTTGCCCTTTCTCCTTCCTTTCTTTGTCTCTATGGACATTGTTTAGAATCAGTTCCCACTAACAGTGTGGTGTCATACAGTATGTCCTCTTTTATTTGAGCAGGCTCATATCCAATTGAATTGATTCACCTTTACAAATGGATGTCCAGGCATGCTTTAGGTTAAATGTGTTGCCACTGCAACAACCTTTTGAAAGGTCATGTATATCGCATACAAAAAGAGAATAGACAGAGATAATTATTAATAATTGTTTTGTATTTTGTATATTAATAGTGACTAATCTCACCTGCAGAATTAATGACTCTTTGTCTCCCTCCAGACGTGATAACCGCTCCTGGTAGGACTCACTGTTGCAGGATGAATGGAGGTTTACCTTCAGAATAAAGGTCAGCTATTAAGTTCAGTAAGTACACTGTTAATACGGAACACTTGCCAAGTGGGTCGAATTTAGTTTTCTTCACTGAGGTTGCAGCCTCAGCCACATACACACAGATGCAAGTATACACACACAACTCTCCGTTTCTAACTTCCTATTGAGTTAGTGGGCCGTGTGTGGAGAAGTCTGTATGAGGTTTACAAGTCCTGATCCAGCATTAAAAGTTGTGTACAACATTTTATACTGGCTGATTAATGGAAAAAAAATGTTGGGTGAAGGCTGAGCTCAGCGCTGCCTGTGTAGTCAGGGATATTTCAGAGCCATCAGTGTGTAAGAGAAGTAAAGTGCAACCAAATGAGCTCAAATTTCTCAGAAATCCAGGCTTTCAGCCACAATCATGGAAACATTATGTAGCTCAATGTCCATCATCCTGCGCAAGCCAGCTCAAGTGGTTTGCAATAGTATTAAGCCTATAAGATACTCTTTGCATCAGATTTTAAAAACACAGAATTTGACTGTTTCAGAAGGATAATATTTTAATGTACAGTATTCATACTTTATTGTGTTATTACAGATATTCTCTTACTTAACTTTTTGTGATTAATAGCATTTGTTTCCCACACAGTTCCTCCTCTAGTCCCTTTGATATTTTTCTTAGTTCAGTATTTGGCAATAATAGACCCTGGCTTACTTTAAATTGTGAACAGCTCCCTTAGTTCTTGCTGTGTGCTTAATTATTTTCAAACAATTTTTCAGCCAATTTTAGATCCAGCTCCTTCTAACAAACACACAAGTGTGTCAAAACTTGGACTATAATAATGTGAATAATCTCCAGTGAGGTTTATGTCTAATGAGCAGCACTGAAACTGATCTTCAAAGAGTTACACTGAGTGACCATGATAATAATTTAAAAATATACGTTGTAATTCAATCCAAAATAATAGTCGAGAATCCCTTTGTGAAACTTCAGGTGTCGATTCAGATTTTTTGAGGCTATGGGTTTTGGTGTGGTTGAACTGAGATGAAGAAGAAGAAGAAATTGCAGGGCTATTGTATTGCATTGCATTACATAGTACAGGTGTTTCTCATTCTCTCATCATTCAGTGTGTTTTTATCTTTTCATATTTATCTGTGATTCTTGTATAGCACCTTGTGATTTTGACTTGAAAGTGTTTTATACATACATTTCTACTTACTATACTTACTATTTCAAAAGATTTAACATAAGATATAGTGTATCTGCAAATAATGTCATGAAGATTAGTTATATCTCTAGTATAGGGAAAAATCAACTATTCTGCCCATGTAGATCAAGTGTATCAAGTAATAACTAACATGCCCTTGATACATTATGAAACCTGAGGCTCAAAATTGTAAATAATAATAGGTTCAAGTGGCAGGAAATGATCTCAGCTGACATGCATATCCATTTATCTTTCACCTCAAACACTTTAACCTTATGAGCCATTTGGCAGACATTTCGTACATTCAGCAATTCACCCACATGTCACCTCAGTGGAGATCCATTTGAATACATTTTAGCAGTTATTTCAAAAAATTTATTACGGCTTTAATCAAAACATCTTCAGTAGTTTGGAGAGTTAATTCACACCTCTGCAAGGCTCTTGTTGCTCTGTTTAGTCAAACCGGGAAATGCTGTCTTTAAGACTATGATAGAACCTGAATTCTTAACATCTACCCTAAAACAAGACGTGCAGCATTTCTGTAATCAAGCTTTATTAATGCTTAAGTTAGCTGCTTCTTTTCTTACATTTACATTTCTTACAACTTTTCCAGTCCACAAGGAGCTTGTATATCAGAGTGCATGTGTTGCATATTCTGCAGCACACCTCTTTAACTCACAAACAAAACATGTCTTCCTCCTAAATTATCTACCATGATAACCATAATTATGTTGTAAAAGCAACAACACTGCAAGAGCAAAATAAACAACCAAGATCCTTTGTGCAATTCTGGTGCAGTATGGAGAGCAGACATACGAGTGGAGAATGTCTTACCTTCCTAAGCCAGGCAAAATGTTTGTAGAAATCAATATCGTACTCCATTCTGCAGGCCCATTGTACTGTAGGTCTGGCTCTTAATATTAGATATTAACAGAATATAGCCATTGCTATAAAGCATCAAGGAGGATGAACGGATACCAAAATCCACAGCAAGACAAAACAATGCCTCTTAACAGCGCTGCACTCTCGAGCTCCCTGAATCCAACTCTCCTCCTTTTATAGACCCTCCATATTGCAGTTGTAGAGAGAGCAGAGAGGACCTTGGACCTTGTGGTTTGGAGTCTGGGCAGCCTGAGACTTTTAGAGCTGAGCTGAATAACTTAAACTATGCCAGTTGGCTGTACTCCCTTTCTTTCTTCTCATCATTTTTTTCTACCTCTTTCTAACTTTTTTCTCTCTCCTTTTTTTTCTCTCAAGCACACTCAAACTGCTTGAGTGTTCACCACATCTCTGCATTTCTGCTGCACCTCATGATCTCTCATGTTGCTCTCTCTTATCTCACTGTCCTCCCTTTCTTTCTCCTGTACCTCTCTTTGTCTGTCTCTAGCCCGTTCTCCTACTTTGTCTGAAGTCCCTCTCGGTCGAGATAATTTTGCGAGGCTTCCTAAAGGGGCACAGGGGAGAGGAAACTTTCTACAGCACGTGCTTGTCAGATGTGGTGCAGAGCAAGAAGTCAGTAAAGACGAAGCAGAAGGGGAGGAGGAGGCAGTGGAGGAGACTGTACGTGAGGGAACGTGAGTGTTAAGTTGACTATCAAATTTAAGTAGAGTAGAAGAGGGCAAATACTGGTGGTGGCTAACTTGGACCAGACAAACAAACAATTGTTACAGAAAAGGGAGGACAGGAGTAATGCAGGGGTATAAAAATGAAGGAAATAAGGGAGAACTGGACAGTGAAAAGGGGGTGCAACTGCTTGTACTTTAAACAGGAACTCTGGATCTCATTACCAGTGCAGTTTGCAATAGATCCAGCTTCCAGCTCACTACTTCTTAGCAGACAGGAAAAAGCCCTCCAGATGTTGATGACCAGGATCAAAGATATTACACAACTAGTAAAACCCATGGATTCTGCTGTAGTAGAATGTAGTAGACTGTAGTATATGCCTTAGCACAATTCTCTAACAGAACCCTTTCTCATGTATCGGATATTTCAGATTGGGTCTTGGATCTTGGATTTGCATACTGGGTGTTATATAATGCTGGTATGGTCTGTCATCCATCATTGTCTGAGTGTCGAGGGCCTTCCAATGTGAGTGTGAATGTGACAGAGTACTTACCTCATCTCTCTCCAGCCATTTTAGTATAATGTGTGCTGTATCAGTGGAGACATGTTTCCTGAGAGAGTCCTGTTCTTCCTCACTCCCCTGGCCCTCCAGCACCACCCTGAGGGCCTCAGTCAGCTGAAGAGCCTTAAGGGGAGGATCCACATGTGGGGGAAGGGTCAACTCCAAGGTACACTCTGAGGATTGGTAATCCTGGCCACCTAACTGCACAAGAGCACTGAACAGCCCTTCACCCATTTTGCCTAGAGGAAAGAACAACATGCAATCAACTGAAAAGTACCTGAGAAAATTTGATTAGTCCAACATCCTAATTCCTTGGGTATCAGTACTGAGCATACAAATGATTTAGAGGTGACTGGCAGGCTGTACAATAAGAATAGTTCCTAAAATGACCTCTTGAGGGCACTATTTTTCTCCAATGTGGCTTACTGGATGTAAATAGCATCAAATGGCTGAGTACTGTACACTGTGCCTTTTGAAATCCACAAATTAGAGGTTCAATTTGTAGGTTACTGTAATCATCATGTCTAAGTTGCAGAAAGTACTTTTCATATATGCTATGTGAAGTTGAATCAAAGGTACAGTAATACAGTCAGGACACAATATGGACAAAAGCATAGTTTTCTAACGTAAATGTATTTCAAATGACAGTGTGTGATTATTAGTTGTTATCTGTGGTGTATTTTGTCATTACCGTGTGCTAATACTGTTACCTCTATTAATAGAACTTTGTCTTCTGACCTTGCTCGAAAACACTAACAGGCTGCTGAGGTTGTGACAAATAGCACTGACTAAAATGTATCACCTCTGCTAGAAATTACAGAAGGGAAGTTACTTGGAGTTTTTGCAATTAGTGTACTGTGAGAGATATAAGCTCAAGGAGAAGCAATAAAAGTACAAAAGTGTATAATTGAGTGAGTGCCTGATTGAGTGAGGGAGAACAGAGAGATTACAGAAATGTTCAAAGTACTCATTTAATCAAAAACCTGCTTACTTTTATTTCAGTTAAACAACTGAATAAAGAACAAAGTGATCTCTCATCCTCAACAAATGCTTTACTAACTTTCTTTTTTTTTCTAGCTCTATTGTTTGTAACTTATCCATCACAATTTATAAAATTCTTTGAATTACCAATTAAAAATTGGGCAGTCGATTGATAATGAAAACAGAAACGCTTACCAGCAATAATGTCGTCCATTTGCTCCAAGGCAGCCTCCAACATGTGGCTGGCATTTGATGCCATGGCAACAAAGTGTCTTATAAAGCAGCACTAGTAGATCCTCATTCACTGATCCGCAAGAAGAGAGAGTGTTAGCTGGTGGAATGAGAGAGAGATCTTCAACAGAAAGACAGAGCATCGCAGACTACTCCCCTTCCTTGTCGCACTTAGATCCTTTTACAGCAAAGCTACAACAGCTGTCCTGACATCTGAGTGACTTCCAAGTAAATAACCTCCTGAATGTGGCTTTTGGGTTTAAACTCTCCTCTCATTTTGCGGCCAGAGCCATACACCATTGTCAGCGCTGTTATCCACATGAGGCCAAAGCTCATACTTAGAATAGTTTCTTTCTTTGTTTCGTTAACTTTTCATTGTTTGTTTATATATATTTTCACTCCACACCAACTACATTGGTGAATGAATTTTGACCAGTTAGTGCAAAAAACAAAGAGGAAGAAGTGACAATAACTATATATTTATCTCAAAACTAGCAGCTTTGGTGGAGCTAGAGAGGTCACATCAGCACGTTGGACCATAGTAACCAGATTTTGATTGACGATGATGACAGAGAACACACTTGTGATGATAAGCAATGTGCAATGAAGCTGGAATAAGCAGCAGCTGTCTGAGCAGTTGCACCCATAAGAGCTTGGGGTTTGGTAATATTTCATTCATTCATTTGATATTAAAGTCAGTGTTTGGACTTGCATGACATAAATACAATCCTGACACACAGCAGTCACTTATACTGGCATTTAGTATACTACCATGTTTCATTGCTACTCTGTTTTAACAAAACAGCATCAGCAGGATAAGCCGGTGAAAGAATGATGTGTGTTTAATCAGTAATTCATAATGATGAAGGAAAAGCTTTCTTTGGGACAGAGATCACTTGTCACCTGAAGAGACCATTAATCTGTGGAGATGAAAGCCAAACAATGCAATTTTTCATCATTAGTATTAGTTCATTAAAAGACAAGGTAATCTGCATTCCATTTAGCATTTGTTCATGATGGTTCAAATGGCATTGCACCTAAGCTGGGGAAAATCCACAATGAGTTCAGCAAACTAAAAATCAATGCTTATGCTTGCATTTGATCTGATAATAAATAACATGATGTCACATTTATATTTAAGGCTCCTTTGTTGTAATATTTTACTAACTTCTATAGAGAAACTTTATTTTAGCTCTAAAAGTACTAATACATAATCTTTTTTTCTACATATTTTACCGTGAACCCTAAAAAATCAATGAAAGTGGAAAAACGCAGAAGAATTAGTCTACATGGTCAAAGTAACTATCAATCACAATGGAAGAGATACAGCTTATTTATTTGTTTGTTTTATTGTATTTTTATTTAAAACATGAATCAATCAGTTATTACTTAGCATCTGTTCATCCATTCTCTTTGGGGGGTAACTGTACAACTGCCACTATGATTATACCTGATCTACTGTAGTTTCTTATCTAGTCTGAGTAATTTACTTGACTAGTTTAACTTGTTAAACTTGTCTTTCTTTCATATTTTGTTTTAGCGCATAAACTGTGCCATGTTATATATGGTATGGCCAACAGGGTGCATCAGTAGCCAAGAAAAAATAACATATCTTCATACAGGCATCTCTGTCATACGGTAAGCTTACTTCTGTAAACATAACTATGCTGTTCAAAGCTTAAAAATATATGGACTAAAATGATACAGAAAATATGGTTTTAGAAATGTACTGCAGGTTTCCAGCATGTACCTAAATGTTGGATAGTTTGACATCTGTTGGTGCCATTTTTCAAATGGCAAAGAACAAAAATGATTTGCACCTCATATAGTAAGCCTACAACTGCTGTTTATTTTCCCCCTTCTCAGGATGTTGAATACACGTTTTATCTTAATGTCAGATCTTTACTGAGAATGTGCATGTATTTAAAAACTCCTGCTATTAACAATATACTGTGGCAGCATATTTTTCAAACATACTATGTGTATGTAGCATTCATTTTATAGATATCATTATCTATTCATCTCCCCACCTACAGTAACAATCCATCCAGCCATGTTTTGACTAAGCACCATGTGAAAGTACATGCAGTACACTAAACTGTTGTTTTGTTATTATTCACACTGCAGTGCTACTTAGTCTTTGAATTTCCAAAGCACATACTGGTGTTAGATGCTAGGAGGTCAGAGTACTGCGGTTTGTAAAGCTGAACAAACTCTGGTCACTCTCCTGGTCAAAAGCAAGTGCCACCATCCAAATCCAGAGAGACGTCAGCGATAAAGAGAGAGAAGAAAAAATAGAAATATGGGTCATTATTTGAAATCACATAGACCAGGAAACATATTTGTACCCTGCTATTGGGATTATGAGACAGATATTCCTCATGAGTTCTGAATACAAAGACTTAAAAATAAATTGTTTCAAAGTTTTGAAAAACCTTCATGACCTTGCCAAATAATGAAAAGCTTTATTTTCTATTGATGCAGGATAAAAGTATCAAGTTTTGAAATAAATCTAATCCTGCCATAACACAAGACAAAATAAGTGACAATTGTAATTTTTAACTTTTTTCATTTCCAACATTCTACATCTAGCATGGTAAAACAGCCTCTAAAACATCTATAGTTATTTTACACCTTTAGCTATGCCTACAGTATGTGCATAGGGTGTGAATATATGTAATAGAAAGTATGGACACAGATTCTAATATAAAGACTTTTATATAAGTACATTTTATTGTTAAAAATGTTCTTTTTCTCTTTTCTTTTTCCTTAATCTGTTAGGTCTTCTATGTACTTTGGTAACTCAAATGTATTTATGTCATGCCAATAAAGCACAAAAACTGAATCTGCATTTGTGTGCAAGTGAATACCAGAAAAGTGTCTTTATTACAGTTTTTGGAAATGCCAATGATATGGGATGAGTTGTGAATGTTGCAGTTCAGACAACAGAATTGTGACTTGATTTCAGGCTCTATGCTTGAATTACCACAGGGTGTGTCACAGTGACTTATTTCATTCCCCCCTTTGAAGGTACAGTGTGTACGATTTACTGGCATGTAGCGGTGAATTTTGAATACCGCTCACCTCACCCTCCCCTTGCATGTAGGAGAAACTACGGTGGCCGCGAAACTCACAAAAACGCGAACAGCCCTGTCTAGAGCCAGTGAATGGTTTGTCCGTTATGGGCTACTGTAGAAACATGGCGGTGCAACATGGCGATCTCCGTGGAAGGGGACCCACTCCCTATGTTGATAAAAACAGCTTATTCTTAGGTTAATGAAAACAGGACCTTTCAAAGACCATTAGCCAAACTGTAATTCTGTAATTCATTTTTTTGTGTTGTGACACTAGCATCAATAACAGAATATTACAGCATACCTATAGTCCTGTATGTGTACTGTGCATTGTGGACTTGACACTTAACAACTGAAAGACACTGACCTTGGTCTCACCAGCATGTTCAGGCTAATGTGGTTTCCACAGAGTGGAGAATCAATTGTCTTGAAGATGAGTTACCAAGCCATGGTCAGTTTAAGGATTGCTTTGAGCAAACCCTGCCCCAACTGATGGGAGCAATTATTGCACCAAGGGTGAGGAAATGCACACTATGAGAGATTACACTTGTGCCTTGTTTATATCCATCACACTCGCACAACACCAACATCATTGCAAGACACTAGAAAATGGCTCTTCCTGAGGATGAGATCAAGACATTCTCCCTCAGTCCTCCTTTGTCTCTCTAAGTTAATTACTGAGCAGCAAGGCAGTTGTGATTAAGTAAAAGGATTAGGGTCAGAAACTATGATAAAACAGTGATGATGACCTGGATACAGACAAAATATAGGGAATTTTAATGCAAGGTTCAGTCCACTGTATATTTTCTTAACATTACAGGCACACACACAAACAAAATATAGAAATTAAACACCTATAGAAGACCCTAAAAGTAATTTAATCATCTCCTATCATTCAATGGCAATGGTTTATAGTAGACCATACACAGAGATAAATGAATAAAATAATTTTAATGTGCATTTGCTATTTTCCTAATCTTTTGATAACAATCTGTTCTTACATAGATCTTTTACAGTTTTCAGATGGTGCATAACCTGGTACACACTGTCAAGTTCATGTTTAAATTAATTGGATCCAACAATTGACGACTCTTTCTTTGATTTGTTGTACTGTACCTTCCTATATTTTAATAATAATCAAGGATGACTTGATTATTCCACAACCAGTGTGGCATTTAAGATAATTAAAGATTTCAATAGAAGTGAATTGAGCCTGCACTCTAGCGGACATTCGTGTACCTAGTATTAGTTCAGGAACAGTCAACCACAAATGGCCTTATAGACAACATGTGCAAAAGCAAAAGAGACACTATACAGAGTCAGCAATCCAATATAGTGCCATATATTGTTTGGTCAGTGCTGCAATGAAATTTCCCACCAAAGTGAAATGACATATACGTAATGTTAAAAGTACAGTAAAAAAAAAATCTAGGGTGCCTAAGATGTTATACTATCTCATTTGATTGTATGTGCATGAAGGACACTGGAATCATAGCCAAGGGTGCCACACATATGGAGATGACAACCCATCTTCTGCATAACATTTACACCCAAGAGAACATAGGTTTCTGTGATTTACACATTTTTAGGTAATTGTCATTTTAGACTGCTTTTAAGTCTTAAGCCAGCTGCATAAAGAAAGAATATGTTATATGAGATATGTATTCTTACAGTGTTGCTACTGTATAATGTATACCAAATCAGCCAGTTTATATATTGTATGTGTCCACAGCCTCCATTTCACAAAAGTAATGAGACACCAACATAATTACACCAGCATACCACAACACAGCATTGGAATGCTAAACACTGTAAGTGTGGATAACAAGACACTCATCACCTCATCAAAATGTAAAAGATTAAGCAGAAGTGGCCACACAAGCATGCAGCCCAAATTGCGATATACTGTCGCCTCTATTACAGATGTAATTTGCAATTAATAGTTAATAACATTTGAAGAAAGTTGACCTGAACTTTTGCTCTCCCAATCTCATTTTGATTTCTTAAGTACAAAACATCTGCTTCATCTATTTCACAGATTTTGAAAAAGGCTGATAGTTGAAACATTAGCTTGCCTCTTGGAATTCTGCACAATTTAATCAGGAAGGTAATTCACTTCTGTAATATCTTTGTTTTTCTTCACAAGACTCTGTTTTATTCATGTGTTCCTCCTATTGTTGTAGTCTATAAACAGGAAAAACAGAAGCAGTTACAGTTGCATTAACAGTGTGGGTCCAATCTCTACAATAGCAGTAACAGCATTACAGCAGCTTAGACATGTGTATGTCATGCCATGACATAGCTTGGATGAGAATCTGCACTAGTCTTGACCATTGTTCTCACCTAAATAAAGATAATAAAGATATGTTTCTAAATTCAAGTGAAATTCAGGAAGGGTCTGACAGACTCCCAAGACTGTAAACTAAAGAGACCATTTCTAATAAAATTAAAGGGTAACGCTTTATATTACAGCCCGCAACATACAGTGTAATTACACCAGAGTTATGGTGTACATAGTATAAAGAGTGCAAAAAGTCCATGTAGGGAGGAGGAGGTTGGGTTGGATGGGTCAAACACAGGACTTTCACCCAGGAGACCGCTGTTCGTTTCCCGTGTGAAGCCAATAGTCAAAGTTGACTTATTTTTAACTTGCGCACGTACCTAACATAACGTATGTACCTTAACTAACTTAACTAATGTAACTTAACTTACATAACTAACATACTTATTTTAACCCAAATCATGATCTTTTCCTAAACCTAAACAAGTAGTTTTGATGCCTAAACCTAACCACACTGCGACCGTTTCACAACATTAACCAAGTGTATGCACTCCCTGATAAAAACTCTCCCGCCTTAAAACAGCTAACTAACACTGAATCGTCAGCAAAGAGTGTGATCTGACTATCGTAATGTCCTCTGTGACAGTCCCCTGTAGCTTAGGGGTGCATGAACTGCAAACTCTCCAGTTTGAGTCCAGCTGGAGACCTTTGTTGTATCCCTCTCCCACATTTCCTATAATCTCTACTGTCTATAATAAAAGCTTAAAATGCCCAAAAAATAATAATTTTTAAAAATAGTTTACAGGCGTCTTACCTTGAGTATCTTGAAACTCTTGAAAATCTTGGTAAAATGTGTGTTGCAGAGAGTTAGAGAATGTTGATATCACTCTGTTAAGTCTGTACAGTAAATATGAAGCTATAGACAGCAGCAGGTCAACTTAGCTTAGCACCAAGACTGAAAACAAAGGGAAACAGCTAGCCTGTGAAGTAAAAGTGAAGTATAAAAAGACACATTATGGTTTTACGTTGGTTATGTGCCTGACTATTTGTTGGCCTGAGACCAGTAACTGTCATAGTTTAGCCACATCTGTCCTCCTAACCTTGTGTGCTCTGTTGTAGCTCTCCCTTCCGTGTTGCTTGTCTGTCCTCTGTTTGTCTCTTGGTGTGTGTGTTTACTGCCATGGGTGTGGTGCGCGCTCACCGGCACACCTGATATTCATCACCCAATCAAGCCTGACAGTATATCTACCCGGCTCTACCATTCAGCCAGCACCAGATCGTCTCAGTGCACCATTGCGGTACCAGTTAAGTTTCCATTTGCTCCTGTCTGACGTCTGTCTCTGCCTCAGATTTACTCCCTGTCCAGCCACCGTGGTCTACTTGATCTCTGTAGTCTCCAGTCAAGCTGCCTTCCCTTCTCTGCCTGCCACACTACCCAAGCCATCTCCAGGATACTCTCTTCACCGCCTTCACCCTCTGAGCCCTGCCGGTCCCCCATGGGCCGCATTAGAAAGATCTCCCACTGGCTCCAGCAGACTACACGTGCCTCGCCCGCTCTGGAGGAGCATTCATCTACCAGTGATCCTTTGTAGTATTTATAATAAAGACTGTCTGAACTAACATCCAGTTCTCCTTCTCGCTGTGTCCTGCTTTTGGGTTCCTTAGATCGTTTACCCTAACAGTAACTTCTTCTCTGCTGGTTACCTGGCAACCTATGAGTGATGTCAGGACTGCGGGAAGTCACTGCACCTGGCCGAGGCTTACTCTGGTGCATCTTGTAGTTTCAAAACAGTCAACTGCATTGCTAAAAAGTGTTGGAAATTTAGTAACAATAAAAGAGTACTCAAGAGATTGATTTTGTTCATGTGCTGTGGAAGGTGTCATTCCTGCCTGACCTGTTGGCCAGTGGTTGACATGCAATAAGACATTTGATGCAGAGCATTGCAAATATGGGGCAGCACAGTGGTCCCTCACTGTTGCCTCACAGCAAGAAGGCTCTGGGTTCCAACCTGACAGCCAGCTGGGGCCTCTCTGTATGGAGTTTGCATGTTCTCCCTGTGCCTGCGTGTGTTTTCTTTGGGTGCTCCGGTTTCCTCCCACAGTCCAAGGACATGCAGGTTAGGTTAACTGGCCACTCTAAACTGCCCATAGGTGTGAATGTGAGCTCTGTATGTCAGTCCTGTGATTGACTGGTGACCTGTCCAGGATGTACCCTGCCTCTCACCCCCCGCGACCCTCTAAAGAATAAGCGGGTATAGTTGATGGATCGCCAATATGCCTGTGTGCTGCCCCACCCGGAGTCAGATGAGAAGAATAATACTGCTATAGAATTACAGGGCAGTGGGACATCATCAAGACCCGTTTATAATGTAGTTAAAATGTAACAGGACATCAGGCTTCCCTCTATCAACCTGCAGAGTACGGTTAGGCGAGGCTGTATAAAATAGCCACACATAACTCTAGTATTATTAAACAAGCTACTCTTCCAGTCCACTAGTGTCTTTGGATTTAGTGGATGAGGAGAGGTATTGCCCAAAGGGTTGTTTGGACTCATTCTAATTTGCTGATTACATGCTTGTGGGTATTTAGTGCACAAACATGCAGAATATTGTGGCAAAGTCTGTTAAGCCCTTTTAAATGGCTTCATGTAACTAGAGTTTAAAAATTGAGAAACTAGAGTGGCAACAACCACAACAACCACACAAACTTAATTCAGAATAGACAATTGCTAATAGCTGTTGCACATAAGAAGCCATAGTGACTTCTCAAATATCATACTCTTTACCTGTGTAGCGTAAATGTCAGACAGATAATTATATCACAGAGTAAGATGATTTGTGAAAAGAGCACTTCTACCCTTTCTTGTTGCCATCAACCTGGCTGGATCACAGTTGTACAGCCTACCAGAAATGTGTCATACACAGCGCCCACTAACAAGACCTTAACAAGCAGCCCACACGCCTCTGTCTCTGCAATGACAACCCACACCCACTCTCTCTTTTCGATGATATTCCATCATGATACACACAGGGTGAGGTATAATCAGGGACAGAGTAAGTGGACAAGGTTATGGTTATTAACCAGATGTCAGCAACTGAAAGCTAGCTGTCATGAAGGCACTATGGGACACCCTTGACTATCATACTCAGGATACCTGCATTTTTCATCTGGAGCACCACAACATCAAACCATCCATAGATAGCAGCCTTCATGGAAACCTCTGTGAGATAATGTAGTAACTTTTTGGAAGTGCCCATAGAGTAAACAGTTAAATACTTAAATGCCCAGGAAGTTAAAGCAATGGAACTGTGACATGAAAAAGTGAGGAAAATAAAATGTAAATACTGTAGGTACAATATGTATTATGACATGAACCAATTACCTAACCAGCTAAAGAAATGAAAAAAGAAAAAGAAAATAATGGGTTTTTAATTGTAGAAAAGCTTTCAGTCGTAGTCATCTGGACACTGTTTTCAGAATCAAATTCTGAAAACAGTGTCCAGATGAGTACGACTGAAACCTTTTCTACAATAGAACACTCCTGGACGAATGAGGGACTATACCGTCAATGGGTTTTTAACTTTGTTCATGATTGACAGAAACTATTTTTGTTTTCAATGTATTTAATTATCTGAGAGTAAATATTTTTAAGATCTTCATTGTGCGATTAGAATAAATATGATTTGTCCTGTGCCCTCAATATATGAGTATTTGATACAGCAAAGCTTCAAGTACTTCAATATTAGCTTCATAGGCAAAGTGGAGCAAGTCATTTAACTGATTACAGTTTCTTTCAAGTGACTCAGAGCAATCTTCCTAAATGTTTTAATGATATGGAAGTTACATGAAGTTACATGTTTATCAGCTTCAGCTCTTTTTATCCTGTCATGGGATATATATTATTTGACATTAAGTGTTGGGTGTCACAGAATTTTCCTCAGTTAAAAGAAAGCAAGACAGACATTGTTCCTTTTGGTCCTCCTGTATCTTCCATCTTAACCGGTGTTAACAAATATGAAACTATACAGTCTTGGTTTTGAATATATAAAATGCATTTTTATCTGCCATTAACCTGGAAAAGGCCCAGAACAAAATTTTACTTGGTTTCTCTCTGTACAAATTCTAAATATTTTACTGTTATTTTTTTATTTTACTACCTCTTTTCTATACTTAAATTATTAATTAATGCAACATTACAAATGCAATAACAAACAGGGAAAATCTTGTCCTGATTCTGACAAGAATTGCTTTAACCTACATTCAACACACTACACCAAATTATCTACCACAATTGGAAAGCATAGAACATATTTGTTTATATGGCCATAATATTTTGATGAAAAGGCAATGTAAATGGAAAATTGCTTTCAGTATTTTAAGGTCTTCTCCATTAAAACAGCATGCACTATACTGTATGTAGCCTGAAGGATATAGTCTGTGCATGTAATAATAAATGAAAGACATTTTATTACAGTTACCACATTTTATTGTAACTCACTTACTGCCAGGGCTGGCCTCTCTTCAACACACGAGGCAAATAAAACAGCAGAAGCCTAAAGATAACATCACTATAGGCACAGTAGATAGAAGTGCTGGTTGTAAGCCATTTAAGCAAATAAAACGAAAAAGGAGTATGAAGGGAACTGACTATTCTTAATTGGAATAAAAATGGGGAAAAATATAAAACAGGATAATTAAGTTCCTAGCAACTGCTACTATTTTTTTCTACTGTGAAGCCAGACAAACTCCTGGATCTAAAAAGAATATATCAAACTTACAATCACTTCCTGTTTACGTGCAGAACAAATCACATAGCACGCGCTGTATCCATCCATCAGTGTCTGAAGGTACATTTTGAATCCTGCAGTTTACTGCTCATCAACAACTTGCCAGTAGATGAGCAATTTATGGATTGCTTCCAATCCAGTACATAGTCTAAAATTACACTGAATGCACACTGAAAGGGGAACCATTAAAAATGTGTGCTGTGTAATCTAGTCTTCTTTTTCTAAACTGCTTTAGAGTAGCTGCTAATTTGGCAAAGTTTCATTTCAGAGCAGTGCCTACAGGCATTCATAATCTGCTTACACAAGCAGCCTTTCTTGCCTGTTTGAGAAATCCACTTGGCTGCCTTTTTAGGGATTGTACTTCTAATACACAAATTTTAAACAGTAATAAAATTGACATGCTACAAAATAAATTACAACTTTATCAGGATATAATTGTTTTCAAACTCTTTTTAGATTTTAATTTTCATGTTTTATTGTTCTCCAATTTTCTAGTTGTCCACTGTGTAGACCTACAAAAGTCAATGTTTTTTCTTATATTTCCTGAAATGAAGTAAAACAAACAAATAAATAAACTACCAAAAAATAAAGACAAATTGATTGCACAATTAAATTGTAATGCACACAAAAATTGAACTGGCAAAGATGAACAATGGTTGTTCTTTTTATGGAATAATATTTATTGATAACATTTAACATATTTTACTTACAGATATTTTGTCTAGAAATTAACCATCACTGCACATCAACTGACAGAACAACACATCGTATTCCCAAAATAGAAACCGAAACAAACAAACATTGAGAAGATATCTCACCAAACCATGACCTCATGCGCCACTTCACCACCAAATTAAAAAAACAGTATGGCAGTTCAACTGGTTGTAAGTACATTGTGCAAATACAGACTCACCTCATTAAAACAAGAAACAAGACTATGTAAAAAAACAGTAACTATAAACCCAGGAATATTACAGACTTAAAATGTCTGCATATACCTGTTGTTTTTCTTATGGAACATTATAGAAAAGAAAACATCCATCTTTGTGGTCATTCAACATGCAACTGATCCAACTCAGCAGAGCTCAAGACAGTTTGTGTCTCTCTTTTCCATAGTAGTCAGTGTCTGCATTCTTCTTTTAGGACCATATCTGTGCAGCACTCAGCAGCACTACTGTCCAAAGGTACAGCCGAGGCATCAGGCGATTGTGAATGTTGCTCAAGGCTACGGAGAAGGAGGCGTCTTCAGAGAATTACAGGATCCTCCCTGGCTACTACCTGTGGTCCCCTGGTACTGCAAAGAAGAGTCAAGCAGAAACAATGTCACAACAGTCAGAGCTATGTGATGCATGGCCAAGAAAGTCTTCACTCACACAGTATAAACAGATGTACAGTCATATCAAATAAAACCTGAGGCAAATTTTTCAAAATCCCAGCTTTTCATCTTGGACCCTCCAAACAAATGCACTAACCACCTATTGAGTTATGAATTGGGCAGTAAAACAAACAGTGAATGTCTCCCATTTCATTTTTGCTTTTTGTGAGGTCAGTTTATGTATTCACTCAATTTTATTGGAATAGACTGCACTACTGTGACTGTTTTATTTGCCAACTGCAAGCAAAAAGATAAAAGCTTCTACAGAAAAAGTGGCTTACTTGACAAACAGACATGTAAATAGACCTGTGTTTGAAACCTATCGGCATGTTAGGACTACAGTAAAGTACTTTGCAGTTTTGGGGGTAGCGTGAGGATGAAAGGCTTATGAAGACAGAACAACTCTGACTGAAATGAATTGGGAGGAAGTAAATAATAAATGTGTTTTCTTGATGCTCCAATGAAGATTTCAAAGTACTACATACTCTAATAGCCCTGGAAGAAACATAACAAGCTCAATTTCCAGTTTTCTCTGACTCTCACTGTCTCTTTGTATTTTGCAGGCGCAGACCTTTGATGTGCACACAAATACACACAGAATAGCCATTTTTCCAGCCTGAGTGCACAGGTCAGAGATACCATCCTTCAACTTCTCTGCATGACTTCCTCTTCTCTTCTGTCAGAATATCAGTTCTATAGTCTTTCTTAGCTCTCTACCTAATCAACTCTTCTGCAATTCCCAGTAAAGTTTTTTCCAAGGGTAGATATTCAGGTAATTGCATTTATTTTATGTACCACATGTTAAAAACATGAACTGCCCACAGAGAGCTGAGTGGCTTTCGTCTGGAACAACATGTACCCCCACTTTCCTGGGGCTGAATCACATCAGGGCTTTGTCTACTTAGTCTCTCTTGCTGTTTCCCACTGCACTATCTAAAAAAACAAATAAGATACAGACTGAGACTGAGTGAACTGGCACAGTCTCAAAGACAAAGGGTCTGTCCTATAAAGACCTGTCAGACTAGTAAATTAGCAAGATAACTGTGGGCTTAAAACTGGCTTTTTTGCCAAAAAAAACAAAGCCAAATTTTACACTAGGTACTGTGCATCACCATGGTAACTTTGACAGAAGATGTGATCTATTCGAGAGCAAATTATGTTTCTGCATTAAGATCCAGACATGTCCTTTCCGAAAAATAGCATCACCCTCTCTGGATTAAATCAGATAGCCCAGATACAATGTTTCTGGGCTGTCCAGGCTACTTCATTCTATTAAAAGAATAACAAAGATTTTCTTTTTTTAAACTTTTTACTTATTCCATTACGGCTGACCAAAAATCTTTTCACAGACTCATTGTAACAACACACTACTGTATCAGTGAATACTAATGAGCCCACTGTGATAAGCTTAATCACTTATTCGGTTACACTTATTTTCATCCAGCAATCCTCTCCAGCGTTGGCAAAACAGTGTTCATTTTTATGCTGTAAAATCTTTTGTTGCTCATACTACTACCAATAATAGTTTGTTTTGCATAAACGTCAGTAATCTAATTATTTGCCTTTATTATAATCTTCTCTCTTCTTTATTGTCAATTTTACCATGCAATGTGCTAAAATTGTTGGCACCATAGTATTATATATTGTATATATTCTGTTTTGTTTCCTCTACTGAATCTCCTTACTATTACCATCACAATTACACTAGTGTGTGAATTTCACCACAGAGCTATATAAAGCACATCTAATATTTTTTCCTGGAAATCTACATTTTCCACACACTTGGTTTTTCATAACAAAGTCTGCCTCCAAAAGCTTAAAAAAATATTAATATAAACATTCAAATTTTACATGAACTGTCTCTTGATTGAACCATTTAGCAAATTAATTAATTCATTGTTAGTTAGACTTGGCTCTAATATTTGGTTGGTAACAGCAAATTCCTGCCTGAGGACCAAAACCTGCATGTGTAAGAGCTACATAATAGTTTTGACAGTGTTAGTAGCAAATTATGTTTAGCAAGAGCAAAAATGTATTCCTTGTTCCAAATCTGGTCAGTCCTCATGCATGCATGAAAACACATGTCACACCCATCACACTAAAGTCACCTCACCTCAACGAGAGGATGCCAGTGGGCAACAGGTTTTCGGGGATATGTGAGCATTTCACTCCAGTGGTCTCGACCGAGGTTGTCTGCATCGTTGCCAACTCGACACACACCAATGACCTCATTGTGGCCTACACTGTAGGTGCAGGAGGGAGAGAGAGAAATAATGTGATCACGACCTGCCCTGTATTCCAAAAATAATGATGCATTACATCTTGAGTGTGAGAAGAAAAAACAAACTGTCAAACTATATATGTGACATAAACAAAATCATTACAATGCACTTTGAAGTTTATATATTATATTTCATCCTTTTTGTCCTGCAGCAAGTATGAATTAAAAATGACTCGTGCAAAAGAGGTGCAAAATACTGTATGACTTATATAAAGCTTTGTAAAAGCTCCTAACCGGTCATAGTCCATCACTGCAATCAAAAGGCTGATCTGCTCTATATTTTCTGGAGGGACATCAAAGACAATGGCCTCATTATAGACTGGATTCAAAGTGTTCCTCTTGGTAGATGTCTTCCTCTTCTTCAGTCTGCGACCTTCACACATTAGTGAAACCTTCACATATGGATCTGTGAAAGTCAGAGATCCAGAATGGGAATACATACATATTTATTCATGATACCAGTGAGACTCTTTAGTTATAGACATAATCAGTTTTTAATTACCAGATGCACCGGTGATATCCATGGCCTTGAGATTGCGAGCCTTTATCATGGTAATGGTCAATCTGCCCGCAGTAGGCAAGTAACAGAGGGAAAACATCAGATCCCCAAGGTCCACATTATCCTGAAAGACACGACAAAACACATTTACTCTACCGTAAGCTTTATCTTGATGATATATTACTAATTTTTGTCATGCAAGTATCTGTTGCTTTTATATTGATAAAAGCAACTTGACAGTCTCTCTTTAAATAATAATAAAAATTCTGAAAAAAATGCTGCTTTTCATTACTGTGCACCAGCCAAAGGTGAACAATAACAGCAAAACCATCCAACATTTGGTTTCAGTTTGAAGTTGAAGCATTTTTCTCTTAAGGACTACTCTCTTCTGTCACATCGTTCTCCCACATTTCACCCGACTTCTGTTCAGCTGCAGAAAGGCAGAAGCTCACTTATCACTTGCTCTTAAAATAACTCCACTAAAGAAGTGAGAACTAGGAAAACACACTAACGTGTTTGGTGAAGACGGCAACTCCTACAGAAGAATCTCTTGCTGATCTACTGGTACAGTGTGTCGGGAAGATTGTGTTGGTTATTCGAATCAGGTGTCATCTGCTATTAACTTTCAGTTTAATCATTTGTAAAGGGAAGCTAAGTGAGTGAACATAGAACCTAAGAATCGATGGTATCACATGATTTCGAAGAGCTGCTCCATTAACTGTGACTGAGATAATAGGATAATGACATCTAATTTTTCAAATATATTGGGAGATTAAAATAGACTGAAGTGAGTCTCGTATTGATATGAAAATCCTGAACTACAAAGAACAAGCTGGAACCTTTTTATAGCTAATTTCAAGCAAGCTTTTACCTTTTGTATCATATCTAAGGTGCCTTTGTTACTCAGTCTGCTTGAGCTGTACAGTATAGCCAGGTGTTTGTTAGCCAAAGTACAATGTGTGCTAACTGTGGTTAGGGTTAGGGGTTAGGGTCACTTAGCTAGTACACCTTGTATAAAGGGAGGGGACAGAAATGTAATTGCTTTCCACTTGTTAAGAGAGACCGGTCTATTGGCTATGTGCTAGCAGGAGAGGTCAATGATTTATGGCATTTCATTTTTGCAGCAAGTCTTACACACTAGTGTCTACACACTTAGACACCATTGGGTGATTGATCTTGGTTGATTGAGCTTTGTTGTGCGAAAAACAAATACAATTGACAATGCCCTACAAAAATCTTTGTTAGATCGAAACTTTGCTCAAATAAAATTGACAGGAGCTACTGGTACAGTGTGCGGATCTTCTCTTTGATTCTTGCCTTTATTTTGCTTTTTTGATCCAGCACCTGTAGAAGTGTTTTTGGATGTGCATACCCTACACCCCTTTTTATACTTATAATTGGAGCCTTATGTACGTAGAGGATTCATTAGTTTAAAACAAACATTTATTTAAAAAAAGAGCAAATAATACCCTAGTATGAGATACAGTGCAATAATACGCATAATAACATATAAGTCTTTTGGCTTAGCATAGTCTGATGAAGTTGAATTTAATTGTAATTTCATTATGAAAATAGGTCTGGCATAAATGTCCTCTTCTGTGATATAGCACATGTTTTTATCTGTGTGTGTGTGTGTGTGTGTGTGTGTGTGTGTGTGTGTGTGTGTGTGTGTGTGTGTGAGAAAGAGAAAGAGAAAGAGAAAGAGAAAGAGAAAGAGAAAGAGAAAGTGAGGGAGAGAGGGAGCGAGAGAAAGAGTTTTTCCCCTCCTGAGACCTAAATCGCCTTGTATTCAACAAGGATGTGGTATATAAATATATATGAAGGCATTTTAATTTGCATGATGGATTAACTGACAACACCTCCAGAAAAATGCATTCCACATCCTATATGGATCCTGTGGGTTTTACATGCTTCATGATCCATGGTCTTTGTGCACACTCCAGATACAGGTGGGAAGAGAGAGTTTAGAGCTGTGTTTCATGTGGTCCAGAATCCCTCTTAGGCAACAAATGGCATTTAATGGCTGCAGGTCAAATGTCACACTGCATGTCTCTCATAATCAGGCTATATCCCAAATTTCACAATTTGCACATACTGCACTTATTTATGTCCTAGCACATTAACAGCCAAAACCATCAATCAAAATGATAAATAAAACCAAAGAAACCAAAAATAAGCCACATTTAATGGTAACACATTATATAGCTTTTGTTTGTATTGCCATTGCCAAAAACACAGGCTCTTCCATTAATCGGTTTCTATTGCAGAGCTAAATAAGCCAAATCTGGCAATGAAACTAACCATATGGTCAATCCCACTGCAATTATAATCTTATCATTCATATCAATTACGTCAATGAATCTGTACAATGATTATGACAAATGGACTCTACTGCATTGCATACAAAATGTCCTACCTCTTCACTGGTGTTCAAAGATGATTAGCTTGTTTATGAGGGTATATGCGAGGGGCCTGTGTGCAAATGTCTGAGAACAAGCATTTGTGCAAGTGGGAGAGAGAGAGAGAGAGAGAGAGAGAGAGAGAGAGAGAGAGAGAGAGAGAGAGAGAGAGAGAGA
This sequence comes from Siniperca chuatsi, assembly GCF_020085105.1. NCBI lineage: Eukaryota > Metazoa > Chordata > Actinopteri > Centrarchiformes > Sinipercidae > Siniperca > Siniperca chuatsi. The sequence goes on from NC_058042.1 coordinate 19,913,860, forward strand.
GAGAGAGAGAGAGAGAGTGTTTGTGTGTGTGTGTGTGTGAGCTGAGTAGTGCGAAACTGAAAAGAACTGAACAGTGGGAGAATGCAGCACTCCAGATACTGTGAATCTCTGGTTGCCATCACCACCTGTCACATACCATTCTATTCTAACTGGGTAACATTGATTGACAATCAATAATAAAGGGTCAGCACTGCCCCACAAAACAACAAGTTGAGAGATTACACAAAAATATCAATACTTTTATCAATGTCAATATTCCCCTAAAGTCTATTTCTGACACACTGACAGAACAACTATCTTCATGTCATTTTCTCAGCATCTCCTTCTTGCTCACTTGCTGTCCATGCCATTTTCTGTAAATGTAGACCCCAAATCTTGTGATAAATAAATTAAGACATATTAAGAACTGATAGCTAGACCGTTCATTTCTAATCACACAAAAGCAACCCTGTCTCCTAGAAATTACATTTGTATATTACTAAATTGTTATCATAATTACGTTGTGGTGACAACACAATCGCTGCATGGATTATGTTCCGAGACAACATTTCTTTTAGTCAGTGAAACAGTACAGTTATGCACCGGTCCAGAGTCGCAAGTAGGTATTTGGGGTGGATGGCAGGCATACAAAGTGCAGGAAAACCAGTGGTTAGGTTTAGGCAACAAAAGCTTTAAGATTAGGGAAAGATCGTGATTTCGGTTAAATGTCAATTACATAACCATAAAAAAGTTGAATAATGCTGTAATAACTACAAGTGGATAGTGTATTCCAAGATTGCCTATTTTGGCAGGAAAAAAATTAAATACGTTGTCAGTGAACATTTTACTGATACATTCAATATTAACATTTGTGGAACTTGCCAGCTACGTTAATTAACAACATTTCCTCATTATGTTAATAGAAAACGTAATTCGGTCGGCATTATGTTTTCCTTAAAATGTATTTGCTGTTGCAAATTAGTTGCATAAAAACATAATTTCTAATAATTAGGAGACAGAGCTGACAAAAGCTGCACCTAATTCAGCTTAACTAAAATTAACATTTGGACCCCTTTTCCAAATATTTAACACTTGTTTTCCAGGATCATCACGCAGCTGTCTCTAAACTCTTAATTTTTCCTGGTTGTGAGTATCGCTTCCATTTCTTATGTTCACTGTATTGTGAGGCCATAGTGTCAATCAACACCACACTCAAAATTCAAGTGAGTATACGTTACATAATTGACATCTGCTATTTATATACTACTAATATTTTTGTCACTTTTATGTACTCAAAACCCAGTTAGAATTTGTATGTGTCATGAAAGTGGGACACAGCTGCTGACTTTGTGGACGCCAAGTGGGGTTATGATGGTTGTATAAATGGCTTGTACTGTGTGAAGGGCCGAGCAACTACATGTACATTTCAGTGCAGTCAGTGTAAACAAGCAACTGTTGGAGGGATCCATTCAACCTTCCTTCGCTTTTAGCACTGACAGGTTGTGCAAATATAGCAGCTGGGTGAAGCAGGAGGATACAGTGTGTGTGTGTGTGTTTCATGTTCTTATATCCCGGTGGGGACTTTAACCTGAATGCACACTAACCCATGGGGACTTGTGTGAGTGTGTGTGTGTGTGTGTGATTCAGACAGACAAAGAGAGAGGCAGAAAGATTCTGGCCACCAGTATTTTTAGAGGCCATGAGTGGGAAGCTGTTAATGGTCTTCAGCACACCGTATGTGAAACTTAGTGCATTAAACCATTGGCTGGCAAGCTGATATTTACTGCAGTCAGTAGCCTACAGAATAGGCAGATATGTACCATGCCGCAAAATACAACTGCATTTCAGCCTTGCAATACATTGAACATTATACAAGATGTTGATCATTGTGTAGAAATGATCATGACCAAAATGGTATTATTTCAACTGTTGTAGCTTTTACACCAGAAGAGTCATTCACTCACTACTGCAACCTTTCTCCCTGCTTACTTTTGCAACCAGAAAATTTGATATTCAAGGTGCAAAATTCAACTCCAATAATGCTTTACTTCTTGTCAGGCCTCTGCCATTGCAGCTGCCTACTTTTGCTTGGCTTCCTTAGATATTATTTCTTCCAGGTCCATTAGGAGTGTTCCCCTTACAACTGGGAAGAGACACGTGAGGTTGACCTAAGGCAATGTTTCCACCTTTATTATAATGTAAAGTTTATTTCCTATATAGCACTTCCTTGACTGATTTTGACACGCTGACAATATGCCATACAGTGTTTTGTAAATATTGCCTCCAGCAGGTTTGCTTGTCATAATGGCCAAACGTAAGGTGTGTAGTCAAGCATAACTCTTAGTTCTTCTGCCATTCCATAGGACAAACATGATACATTTCATCAGTAAGGGTCAGGGAATACACTAGGTTAGCTAGATAACCATTTAAACTGACCTGTACAGTGCAGTTTCCACATAACTTGCTGGCTCATTGCTGAAAAAGGCGTACTAGTGATTTGCAGCCCTGCAAGAGACAGCAACCTGACAGAACCAAATAAGGGAACAGAATTCACTTGGGCTAGTTATTTCCACAACCTTTCATATTTTCAAGTGCTAAATTTGATTTTAGATTGTTCCAAGGTTTGGAAGAGGTAATCAAGTGTAACATGTAACAGTGATTTAGAAACTGTATAACTCAAACTCCAGTTTCACATGTTCCATGATCACAAATATGAAGAAATAATTCAATTTGTCAAGTAGCGCACAACTCATAGCATATATAATTTGTAGTATATAACTATTAATAATCTGCTCTTTCTGGGAATAATTTTCAGCATGTCATTGATTTTATTTTGTATATAAATAATATATATGGGAACAAGATATGCAAGAGAATGTGAATCAATGTGAAAATGCAGTGACGCAGCTCTCTCTTCTTGCTCTCAAAGCAGAAAAACATGTTTCAAGGTTTTAACAGGTTTCTTTTCCCGGCTAAATTATACACTATGGTGGCTATATTTAGCCTGGATTGACAGGTGGATCAGTAAGGAACACAAGGTTACATGTTACTATGGGATAAAGCTTGTTAAACTGAAATGGCTGCAGTGCAGACAAGTCATTTGCATGTGCAGTGAGGAAGAGAGCTGCAGAAGACGAACCTGGACACCAGCGCAGGTACATGTAGAGGATGATTTGCTTATTAGATACACAAGAGACAGACACACATAGTGCTAAATTGTGCCAGGTAGTTTCCATTACAGTACAGCAATAGTCAAAGTGTTGCCTTAAAGAAAAAACTATAGTATATTACAACTTGGGTTTTCTTTTTGGGGCTCAAGACATCAGTTCTATCAGTTATGATAACATTGTACTCTATTGCTGATATTTCTGAACACTTCGAGGTCCAACAAAGCAAACCCGAGCAGTTAGACAGGTTGTAAACAAACCCCACATTATTCAAACTTATTTGGAAGAGAAAACAATGTACACATCCATTACAGTTTACAGACTGACTGGCTGACTGTGTTTGTTGCCGTGCTGGACCTATTTTTAGCAATGTTGCCATGTTCCAACCAAGATCTCAGCAATTACTCTGGTGAGTAAAATGTTATCATAACAGATACAACAAAGGGTTATAGTTTTCTTTTAAACAGCTGTGCCTCATTGAGCTTGCTTCGCTGGGATGAAATTAATTGTCTGCAGCAATCAATGGCAAGGAGTCTTATTAATGCCACTTAAGCATGTCATGACAAACAGGATCAATTGCACATCGCAGCTGGTTAAGCTCACAGACTGACATTGCTGAAAGCATATAAATATCTACACATATTGTCTATTACACAATAGATCCGTCAGATATCAGCTGTACGCATCACTAACAGGGAACACTCAAAAACATTATAAAGAGCTTTGACATATGTGGACAGAGACCCTAACCCTAACCAGAAAAGCAGATTAACGGTGGCACAGGTGACCTTATACTAAAGTATGACCCTCATGCTCAAGTCAGTTTTTACTGCACAAATATGCACATGGTCAATAAAGTAACATGGCAAGGAGCTTTAAATCCTGTTGCCCTTAGACAGTCAGTCCCTGGTTTTAATTTACATATGTTTAAAAAATGGTGGTCCCAGCAAAGTACATTGAATTTAGATATGTAGTGATGGATGAAGTAAATGTGTTTCCTAATGAAAATGTCTCTCTGTCCTTCACCTCTGTCTGTAATGTGTACAGTAATAATGGTTGTTACAAAAGGAAGGACTTTTGTTAATAATAATTCAAAGTTAAATATAACATGGCATAAGTGAACATAACATAATTTTGAACATAAGTGCTGACTTACCGAGGAGACATATTGGATCTCCCGGCAGAGTTTTGTCTCCCTGGGGAAATCTGCCAGATCCAGGAAGTTGTCCACAACCACTTGGCCAATGATGTCATGGCGTGAAAATCGGTCGAAGTCATAGACACTGAAGTGCAGCTTACGTGTGGGAAGCTCAGAGTACGCCACAGGAAACAGGAAGACCTCATCAAACACAGGGTTCAGTGTCTTCCGGTGCACCTTAGTCTGGTGCTTGGTCATACGATCAGGGAGCAGGTAGATCTTAACATAAGGGTCAGAGGTACCAGAGAAGTCCTTGGCTGGGAGGTCCTCTGCTTTGTGGATCTTAACTATTAACTGTTCCTGGTCACAGTCAAATCTAAGGATAAAGTGGAGGCGCCCACAGCCACCACCTCTGCGACTGCCTTCATCTCCCTCAAGTGAGCGCTGTTTGTAGAGCTCAGGTTTGAGGCGACCGAGGCCCAGCCCCATTCCTGTGAGGGAGTCCTGCCTTTGGAACTGGGCCACGTTGAAGTCTGGGTTAGACAGGTTCATATGTCTGCGAATGGACCCTTGTCTGTGGGCAGAGGAAATCAACAACAAACATCAACATACAGTACAACATCAACAGGTTAAATCAGAAAAGTGCCCTATATGTAGCCAGCCGAAAAGGGGTGTGGTGGTTGGATGGTGAATTGGTGTGTAGTGTGACAAGTTCTCATGCCGGAGTCCAGAATCACATCCTGTCACAGACCTGCAATTGATGTTTGCCTTTTTTATTAACCTAAACCAAGTGTTTTAGTTGCCTAACTCTAACCATACATTAACCATAATTTTATTGCCGTAACCACAATCTTTCCATAACCTTAAACATATTATAGTTGCCATGCAGAGTTATTGCAGAAAGCAACAATTCGAAAAACCTTGGCATTGGACAGACAAAACACTGGCATTGAACAAGGTTTTGCAGAATCTTCTAATACTGATGTTTTTGTAACAGTGTTGAGAGCCATGCAGAAGAGCACTGGTAACTTCAAACACTAATGAATGTAAGAGGTGGATGGAAGCAGAAGTGTTACAAGTTTCTCAAGGAAAAATCTAGTAGTTCTGACAAAGGCAAAGAAATCAACAGAAATCTTGTACTGACCCGATTTCAGACATTGAGTGACCAGAGGGTGGGGGTTCAGTGGTCTGTCTCTGCATACGAGGGTTAGTGTGAACCCCATTTTCCCGGCTTTTACTCTGGGCATCCAGTGGGATGTCTGGAGATGTGTGACTGATCTTCATAGCTGCCTCTGGTGTGGCCAAGACCACAGGTGGTGGTGATACAGGAGTCACCGGAGCCTCCACGGATACCACAGATGCCACTGGAGTGGGCTCTCTGGCGATGGAGCAGTGTGACGACTCACGGCGGTTGTGCGTTGGGGGGTCCACGGCTGTGTAAACTGGCCGCCTGGGTGCGAGCTGCGAGGGCAGAGGACTCATGGTGGGGTTGAGGTGCCCGTGGGCCTCCTTGGTGGTGGGGGAGAGCCCACGCTCCCTCCATGGTATCCAGCACAGCTTCCAGGAGACAAAGAGGGAGACTCCAAACAGGGCCAAGCCACAGGCAGTCACTACCAGTGACAACAGACTCACCGATATATCTGAGAAGGTGACAAAAGTGGCAGAAAATAAGGATCTGACAGTGAATTCAGTTTGCTTTCTGCTTTATTGCAAACCTATACTTTTACTCCTTTACCATCACCATCATTAGTAACTTTTATACGTAGTGTGAAAACCCTTTATAAATATTTAATCATAAAAACTTGATTTATTATAACAGTGGAGTTACAGTTTTTCTCGATTGCTAAGACACATTTCTTGAAAGCTGCTCTCCTTTTCTCTACGCTGTGAACACAAAACACAATTTTCAAGCCACATTCACAAAACCTCGGACTCTTCTTGCAAAACCAAACTTTCACCTCAAAACAGTTCAATCTGTGCTCAAAACTGAACTATGTTGTCAAATCGTGCCCCGAGTCAATCAAAATTAAAAACACTACTGAACAGTAACTAAACACTACGTAGAAAAATAGAAAACACAATGCTCAGGACATGAAGCTGGAGAAATAAATGTTTATTGTTCACTGTAGGCTAAATTCATGTTGCAAAACAAAAAAAACCTGTGCATTTAGCACTTGTACAAAAAGACAAAACAGAAATCTTATGCGTTTGCCACTGGTGTACAGTCTACAGTATATTGGTACAGTGATGTACTGAAACATATATTTACTTACAGTATACTGTGGTACAGTATATAGCATGTCACACAGTAATTGCTGTCAACATATACTGTACTATAATGTCAAAAAAAGGTAATTACCTGTTCTCTTCTCTAAATCTTTGGATTATGGTGGACACAGTGAATCTACTGATGTTTGGTTGTACCCTTTGTCCAGCCTCCCTCATGCTCATACCATGGACAAGAACATGGTCAATCACAGTAGTTCTGATTTCATCAGATATTACTGTTCTTAGTCTTCACTGACCACCTCGACCTCCTCTCACACAAACTCTTCCTTTCAGATTTCTATCCATTGTAGGGCCTCACAAACCAGTGCTCTCTGAACTGGCTTACTTTATATGTTCCCTCACATCATTAGCCACAAGTGTGATCAATTTTGAGTTGTTGTGTTCAAGTGGTGACATCTGTGCTTTAATTGTGTTTGACTTTTGTCACCTGTGCTCACCATTATGCAGCACGGGTGCATCACAATGAAAATGTGTTGGCAAGTTGTGTCTAAAAAGGTGAAAAGTGCTTATGGTTTTGCCAAAAAAGTGATTGATTCAATCAGTGGGTTCAGGCAACTGAGCATTTGGTTCAGACAATAGGGTTTAGTGTTTTAGCAATTCAGAAAAACTGTAACAAAAATATGCTGTATGTTGTGCATGATAGTTACCTTAGCATTTTTACTGGAACATATCTGGTTAAACTGCTACAACAGAAGACTTGGTGGGTCTGGTTGAGTTTTAAAACATGGCAACACCACAACATCCTAATTTTACCAAACTCTTCTCTTTACACAGACATCTTCAATTTGATGCAATGTGCCTTGTATAACGACTACTTTAGCAGAAGAGATAGAGCAAGTCTGTAGCACTAAAGACGGTGTAGTCCCTCATTCGTCCAGGAGTGTTCTATCGTAGAAAAGGTTTCAGTCGTAGTCATCTGGACACTGTTTTCAGAATCAAGACGTTTCGGCTCCCATCCGAAAGTCATTCTCAATTGTGAAAAAATTGGACGGGAACTGGAAATTTAAACTACTCTGAGCCGAAGCGTCGGAGCCGAAACGTCTTGATTCTGAAAACAGTGTCCAGATGACTACGACTGAAACCTTTTCTACGATAGAACACTCCTGGACGAATGAGGGACTACACCGTCCAAACTACTCTGAGTTACATAAGCCCTGCCCTCAGGAAGGAATCTGCCTGAGTATCTGTAAATAGCTAGTTTCACCTGAAACTGACCTAATAGTTTCAAGATGGCCCAGTAATCAGTAATCAGGCCTATTGTTCTCTGGCTGCATCTACTTCATCACTGCTAAGTGCCTGATTAGCATGTGATAGGCGTGACCAAGGTGATAATACACTCTGATAGACTTTGGGCAGATTAAATCTCAGACCACCATTTCTGTTCAAAGAGGGGTTCTCTTTCTTCACAAAAATGGCTTCCTTGACGCCCGTTCAAACCAACTCTTCTCTCTACTAAGAATCTTCACCTCGCTGTCTTCAAATGTGTGGTTTGTAGCTTTTAAATGCAAATGCACGGCGCTCTGTAATCCTGAGTTAGCGTGTCGTCTGTGCTGATAAAGTCTTCTGTGAAGTGGCTGTTTGGTTTCGCCTATGTACCGTTCTTTGCAGTTTTCCTCACTGCACTGAATGGAGTAGACAACATTGCTCTGTTTCTGTGTGGGTAACCTGTCCTTAGGGTGAACAAGTTTCTGTCTTAAAGTGTTGCCTGGTTTAAAGAAGACAGGAACATCGTGCTGTCTAAAGATCCTTTGTAGTTTTTCAGACAGTCCAGACACATAAGGAATGGAGACACCGTTCCTTCTTGGTTCAGTTACACTTTTGTCCTGTTTTTGGCTCTTTTAACTTTGTTGATAGCCCAAGTAGGATAACCACAGGCTGAGAGTGCATTCTGGACATGCCTTTCCTCTTTCTTCTTACCCTCTGAGCCTGTGGGCACTTCTTTGGCTCTGTGCTGTAATGTCCGGATTACACCCAGCTTGTGCTGTAGTGGATGGTGTGAGTCAAAGAGCAGGTATTGATCCGTATGTGTTGGTTTCCTGTACACTTCTATCTGGAGCTTTCCGTCCTCTCCTCTGAGAGTAGAACAATCAAGAAAGGCCAAGCGGTTCTCTTTTGCATCCTCACGCGTGAACTTGATGTTGGGGTCCACCGTATTAATATGCTCTGAGAACGCTTCCAAGTCTTGTTTCTTGATTTTCACAAAGGTGTCATCCACGTAACGGTACCAATGACTTGGTGGTGTGCCCGGGAACGAGGATAATGCCTTCTTCTCAAACTGTTCCATGTACAGGTTGGCCACAATGGGAGAGACCGGAGAGCCCATAGCACAACCGTGAATCTGTCTGTAGAAGTGTCCCCGAATTGGAAGTAGGTTGTGTTGAGACAGATGTCTAATAGTTTACATATGTGTTCAGGTGTAAGCTTGGTCCTTTGCTGCAAGGTGGAGTCCTCCTGCAGTCTTCTCATCACCGCTGACACTGCTTCTGAGGTTGGGATGCAAGTGAACAAGGACACTACATCATGAGAAACCATAACGTCATCTGGGTCCAACTGGAGATGTTTCACTTTGTCCACAAATTTCTGTGTGTTTTCCACATGATGTACTGTGTTCCCCACCAACGGAGCCAAGATTGTAGTCAAATGTTTGGCTATGTTGTATGTGATGGAATCTGTGCTGCACACGATGGGTCTGAGTGGAACATTCTCTTTGTGAATTTTGGGAAGGCCATAGATGCATGGAATGGCTTCCCCAGGGTATAGTCTGTAGTACAGAGGCCTGTCTATCACCTCCTCCTTCTCAAGCTTCTGTAGACAGTCTATAACCTTCTTCTTGTAGCCATTGGTTGGATCTCTTTTAAGTTTTTGATATGTGGTTGTGTCTTCAAGAAGGTTGTTGACCTTGGTTTCATAATCGGCTGTGTTCAGAATCACAGTGCAGCGACCCTTGTCTGCTGGTAGAATGTTTATGCTGTGATCCTTCTGCAGTGCTGAGAGTGCCCTCCTCTCTTTGGATGTAATGTTGGAAGGAGGTGGTTTGGCACTCTTTAATGTTGCAGTGACACGTAGCCTCAGGTCTGCAGCCTCTGCTTCAGTCATCTTGTTCTTCCTAATGGCTGTTTCGGTGGCTGTGATGTAGTCCACTGTAGGGATGTGGTTGGATGTAACTGAAAAGTTGAGCCCTTTGGAGAGCACATCTTTTCTGCCTGTGTCAGGATGCGGTCTGATAAGTTTTTGATCCAATTGTTTCTGTTAATACATGTCTCACTTTGTTCAGTCCCTGATCTCCTGTTGTGCTGGTCCTTTCCTAGATTCTTCTTATTCAAAAGGATGTTAAATTTCTTAATTTGCCGCTCCTTGCTCTTCCTATGTTGTGCACCCTGTGCTACCTGTGTAAAGTCCATCACTCTCTTGAGGATTTCTTCTGGGACAATGCTTGATAACTTCTTCTGCAAAAATTCTATTCTGTTCTTCAAATTGTCTATTCTTAAGTTGTTTTCCTGATCCTTTCACTAAGCATCTGGGTCAGGTTTCTTCTCCAAATCTTCTCTGCTCTGTGTCCTTTTACTGGTGGTTTAATCTGTAGGCTCTTGGGAATAATCTTGCTCTGCCTGCATCTTAGATTAAAACGGAGATGGTTCCTGTGGTCTGCTAATTTCCTGGCTGTGTTTTCGAGTTCCCGAACCAGATCCACGGTTTTCTGCCCAAAATTCTTCAAAATTAGTTTAAATTTCCAGTTCCCGTCCAATTTTTTCACAATTGAGAATGACTTCCGGATGGGAGCCGAAACGTCTTGATTCTGAAAACAGTGTCCAGATGACTACGACTGAAACCTTTTCTATGATGTAGCACTAAAATCAACTCTTACAAGTTTTGAAAGTAGGCAGGCAAGGTTTTTTTCTGTAAACCTTTGTGTTTGACACAGTCTCAAATTCTCTTCTAAATCTGACAACTTTAAAGGTTACTTCAACATGAATTTCTCTGTTTTGTGTCAGTTTCATTTGTGACAAATAAAATAAAGCTGGTGTTTACCTGCAGGTGTTGATGGTGACAAGCTGGCCATTTTCCCTTCACTGTTCATTTATTTACACAATAATACACAATTGTAACCATAGACTCACTATAAAGAGGTTGTAACCTCAGTTTACTAAATCCCTCCTTTCCAAAACATTTTAAATTGTTGTGAATAAAACAACAGCTCAACCCCTTGGCAGTATTCCAGTATTTCAATGAGAATGTATGAACAGGTATTTAATGCTGCTTTTATTTCAACACACTGTTCCTCCTCTGTTATCAGCAAAGGACTGAAAATTACGGCATGGGGCACAATCCACTTGGATGGCAGACACAAGGCCACAGAGGACAATTAAATAAATGTAGTTAATCCTAATTAATCTTGTCGAGGATCCTTTGTAACAATAAAGAACAGAAGGGGAGAAAATTCCACAGAACATTACAGTTTTTGTCTGAACCAAATGCTCAGTTGCCTGAACCCACTGATTGAATCAATCACTTTTTTGGCAAAACCATAAGCACTTTTCACCTTTTTAGACACAACTTGCCAACACATTTTCATTGTGATGCACCCGTGCTGCATAATGGTGAGCACAGGTGACAAAAGTCAAACACAATTAAAGCACAGATGTCACCACTTGAACACAACAACTCAAAATTGATCACACTTGTGGCTAATGATGTGAGGGAACATATAAAGTAAGCCAGTTCAGAGAGCACTGGTTTGTGAGGCCCTACAATGGATAGAAATCTGAAAGGAAGAGTTTGTGTGAGAGGAGGTCGAGGTGGTCAGTGAAGACTAAGAACAGTAATATCTGATGAAATCAGAACTACTGTGATTGACCATGTTCTTGTCCATGGTATGAGCATGAGGGAGGCTGGACAAAGGGTACAACCAAACATCAGTAGATTCACTGTGTCCACCATAATCCAAAGATTTAGAGAAGAGAACAGGTAATTACCTTTTTTTGACATTATAGTACAGTATATGTTGACAGCAATTACTGTGTGACATGCTATATACTGTACCACAGTATACTGTAAGTAAATATATGTTTCAGTACATCACTGTACCAATATACTGTAGACTGTACACCAGTGGCAAACGCATAAGATTTCTGTTTTGTCTTTTTGTACAAGTGCTAAATGCACAGGTTTTTTTGTTTTGCAACATGAATTTAGCCTACAGTGAACAATAAACATTTATTTCTCCAGCTTCATGTCCTGAGCATTGTGTTTTCTATTTTTCTACGTAGTGTTTAGTTACTGTTCAGTAGTGTTTTTAATTTTGATTGACTCGGGGCACGATTTGACAACATAGTTCAGTTTTGAGCACAGATTGAACTGTTTTGAGGTGAAAGTTTGGTTTTGCAAGAAGAGTCCGAGGTTTTGTGAATGTAGCTTGAAAATTGTGTTTTGTGTTCACAGCGTAGAGAAAAGGAGAGCAGCTTTCAAGAAATGTGTCTTAGCAATCGAGAAAAACTGTAATGTATTTGTGGGCAAGAGCAGAAGCAGTGGCTGTGGGAGTATAAAAGTTTTACAGGAGTATCACACCAGGTGTTAGTCTGTCAAGTAAGAGTTTATGGTTTCAAAACATGACACTGAATATTCCTGCAGTGCATTTGTTTACACCAGCACAGGGTGCGCGAGTCACCATGGAAAGAGAGGTGAGGTGTGAACCAACAGAGTCATCAAGGGCTTTCTGAATCATCTCTTTTCTCAAGAAGTGGGTGACTTTCCCCGAAATTCTTTTTTGAAAAATAAATCATTGAAACTGCTGCAACACAACAGTGCAGAGGTCCAATCTATGACCTTGTGCCAGGGGTTTTCAAAGTGGGAGGTCCCAAACACTTTTATTAGATATCAAAAGGGAACCATGCTCTAGAATTCCCTAAATATCTGTAAATTGTTGAAGGAGATAGTTCTGGGGAATTATACTATTTTCTTACTTACCTAGAATCAGCCCTGTTTTGTGTTTACATGCAGTTTTAAATTAGGTCGAACAGCAATATTAGGCTAATATTAACTAAATTGTTGGATGTCTATGGGATCAAGTAGCTGCTACATGATCCCACAGACAGTGTTGTGCAAGTTCACACTTGACAAGAGCTAGCTCAAAGTTCAGTTCACACAGATTAAAATGAACTAGTTCATGTTCATAATTCACAATTTTGACTTTTGTCCCAAAATAGTCCCAAAAATTAACTACTCACGTTAATTTCTTCCGGGGTTTGACTAAAAATGTGAGATTTCTTTCCGTTGGAATCTGTACTGATTTGTTCATGAAACTCCTTCAAACATTCATACAAACTGGCTTCAGCAGTTCAGCAGTACCGGTAGTTGCGACTGAATTGCCAGTTGCACTAGCCATGCTGCAGGATTTATGATGTGAATTGCCAGCCTTAGTGCCACTAAATAATGGCAAGTCATATGCAGTGTGTTTGGCTGTGAAAGATGTTCCTAAGATATTGTTTAATGTTTGTTTTAGTGAATGTTTTATGTTTGTTATCCTATTTTAAGTCTATCTCATGTGTAATTAACAAACACACATTCAATATGCCGTGCCCCCTTACTCTCTGTGCCCCTATGCATGCTTAGGTTTTTATGAGACAAAAAATAGATTAAGTGATGATTACTGTAATCACTCAACAAAGAGATGACAGCAGAACTGAATGCAGTTCACAACATGAATAACTGTTATCAATCTCTAACAAGGTCTGCACATGAGTGATATGGTGTCCACTGCATCTTAATTAAATCTAATCTTAAGCAATACCTTTCACATTCATCCACTGGAGGGTAAAATACATTCTAATTCAAACTGTTGAAGCATCATTTTAACCTTTTCTGAACTATGTAATGCAGTTTGTACAGAGGAGGACAGCGGAATTTCAATCACATCACAACTAGTATGGACAGGAAGAATGATCACAGCGATCAATAACTCTTTCAATGTGCATACAGGCATGTGAGTAGTACCATATTAAGACATAATTCAAATCCTATACTATTTATGATGCTAAATTAATAGACTCATATTAATAGCCTCATATCAGCTACCTCGCAAATTCATAGTTGATACATATACTTCTGCAGCTGTTCACATGATCATTTCTGACCAATGTTATTCTTAAATAATTGAACATTGTTTTACTATAATGTTAATATTCATGTGCAGGAGTAAACTGTTGCCCAGCAACAACATTTGTGGGAGAAGATGGTTTGAAGCTGGGAGGACAGACATTGTAGGTGAAGGTACATCTTATTTTTAATGTGTAGAAAAACCTTGATGGTTTATGCATTGTTCATCTACTGAACCACCTCTTTTATTATGGTACATGGTAATTATTGAATCAGTATATTTTGAGAAACTTTGTTTTGTGCACGTCTCTGCTTACCATTGTGTGTCTATACTATACGCTGATGAACTTCCGGCCCTGTATAGCTGCTATAATGTTTACTTTCAATTAATGTATTGAAATATCTTCAATCTTTGAGGTAAATCTGTTTTTGAAAAGCCCAGGCGCCTGCATAGTGTGTTTTAATAGCATCAGTCTCCTGTATCATCCTAACCACATCTATTATTGGCTAAGCCTCGTTCTTTGTGAGGGCAGTGATACAGACTTATGCCCAGTATATGTGCTGACTGTGCAACAGGCTATTCATTGCCTACAGTAACAAAGCAGAGGGATTTGGGTACATCAATATATTCACAGTCAATGATGATGAAGATTTGTATGGATTTTCAAAAGAAAAGTAATTTGTGTGTAATCAGTGTATTTACTTTAATCATAGTAATGAGTAAAATGATCCCATTTCAGTTTAGAGACACTAATGATTGCTTTACCTGAGTAACTACCCTCACATGGTTTAGCACAGTGTGTCACTTTATTAGTCAAAAACTCCAGGATTTCAAAAGAAATGCATGCTGATATAGTTTAAAGAAAGATAATAATCACAATTAACATATTATTATATATAATACCTTTATTTAACCTCTTGAACTCTGCTAAGACGCCGGTGTCCTCGTCCAACATTACGGTCATTTATAGGTTGTAGCGAGTGTTTTAAAGCTAGAGTGAAGATATTGATATCATATGAAACTAGATAACCTAAGGCACCCATTGGTACCAACCATGTCATGCTTGTTGGGAAGGGGGTTAAATAACACACCAAAGTTAGGCTAAATTTTGGCGAGGGAAAAACTGGCATGACCATTTTCAAAGGGGTTCCTTGACCTCTCATATCAAGATATCTGAATGAAAATTGGTTCTATGGGTACCCACAAGTCTTTACAGACATGTCCACTTCATGCTAATCCCATGCAGTTTTGGGCAAAAAACCATGCAGTTTTTTTTCATGCAGTATAAATGTATTATTTTCGCCTGTTCTAAATATGGTGTATTTGAATATTTCTGCATACTAGGGTCCCGAAACAGTATTGGAACTGCATAAATTGGGTATGACTGGAAAGCTGAGACGCATGTGGATTCAGTGAGCCCAACTGTATACATGTGTGATGATGTTAGTCCCCATAGTAGCCATTTCATTGGAGTGACACTATTTTTTGAAACTTGACCTCACTGTATAAAATGACCTATTGTGAACTCTACGTTAATAATAGGATAATCTAGGATAAGGATAATCACAGCCTGATGAAACTTCACAACCACAAACTAAAAACCTAGGGTGTTCAGAGGATGTATGGCTTCCCTAGGTATATTAACAATAAGGGGGTTTCTGAGCAATTTCCAGAAGAGAAGTGCTCGCCATCTAATCGCAGAAAAATGCAATTCGCAGAAAAATCTCCAAATGTCAAGTTTCAAGTTTTTGGTACCAAAGAACAGCATGAAATTTTCTATGGTGTTCCTCAAGGTCTTTTGGAGAGATTTTTGACCATTTTAATCCATTTTCGAGTGGTCAAAAATGGTTAAATTATGCACAAAATCTGTGTAACAAATGGTAACAACCCAAAACTTGCTGCATCAACTTATGAGACATAATTGAGCATAGGAATGGCCATCATATACTTCTATCATAATGTTCTAAGCCCTTATACACTCTAAACTTCCAACATTTTAATAGGTGCCTAACGAAAACACAATGTTTATTACAGATTGATGACTAGAAAAACTTAACACATAGTGCTGAACTGCATATCAAGTTAATCTTCAGGTTCCCGGCTTTCAGACGATGTATACCACTTCTATTCGGCATATACTGTTGACCTGCTATCTTTCTCTAAAGATCCCCTGTCCTCCCTAAAAAAGACAAAAATGGGTCTATGGTAGGGAGGGGTGGAGTGGAAGAGGTTAAACTCGAAAAATCATTGAAAGATGGCCCTCATTTACAATGATGTCGAGTAATGACATCAAGTAAATGTTCTCCTTGTGATTACTAGAATAGAGAATGTCCAAAGATAATAACAATAATGTATTTTTTTGTATAAGCTGACAAGCTTGCCATGTATCTTTTCAGTGACTAGCTGACTTTACAAAGAGCCATGACAATTAGTGAAATAACCAGTGGCTTAAAAAGGTAGCAGTGGCTAATATTTTGTATTTGGACTGTAATTATTACTGGCTAGTAACACAATGTGTAAATTAATTTGTAACACAGCGATATGGTGCATGTAATAGCAGGTAGTATCTGAAAAGTGCTTGATAGCTTACCGCACTGTTTCACAGTAAAACCAAATGCATGATTTTTACTTGGCAGTGCCCAGCACAACTTTTATTTAGAAATTTAAAACTGCACACTAATCCCCTCCTGTGTCACAGCTGACATAAGTATAAGTTAGTAATATGAAGATAATACTACCATTATGTGTTGTGAAGCTGTTGCTATGCCCTGCTATGAATTTATTACATGTAAACAATTTCCTACAGTCATCTCATTTAATCCTCTTATCTTTGTTTATTTTCTAATTATTGTTGCATTCCATATCAATAGAAAATCCTGGATATCATGATATTCCACTAAATGTTTACCAGAAAGAGTTTGTTCTTTTAAATTATGCATTAAGTATTTACACATTTACAGCACATAGAAAGCTGTATGCAATTTCAGTGGTATATTTTCTTTTGAGTCTTTGATGATGCTTCATCTAATTGATATGACAGACACAGGATTTCTCACCATGAGAAAAACACATGTTTTTAACAGAGTAACTAAAATCACAGAACATCTTATGCAACCAGGAATCATCTTGAATCAACTCTACTACACATCTGATACAAAGCTAACACTTACATGAAAACATTTACTAAGGAATGCTGTAAAACTTTGTTAGTTTTTATTTTATTTTGTAAGACCATTAACATGCATATTACTTAGAAGTAAATGAGACAATATGTCACACCACATTTAAAGGCTCTTTGGTTTCAGTCACAACAAATCTCAAAAGACTTTGACAATAATCATTTTGCATTTTGCATTACCTATCCTCCAAATCTAGGGGGGGGGGGTCACAAGACCTTGCACAGGAACTCATACAAACTGTCCTTTCTGTGCTCTGAGATTCTGTGAATACTAGAATGTGTGTGATTTGGGAGAATAATGTGGAGAAATTGAGGGACTTGACATCTGGAAGGATTCAGAGCCTGCATCACAACAAAGAGGGTGGACCAATTTTAGAGCACAAGACCTTCAAAGGTGCAATAGTGTAGGAGGCAAGCAAGTGCTGAAAAAGCAATATCTGGAACTTCTACCTCCTGAGATGTTGTTATTTGCCTTAATTATACCTCTCTGTGAGTAAAAACTGCATACAGAGTACACAACATGGTATATTACACATGTAAGTGGTTCTGATTGGTTGTCCTCAGGGCCCTGACTAATGCTGCTGGTTTCTATCCTCACAGGATGTTAGTTGCATTGACCTGATGGTCCATGTCTAACTACTTAGATGGCAACAATTAAAAAACAGCAGTGCTTTGGATACTGCTTTGGGAACCACTATTAAATGTTGTGCACATGCTGAGCCTTAAGGAACAGTTTCACATTTTGGGAAATACACTTATTCACTTTCTTTCTTAGATGAAAGGATAGATACCACCCGCGTGTCTGTACGGTAAATATGAAGCTACAGCCAGCAGCCAGTAAGCTTAGCCTAAAGTCCGGAAACAGGGGGAAACAGCTAGTTTTGTCCAAAGGTAACAAAATCTGCCTACCAGCACCTCATTAAGCTCATTAATTAACACAATTGTAGAAATGACAACGTGGGTTATGTGTTGGACTAACGTCCCATTCACGTCATATGGAATGAAGGGCAAATAGAAATAGAGAAATAGTCCGGCACTCGTAAAACCACAACTTTTCATTTTTACACCTTGGACAATTCAATTCAATTTTATTTATATAGCGCCAATTCATAACAGAAGTTATCTCATTGCGCTTTTCCTATAGAGCAGGTCTAGACTGTACTCTTTATAATATTACAGAGCCAGGCTAGCTATTTCACCATGTTTCCCATCTTTGTGCTAAGCTATCAGACATATCTGAGAAGATGATCACAAATTCATCTCCATTATAAATGACTTTTACCAGTGTGGGTTTCTCAAGTTGCCAAGTCAACATCATGTTTTATGTCCAGAAACACATAAATGTCTAAGGCAGTGTAGTCCCTCATTCGTCCAGGAGTGTTCTATCGTATAAAAGGTTTCAGTCGTAGTCATCTGGACACTGTTTTCAGAATCAAGACGTTTTGGCTCCCATCCGGAAGTCATTCTCAATGTGAAAAAATGGGACGGGAACTAGAAATTTAAGCTACACTATGTTACATAAGCCCTGCTCTCAGGAAGGAGTCTATCTGAGTATCTGTTGATTAGCTAGTTTCACCTGAAACTGACCTAATTGTTTCAATGAGAATGACTTCCGGATGGGAGCCAAAACATCTTGATTCTGAAAACAGTGTCCAGATGACTACGACTGAAACCTTTTCTACGATAAATGTCTAAGAGCAGAACCCTTAAGAAAGACATTGAATCCCACCCAGCCCACCCTGAACTCTGGCTCATAGGTTGTTGGATCTCTGAACTTTTATGTAGCCCTACTTCCTTTGTCATTCTATTATGGGTGCTGCCATCATGCTGGGTGACACATGCCATCTGGAACTGAAATTAAACCTTATAGGCAAGCCATCCTGAGAGCTAACTCCACTGCAGTACCTACTGTAGCAATACCACTTTTCAAAGGATCGGCCTATATGATGAATGAGGGAGAGAGGAGAGAGCTGGGAATCAGGGAATAGAGGAAATAAGGAGGGAAAGATTGAAGGAAAGGAATGCAGATAGGGGCAGCAAGAGGACCGAAGTGGGAATTCACAAAGGGCTTTCAGGTGGTGAATAATGATTAATAATAATGCAAACTAATGGGAGCAGAATAAATGGAGTAGGTATGTAGAGGGTTGCAGTTACTGTGCTCTCTCACTCCTTCACATTCTCGCCCTGGTCTTCTACACACACACACTGACACACTCACTCAGTTGTGTTTCCATCACTTCAGAGGACATTACATTGACTTGCATACATTTCCTGGAGACTTACCCTAACCTTAACCATAACCACTACTTGCCTAACCCTAAAGAATTTAATAATTTACGTTATGGAGACTTGCGTTTTGTCCCCACAAGGAAGGCGAGTCCCCACAATTTGACTGTGTAAACAGATTTATGTCCCCACAACATGACTAATACACGCTCACGTTCAGACACACTCACAGACAAGCACGCATGCCATTCCAATGAGGATGGTTAGCATAAGTGTTGGTAGGGCTAATGATGAAACGTGACTCTGTGGTCACATTAATTCTTCACGTGTGACTGAATGTCGGCTTTGGTTTTCAAAAAATACGCCCTCTTGTGCAATAGGCTACAGTTATATCTAAAGTTCAGTACATCCATTTAGTAAATGTTTCACGTTGTCTACTACAGGCTTTAGGTAAGCCAAATAATTAAATCTGAGGTAAACTTTCAAAGAAGTAGGATACAGTAAGTGTGACACCATAGTAACTGCTACCAGCGAGCGCAGGTACAAGCGCAACTCATCCAGGGAAGAGAATAGCCTGTACATCCAATTTTATATCTGTGCAAATGTGCACATGTGTAAAGAATGAACTGGACTAATACCAAACATTTTGAATCTAGCAGAATGGCATCTTCACGTGAATGTAGATTGGAAATAAGAATTGAAAATTTTAGACCTCGAATTTAGCTCCTCTGTGAAAAGGAGAGGCGGTCGCCGTGCAAGTGCATTTTTGTTGCAAGAAAAATGATAATTAAACTGGATAATTAGTAAGCTAATTGATGTGAGGAAAAAAATGGTGCAGATCGATTTTCCAAGCAAAGGCTTTTGGTTGTGAAAGCACCTACTGAGTTTTAGGCGCAGAATGTTCAATGAAAGAAGTCGCATGCGCATTTACTTCTGTTCAATTAAATGCAACCGTTGAATCAAGCGAGCATTTGATGCCTCACCTGAATCCGTATAGCGTGGCCTGGCAAGGTCTCGGAAATAGTAGATAAAATCCAGGCAGTGTTCGTTCTGCACTTCCCCCTTCGAACAAAGATCTGACAGGAGTTCAAGTGCCTTTTGACAAATCTCGTCATCTCCGTCTCCAGGCATTTCCCACCAGCATCCTTATAAATGGAGGGTCTCTTAGGCACCACCACCACTCCACTCCGCCCGTCTGACTGTCACCTATTCCACGCTGCTCTGCACGGCTTCTGGAGTCTAGCACACAGCCAGCGGCACGCCTACCCACACGATGCAATCGACGGAGAAGCTCTGTATTAGAAAGAACGAAAAAAATACTAGTCCGAGTGATCCATAAAGCAAGTAGCCTTTCCCACGTGTGGAACACAAAGAGTTTTTATGTAACATTCAGTCAAACGGTCCCCTCACACTGCTGCTCTGGTTGAAAGCCACCGGTTGAATCCACGCGTCGCCACTGCGGCGCCGTGCGCTGTCCGAGGTGCTGAAATGTGTGCGCGCCTCAGAGCCGGACTCTCGCTACAGTGAATCTTTGCACCAGGTGGTCCGTTGTCATCTAATGGCTTTACGCCTTCGAGAGGTAACAAACTCAGGAAAAGTTGAGCAGCATTTTACTATAGGGAGAAATAGGTGGATTTGAGAGCAGGGCTACCTGTAGCAATCGCCGATCAGTTCTCTGCTACAACGAACCTGGTGTGGTTTTACGTGCCTGCACGTGGCCAATCAGAAGATGACATAATTTTTTTTTTCGTTTTCTGAAATCAGTTTATTTTTATACAAGCGAGATGTCACTCAAAAGACACTCTTGTGCAGCGCAGTGGAATTCTTGTCACTCCCAGCTGAGAGAAATTATTTTTTCACCTCATGGTATGGATGGAGCTATGGATCCATACCATGATACCAGTGATATCCATGATTTGTCTTACCATACACTGAACTAATTAGAAATTAGGAATGCGCATGCACGCAGAGAGACAGGGCGTTTATTCGTCCGGTCTTTATTTTTTATTTTTTTTTTATTGTTCCTAATCGTTTCTGAAGTGCCATAGGCATAATTAGAATCAACAGCTCCATATATGTCTCATGGGACAATCAATGTCAATATTTCAGAGTGAGTGAGTGTGTGTGTGTGTGTGTGTGAGTGAGAGAGAGAGAGAGAGAGAGAGAGAGAGAGAGAGAGAGAGAGAGAGAGAGAATTGTACCGTCATTCCTGTTTTGCATTATTATTATTTACTCAACCGATCAGTAAGTAGTCTGTCTACAGGCACACAGTCAATTTCACCTTCATTTCAGTGACTGACAAGCCCAATAAGAATACATAGACACTATGTGATTTCAGGGCGCAAACCACTGGAAAAAGTAATAGCCTGAATGTGTGTAACACCATAAGTGAAAATATAGGCAGTTTGTGACATGCACCATACAAAGACATATGCTGTAGGCTAATATGTATAACATTCACTGAGAAATAATCTCTTGTACGATATAAACTGGTCCTTTGATGTAATGGGGATATACAGAAATATTTAATTAGGTTACTGGAAAAAAGAAAGTTCAAAGAGGATGCCAATAGAGGGAACAGTGTAACAGAACTTTGCCATGTAAACACTTTTTATTAATATATCAGAGCTTCAAGATCTCCCACATTTACTGGTAATTTGAAAATGGGACAAATTGTAAAAGAGATACTAAGAGAAAGGGATGAGGGGATGCTGTGTTGGTGAGTTTTATGCTTGTTCCACCAAGAACAAAGAGCCCAGCAGTCATCTCCCATCAAAGATAAACACAACTTCTAATGAGCTGTGCCCTGTTTGTGTTTATCTTGTTGCTCTGCTGTCTTGCAAATGGTGTGTTGTGCTCTTCTACCTTATAATAATGAGAGCCTAGCAGGCATCCTAAAACACTTTTTCCCTGCACAAGACAACATGTGAATGTGGTTAGCATGCTATTTATGTGAAATACATTTGTCTTCTTTGAAGAGTTAAGAAGGTGGGGGTTTTGTAATTGGAGAGACAAGTAGGGGATGGTGATTATGAAGGCAGTAATGTGTGGTAATCGTGTGTGTGTGTGTGTGTGTGTTTTCCATTCAAAAGAAAGTTCACACAGCAGTAAGTCAGCTTTCTTGGTGTCCATGGCAACCACAAAAGACAGAAGGCACTCTTCACCCATTTCTTCTCTTCAACTCTCATTCTGTCAGCCACTCAGCTCCACACTATTAATGCTCCAGCATTGTTTCTACTCCACCCCCTCCCCATTTTTATTTTATAAAAATGTTCCTGTGTTCTCCTTGCTGTCTTATTTCATTGTTAACTAATTCCTGTTTCCTATCATAACTCTCTCTGTCGCTCAATCTGTATCTCTAACTCTTTTCCTTTTTCTCATGGACTAATGTAGTTTTCGGTTTACCAGCTGGTATCTCAACAGATCAACAACATTGAGGAAGCACTCTCAGAGTAATAAAAGGCCAATATGAAGAATGCCTACAGACACTCTTGACACTGCATAGACTGCATCCCCATAAGCTCTTTCCCAGCTCATTGTAGACTGACACTTGGGATGAGGATGGTGATCCAAATGAGGTAAAGGAAAATTCCTTTCTGAATTTCAGTCGACACTATATCATTAATTCATAGTGTGCAGGTGATTGAAAGAGTTTATTCCCAATCTACTTCATGCCTAATTTGAATCAACCAACCAGTCAATCAGTTTATCAATAAATTCATCCAATCCATCAGTACATTTTGGTGGCCATGATTTCCTCTCAAATCGCTTCACGAGTCTATCGTGTACACACATACGTACACAAAAGACATCATGCAGAAAGGCATGCAGTTTCTTATGTAATATCACCAAAAATCTTCATTTGTAAAGACTTAATTGATGTAATGAATAGAGATTTTGATAGAATATTCTACACTGGTGCAAAATCACCAACATTTGTTGAGTTAAATATACAAAAAAACATACATATATATATATATATGATAAAATATAAAATGTAACGCAATTCTGTTTAAATAAGGTTTGGTGACCTCTCTTCTATTTTGTATTAGTGTTCATATAAATGCAAATAGGTTGGTTCCCTTGGCTTATCCCTACATAAATTAAAATTTATTTTGTTGGGATGACCTTCTGTAATGAGACGTATTTAATGTTTCATGGATCTCTCTTTTATTCCATGTTTCCTGTGATCATAGAAATGGTGAGAGTTTCTGCCTCTGGCTTTGTCATGCTGAGCAGATTATGTCAATAAAACTATGGATTGCCTCTGCTTCATTCGTTTCAGGGCTTTGGTGATTTGGTGGTACCAAAACCCTGAAACATGTGTTTCACACTGAGTGAATCCTTGAGATGGAGATATCAAAAATGTTTCGTTTGGTTTTAGTATGTTCAACACAGAGAGGATCATCCTAATGCAAAAAAAAAAGTTCCATTGTAATTACTATCTTATCAGAGAATGTATGAATAGAATTAATTTTAGCATACAAAGTCAAACACCTTCTAAATGTGAAGAATACTGAATTACAATAGTACAAGGCATAGATGTCGTTTTCTGGAGGTTCTTTTAAAGTGCAGAAATAAGAGGGAGAATAGGAAGCACTGCTTTGACAAAAGGATCCATCATCCACAGACAGGGGAGAACATACATGTGACTGATGAGTGTTGAGATTCATTACTATTTATTTTCCACAAAATCTCACATCTGCTGCCCAAGCCTCTCAGCAGTCTTTGAATCAAACAAAGTGTGGTTCATAGAGGAGCTGTGCGGAGAGGAGGAGGAGGATGGGATGGAATTCTCTCTCATCTCAATTGCTCTTTCTCTGCCTCTATTTTTCTCTATGGCTAAAAGAGAGGCCTTGAGGGTTTGAGCAACGGGTCTCAAAAAACAAAACGCACAAAGGCAAAGCCAATTCAAGATATTTTGGTATGTGTGTGTAAGAGACAGTGTGTTTGAGCGAGAGAGTGAGAGAGATCCTGCTGTGTATATGAAGAACAGGATAACGTAGGGTGTTAGTGTGTGGGGGGAGGGGATAAGAAGGAAAAACTGTAAGTAAGAGAAAGAAACACTCAGGCAATACACAAAGACATATTCACCACAAAACCAGCATAGGTTTCTCAGACTGGGATGTGTGTGCTATATATTTATCATCCATGGATGATAGCACTGCTCCAACAACTTGAAATTTAAGAACTAAAAATGTTAAATTTGGATACATCGGGTATACTCATTTTTGGTGTCTTTACAGTTTACAAGTCTGACAGAAACTGTTAAATGGCATAAAGTGTTTTACTCTAATGTAGGCAAATATTACAGAAATCAACAAGTAAAAAATGTACTTTGATGTACAGCCCTTAAATGTTCATGTCAGATAATTTAAGAATAAGAAATGACAATGTTTGGGTGTTTAGTGGTGGGGTTCCTTTATGAATTTGGTCCTTAAAGTCTTTAAGATTTTTCTTTTGAGCATATGCCAATGTTTAATGTATGCTGATAATAAAAACCTTTAAATGTGAGTTCATCAGACTTGCTCCATTATGATTGATTAAAATATGTTGAAATCAAATTTTGAAAAGAGGATCATCGTGGCCAATTAAAAACCTCTAGACTGTGGTAACAGTAAATTATACATCCTCTCCTTGCTTTGCGGTTGAATCTGATTGAAAGCCATTTCTTGTATAGCTGTACAGTTGTGCTGTACATACACATCTGAGGCAGACTGACAGAAGGAGTTTGTTCACCTTTCAGAACAATGTAAAGCCATTAGTCTGATGAGAGGTGTATTGTCTGCCAGAGTAGTTCACTACTATACCTATGACTTCACATAAATTGAAATATTTTTTGACAGAACAGTCACATGGCACATTTTCTTATGTAAATCCAAATTATGTTGGAGCTGTAAAGGTGCTAATAGGTAGACATGCATGTGTGTTGGTGTGATACAGGAAGGGAGAACTTGTATCCAAAAGCAGTTGATGGGTGGGCAGTATCAGACAAATATAGCTCAGTTGAATCAGCAGGAAAGTAGAACGTAGACAACACGCAGTCACATAAGCAGATAACATGCAAGATAATTAGATTGGCTCGAACACTAAGGCAGCTCAGATGATGTGACAAGTCCCTCTGGAAAGAGATGGCTGCATATAGTTACAGGTAACATAATGAGCTAGTGAGGGACAGCTGTGCAGACAGGTAGTGGGTCACAGGGGTAATCGGTTTATGGGACGCAGGTGTGCAGGAAATTCACCAAAGGGCCTATATATATATATATACATACATATATATATATATATATATATATATATATATATATATATATATATATATATATATATATATATATATATATATATATATATATATATATATATATATATCAATCAATCTCAAGTTGTGATAGCAGTTGCCCCAACAGATGACGTGCTCAGGGAATGTCTCAGGCAATGGGGAACAGAGTAAGACGTGCTGGAGGAGGGACCATCATGGGAGGACAAACCCCTGCATGGGATGTACCACCGGAACATAACTGAAGTGGCTGATATCAAGAAATCCTACCAATGGCTAGAGCGGGCCGGACTGAAGGACAGCACAGAGGCACTCATCATGGCTGCACAGGAGCAGGCCCTGAGCACCAGAGCGATAGAGGCCCAGATCTACCACACCAGACAAGACCCAAGGTGTAGGCTGTGCAAAGAGGCCCCTGAGACAATCCAGCACATAACTGCAGGGTGTAAGATGCTGGCAGGAAAAGCATACATGGAGCGCCATAACCAAGTGGCTGGCATAGTGTACAGGAACATCTGCACTGAGTATGGACTGGAAACCCCGAGGTCAAAGTGGGAAATACCTCCAAAGGTGGTAGAGAATGACCGAGCCAAGATCCTGTGGGACTTCCAGATTCAGACTGACAGAATGGTAATGGCGAACCAACCTGACATCGTGGTGGTGGACAAACAGCAGAGGAAAGCCGTTGTGGTTGACGTGGCAATACCAAGTGATGGCAACATCAGGAAAAAGGAACATGAGAAACTAGAGAAATACCAAGGGCTTAGAGAAGAGCTGGAGAAGGCCTGGAAGGTGAAGGCAACAGTGGTGCCCGTGGTCATCAGAGCACTCGGGGCAGTGACCCCCAAACTGGAGGAGTGGCTACAGCAGATCCCTGGAAGAACGCCATATATATATATATATATATATATATATATACGATGACACCTACATTACTTGCTCTCACAGTATGATCAAGGTTTTTTTCCACATTATTGCTGCTTTTTCATGCAGTTCAGACAACTTGTTCTGCATCTAGAGCATTTATAACTTTAAGCATTAGAGAGAGAGAAAAGACAATTCCATGATAGGACATAATACATGATATAAACTGCTTTTCATGTGGGACAACAGTCAGTATTGATCAGCAGCCGTATTTACAAATCAAGAATTTGTACTTTTATTTCTGTGCTGACCCTATGATGAACATGTTTCATTACTTTTGACCCAATATAAAACATACTTGGCAAGGCTCTATTCCCCTTTGACTCTTAGGAGGATAAAAACAAGACCTGAAAAATGTGTGGCAAGAATTAAACAGCAGTGTGTCCCAACTATCTTGCTTACATCAAACTGGTCAGCGTGCAATAATCAGATTTGGCTTGGAGATTTCTTTGAGTGCTATAATGATCTCTGAGATCTCTGAGGTGTATGGCTGGTTGCTTCACAAAGATACGGTATGACCTCAATTACACTGTATCATTAAGAGAAAAGCCTTCCACGATCACTGTTATGTGATATGATCACTCGTGCACTTAGCCCCCAGGGTGTCAGCTTACTATCCCTTGGCTTTGTTGCTGAGCTAAGACAAAAATTCTCTTGGTTTTGTGGCTTGCCACGCCTGCAGAGAAAGAAAGACAGAAATATAATGCTGAGCTCAGCTTCTTCCAGCTGGTAGCCTGCTGTTAGCTGCTGATTATCCAACTTACTTGTACAGGCCAAGACAAGACAAGTGTGAAGGGCTGTTACAAGCATAGCATACTGTGCTGTGCCACATTATTACAGTGGGAGCATCCGAAGTTAGTTACTCCTGTCGGACACAAGCACATGAGGTTATTGGTTATTGTCAAAGAGAATGTACGAAGCAATTTCAGGAGCAAAAACAGTAATAAAGTATTTTACAGTATACAGTACATCTCTCAGATGTGAAATGCATACTGCAACCACTGTGTCACTAGACATTTTACAGCAGTGAGCTGGGTAGTTGATTGAAATAATCAAGTGTTATCCAGTATTTGCTTTTGGTCATCCCATTTTAATGAAAAATAAAGAAGAAAAAATAAGATGAAGAGCCACTGGCAATTAGACTTGTATGATGTTTTCAGAATACTGACTTTGACTCAGTATTATAGCTCTTATGGCTTCAATGGATAGATGTTATGCAGAGTGACCACTGGGCTGTATCTATCCAATCAGTTTGAGTTTGCATTAACATGCAATTATGGTGACCCTGAAAATTATTATAATTATCATATCACTAATAACTATTGTTATTGTAGTGTTTAAATTACTAATTAGACAAAACTTTGTATGTTCATAATGCATGATGAGACAGATTTACTGCATGGATACTTTTATGGTCTCTGGCATATTTTCAACTTTTTATCACACAAGACTTATGGATGTACAGTAATGATGCAGCCAGTACACTGTGGCACCCTCTACTACAGCAGCAGTACAGCCAATAGTCCACTAATGATATATGGAAAATGAAGAGTTGTCAAACAGGCCAACAGTTGTCAAGGCAACATATACTACACTACTGAAACATTTTCCACAACTTTCACAGCTCTTTGCCATTATGTGTACAACAATCAAACCTGCATATTCCCATGTGTTCAACAAATTGCCCATTAAACATTTTTTAAAGATCCAATAAGTGAGGGAAGGGCATACAAAACAACTGCTAATCAAAAAATAGGCAATTAATTTCACCCATTAAAGCATCCACTTTGAAAGGTTCACTGTTAACTGAATGGAAGCATGGCCACAAACCTCTCTGCATGCCTGAATGCAGAAAATTGTGTGAATGACGCTAAAAAATAACCACAGAGCCACATACTATTTTCTGTAACCCGAGAGAATTGGATTAGATAGAATTAGATATTAGATATCACTCTCTCTCATCTTGCTTTTTGAATTCCATTAACTGCCAGTGATGCTCAAAATCTATGTACTCTCCTAGAGTCATTCTTGACTTACAGTAGGTTGATCATGTAGCAGCGGGTCTGCTGTGCAGATCTTTCTTCCAACTGCCTGACTGTATCAAGGCAGAAAGCATAAAGAAAGACAAGCAAATGAAAAACTTTATCCAAGGGACAGAGTGACTTCTGTTGGCTCTTGTCTAAACTTTGTTTTCTAACATAGTTCACATCTAAAATAGGCATGAATACAGACCTTACCAAATCTCTACACCTGCATTGTGGCACTTTTTTATTGCATTTACAGTAGGTAACATAGCAGTGGCATGGGACATGCATTTGGTATGAGAGATACTTTGGGGCTCCATCTCATGCTCTCAAGCTCCCAAAGCAAATATCATGCTACTGTTTATGGTCAGTGTGTTTTCTGAACATATCAGACAATATTTTTCCCTGTATGATGACATGAGATAGCTCATAAACTATGAGGAAAGATTTGGCTTTTCTCTCCCACAGCATTTGTCTTACTTTCTGTGCAGCAGGTACTTTCTGAAAATCAGGACAAATTTTAAAAGACAGACTGGAGGTAAGAACCTCCTCCCACAATTATTAACCATCATTACTGCAGTTGTCAGTCAGGGAGACAGGGAGCTGACACAGTGTTTAAGCCAAAATACAGTTCCAATAACCAAACATCCACACACAGAGAGAGCTAATTTGGGTAAGTATGGGTAACTTAAAACCAGGTAGCAAAAAATGACCTAATTTTGGTGTCACTTTTCTTGTCACATGATTAGGCTATCAATGACAAACCTCCTATGGACAGTTACACTGTACTCATGAGTTGAATCATAGTCCCAAGATTTAAGACATTTGCACTGTAGCTGTACAGGGGGTGCACAAAATAACTGGAGTGCTGTACATTACAATTCAATATAACACAGTAGCCCTTGTAAATATATTATATCCTAAGAGGCGTACAAAATAACAATACAACAGCACCACAAACCATTGTCTCAAAAATTACCATGGAGTTAAATCCAAGATCAATAGTATTTGCAGCTATGCTAGTGTAACAAGAGGCCCCTGAGTAAAGTGTCCCTCCAAGGGTCACATGGAGGCCTACTATACCTATTGTGAAAATAACAATTGCTGTGGAAATTTGTGCACTCTGCACACAACATCCTAGTTAAAAATAAACAGCAAAACTGTTTGATGTAACAAATTTGAGCAGTGATCAATCTTTACTGTCCTAAAAACGTGTAAAACGTGAATACACTATAACCTTGGGGCATCCTGTCTGAAACCACAATGCATCTACAGCTGAACTCCATCCATCTAGTGGTGGTTGAGAAAGCAAATGTTTTACTGAAGGACGTGCAAAATTAATCTAATCTAATCTTAATGGATCACTACATAAGAGATAAACATAACCGGGAGTTAATGAGATAAAAAAGTCATCTAATGAACAAGTTGTTGTGTCACCTAATGAACTTACTGGAAAGACAGTGTGGGGTTTTTTTTCTGAGGAGCAGAAAGTAATATTACTTAGGGACTGAGGGAGACTCATCTGCCTGTCCATCATCTCCACCTGTGTGATTGACAGATTGCAAGCCGCTCAGGAAATGAGGAGTGTTGCTCTGCTAGACTGTGTGTTGCCTCAGGAGGGAGCCTCCCAGTGAGAGGTTAACACCTGCTAAATCTGCTGAGGCTCATGGGAGGATTCTCCTATAAAAAGGATTTAGTTGGGAGAGAGGAGCACAAATGCATGCGCGTGCGACTTACTACCTCTTCACAATAAGCCTAGAATTGATGCCAGGCAACTTGATCTTTTAATAGATCTCTTGGCCCAAGTCTACAATATATATCTGTAATCACCAGCACTATAACTGCTGCGTACCAATACAGTGTAAAATCTGTGCATCGCATTTTCATATAACACCTGTTGATTGCAGAATATATATTGCATAATTATATCAACATTGTCGGTGCTTCTACACAGCCCCAGAGATGTGAAATAGAATTCCTTTATTTGTAGACAATAAATTGAATTTACATTTAAAAGGATAGGACTATTTTGCAATGCTTAGTTTCTCTCTGTTTCATTTAGCCATGAGGCACTGGGAAATGCTCTGCTAATCATTATTGCAATTTGAATCACTTGGAAAACACAAAATTGCTAGCAGTCACATAGTCTGTAGCAGACTCCCAGATGCTCTATATTTGGTCATGGTACATTATAGCAATTAGAAAAAAAAAGAATTTGCATAAACACAAGGAAACAATGGCTGACATTACCAGATTCTATTTGTCACAGTTTGATGAAACAGTCAGTGAATGATTAAAAGCTTCCTTAAAATTATTTCCTTCCTGGAGAAAAAACATATGTATTGTTGACAGTTGTCATTTCATCTTGTTAATATCTAATAAAAACACATGATAAATGACATTTGTCCTGTACAAAAGTATTAAATGCCTAAGTACAAAATACTGTAAGTAAATGGAGCTGTTACATTCAGTAGGAGGACAGTTGCACCTTATTAGTAGTAAGCATGGACACTTGTGAACCACACATAATAATGCTGAAATGTTTAGTGTGTAGCAGGCCATCTTTGAGTCATATCCTCAATGTCAGGGTGTCAATGTAGTAACTATCCTCTCTGTAAGTCTGCATCTTAGTGAGAGAGCTCTGTAAGTAGACCTAGGGGAGCAGGTGTGTCTGTGTCTGTGTCTCTGTGTGGGTGTGTGTGTGTGTGTGTGTGCTCAAGCATTTATCTGTTTGTGTTAATGTGTGTACTTACATATACTGCATAATGCATGTTTTCTGGACTCATTAAATTAAACATTCAGTATGCACCTAGGGACAGGAAGCTATCTCGTGTTTGTGACTGTGTTATTGTGTCGTTAACTTTGGATAGAATCTGTGAGGCTGGATATGTATATTCTACATGTGTCCCCTGGGTTCAGTATGGTGAGGGGTTTACAACAAGCTTTACTGACTGAGAGAGGTGCAATTAGGGAACATGCAACCATATGCAAGATATGATAGAGTTATGAATTTTTATTTTGTTCATCAACATGTAGTAGAAGCAGTAGTAGCCTTGTATTTTATGTGGTATGTCTTCACACTTTGATTTGCTATACATTGATTATTACATTTATCATTATTATAATTTTTCAATTACCTTCCTTGTGATACACAAAATGAATGGGATGCTTCTTTAATGGTAAATTCTGATATGGCTATTATGTAATTGAATCATACATGTTTCTTTTCAGGCTCCATGTGATTATCCCAGGCTTTCAGTTTTCAGATCTACAGTCTTTCCCATCTTTCCATCATAAATCTGCTCAGGTGCCACCAGATCAAGGGAGATTGAAAACCAGAAAACCACTTTCTGTGTCTCTCAGAGGGCAGAACAACCAACTAAGCTGAACCATTGCACCAAACCACCAGCAGCCAATCTCAGAGAGCCAATGATGCCCCTCGCCACACGGACTGTTGCCGTGGTAACAGTGCAGTAAGTACCTCTATAGCTTTTATGTCTCTGGTTATGGCTGTCTGTTTCCATTCTTAGGTGGAGGGATTGATCACTATTCTGCTAACTAAGTGCTGAATCAGGGTGGCACAGGTGCAGAACAGCTGAGAATGGCCTGAACTGAGGCCGACTACCTGTTTTTTACTCCACAAACCATGTGAGAGGGAAAACCTGATAAAACCACTGCTTCATTCATGGTCTAAATCTGTTCCATCCACACGGAAATGGGCCACATGGACTTGAGGGGTACAGCTAACCAGTCTCTTTGGGACTGTTCCCAATCACTACAAAGTTATACATTCTTGTTCCATTTTTAGTCTGAATGTTGCAATACATTTTTAGATATGATATAAGAATAAGTGCTTTTTCACCCTGCATGCTTCATTCAGTCAATCTTATAGAAAAGCTGACTGATCTTCTGGAGCCAAAACTGTCTATGATTGAGGTGGATTTATCAATTAGAAATGATAATTTTCTGGCTTTTGTATCTGCTGGTGCACTTGAGATTGCTTAGCAACACAGAAGTAAGCTAATTAAAAAATTGTGTGTTTGGGGTATGGCTGTGAAGCAGAATGTTATCATATGATAACAGTGTTAGTCACAAGGGTGGTAGAATCTGTTAAAATGCAAATAACCATGAAGGAAAAGGAAAAGAAAAGCTGCCACAATACATCAGTCTGACATCAGAATCAGAATCAGAAATACTTTATTGATCCCTGTAGGGAAACTCTTTGTTACAGTAGCTCGCCTTTACGTCAGTGCACACAGGAGAAAGTACTAGCAAACAATATGATGCACTATAAACCACTATAAAAACAGGTCAGAAAATAAACCAAGTATCAGATCAGTATAAGAAACTAAGTGTCAAGTACCAAGTGGGTTTACCGGTTGATGATGATAGTACAGTATAATAATACAATGTAACAAAATAAGTAATAAGTAATAAGCAGAGGTGCGTGTACTGTCAAGAGTAATAGAGGTATATAATGTCAATAACAATAAATAAGAAAAACTAACATGGGAAAACTAATATTGCACGGGAGTAGTACACAGAATATTGCACAATTATTCAATTATGGCAGAGATGTAATGATCAATGTCCAGTTTATCGACTCGGTCATACAGACTAACCCTTAGAGGGAGGAGTTAAAGAGTTTGATGGCCACAGGCAGGAATGACTTCCTGTGGCGCTCTGTGGTGCTTTTTGGTGGGATGAGTCTTCCGCTGAAGGTGCTCCTTTGCCTGACCAGCACGTCCTGGAGCGGGTGGGAGACACTGTCCAAGATAGCGTGTAGTTTGGCCAGCATCCTCCTCTCTGACACCACCGCCAGAGAGTCCAGCTCCACCCCCACAATGTCACTGGCCTTGCTGATCAGTTTATTGAGTCTGTTGGCGTCCGCTACCTTCAACCTGCTGCCCCAGCATGCAACAGCATACAGGATAGCACTGGCCAACACTGACTCATAAAACATCTTCAGCATTGTCCGGCAGATGTTGAAGGACCTCAGCCTCCTCAGAAAATAGAGGCGGCTCTGGCCCTTCCTGTAAACAGCTTGAGTGTTCTTGGTCCAGTCCAGTTTGTTATCCAAGTGTACTCCCAGGTACTTGTGGTCCTCCACAATGTCCACACTGACCCCCTGGATGGAAACCGGGGTCACTGGTGCCTTGGCCCTCCATAGATCCACAATCAGCTCCTTAGACTTTGTCCCATTGACCTGCAGATGGTTCTGCTCACACCATGAAATAAAGTTACCCACCACAGTCCTGTACTCCGTCTCATCACCACCGCTGATACATCCCACCACAGCAGAGTCATCAGAAATCTTCTGAAGGTGGCAGGACTCTGTGTGGTAGCTGAAGTTCGTGGTGTAGATGGTGAAGAGAAAGGGAGAGAGGACAGTCCCCTGAGGGGCCCCAGTGTTGCTGACCACGCTGTCCGACACACAGTGCTGCAGGCGCACGTGCTGTGGTCTGCCAGTCAGGTAGTCCACAATCCAGGACACATCCACCTGCATTGGTGCCATCTTCTCCCCCAGCAGGGCTGGCCGGGTGGTGTTGAAAGCACTGGAGAAGTCAAAAAACATGATCCTCACCGTGCTTGCCGGCCTGTCCAGGTGGGTGTGGATGCGGTTAAGCAGGAAGATGATGGCGTCCTCAACTCCCAGCCAGGGCTGGTAGGCAAACTGAGGGGGGTCCAGGAGGGGTCTGACCATGGCCCGCAGCTGTTCCAGCACTAGTCTCTAAAGGGTCTTCATTATGTGGGAGGTCAGTGCCACCGGTCTGTAGTCCTTGGAGCCACTGGGACACGGCGTCTTCGGCACAGGAACAAGGCAAGATGTCTTCCACAGAATGGGGACCCTTTGAAGACTCAGGCTCAGGTTGAAGACATGTTGAAGGACTCCACATAGCTGGGGGGCACAGGCTTTTAGCACCCCGGGTCTAACGCCATCGGGGCCTGCAGCCTTGTTTGAGTGGAGCTTCATCGGCTGTCCTCTCACCTGGTCAGCAGTCAGGCACACAGCAGAAGTTACAGGTGGGGGAGGGGGGGAGTCGTCGGTCTGGAGAGGGCTGTTAGCCTGATTGGGGGAGCAGAGTACTCAGAGGAGCTTGAGGGCCAGCAGCAGCTGAGTTAGAGGGGGAATGAGCAGGAGCCGGTGTGTCGAATCTGTTAAATTGTAGCATCATATGCATTATTGAGCCATGTTAATGACATAATTTAAAAAAAACTCATTTGTTTCTAATAATATTGTGTCTGTCCATTACACTGTTTAATAAATATTTCACTCATTCCTCCAACTTCGGTGACTACAAACTAGCAAGGAAGGATTCTATATGCATTTCTGTTGCATTGTTTGTAGTGAAAATATTCAGAGACCCCTTGCTGCTTGTGTTGTTTACACTTGAAAAGGCAACTTTTTAACAGCAACAAAAGATTTCTCATAAGCTAGAACAATCTGTTGTCTGAGTTGAGATGTGCTTCCATTGTGCGCAGAAGACGCTCTGTGTCTGAATAATTCACCACCACCAATTCTATTGAAATCTTCTGGATCTGGCAGCATGGTCTGCGATTCCATTAAGTTCTCCTCATGCTTCATTTACATCTGCACCCTCTCATTATCATCATAAAATACTTCCACAATGCGGAAAACCTTTTTAGTGTTCAGCAGTATCATCCAAACATTCATGTGCGTATCACTGTATCATTCAGTAGAAACGGCATGGCCATCAACGAGGCATCGACTTGCATCGTTTTATTGACATTTGATGTACTGTTCCACTTTATTGAATACTGGGGCCAGATGGAGCAAAATGTACGTGTATAAGGGCCAGATTTACAGAAGTTTGTGTGCTGATGACTCTTCTTCACCCAGCTGCTTTGTCTTTGAGTCTGCTTATTCTGCATATGACATAAACAAACACATGTACACACGCCTCCCACTTCCCATGCAAGCCTACAATGTCAAGTGATAACCAAGCCATGAAATAAAAATAGCTTGAAGCCTTTTGGTTAAATGGAATAACACAAGAGCCAATTCAGGATAAATAAACAGGATTTGAAGAATCAAGAGTTATATTGCCTGTGATAAAGAATTCCTTGGGGAGAGAGAGAGTCACAGAGAGATAGAGAGTTTGAACGATGTGAGAAAACATTAGTAGGAACCATTACATGCTCTGGCGCTGCTCTGGGAGCCATTAGCTTGTATAAACAGGTCATTCCTCCACTGAGCTCTACTCATTGATTCGCAGATAATCTGACGTTACTCCTCCTGGTCACACTAACTGAGCACAGTCTGGTCGGCATGTTATTGCTGCCAAAAATGTTGTGGCAGACCTCTGAGGTCTATCTATTGCAAAGAATCAGTTTGGACAGTAAGCATCCCCTGTTGATGGTGACGAAAGGAAAAATCTCCCCTGCTGCTGCAACCATAACACCATCGTGTCCTTTCTGGTATGGTGTTGGATAGCACACCTGCTGGGTGTCTGATGCCTTTGTCCTACCACACACATTAACAGTGATATACTCTGCCAGAGGCCATGCTTTTATCCGTCTTTTCTCCTATCATCTTTTACAAATCAGTAGAGGCCAAAAGAACAGTTAATACAGGCTCAATGGAGGCTTCACATTGACTGAGATATTTCATCTGTAGTCATGTCCTGAATGTAGTTTACACCTTCAGGGAGGGAAAGCTCACTGGAAGATGTGTTGATCTTGTGCGACAACAAGATGCAGAGTGTGTGAATGTACACCTGCTCATTCAAAAACCATGTATGTTCTGGTTGAGTCATGATCTCCCTCTCTACACACAAATAAGCTTTTTTCCCCATTTGCTACCTGGGTGGAATTTAGTTTTTAAAAAAGTGCAAAAGAAAAGGAGTACACAAGAGGGAACAAGTGGGTTAGACAGCGAAACTAAACTTCACTTCGTTCTGGTTTTGTTGCGGTGGCTTACAGAATTTTAAATAGCAGCAGGGAACTCTCTGCAATACTCAGGCAGAGTACTGGTGAGAAACACTGCCGAAATTTTGGCGAGGCAAAAAATCAAGCATGTTTGATACAAATGGGACTGCAGATACTCAATACGCACTTTCTGTGCTCAAGAAAAGCAGGGACCGACTATGGCGTGCTAGACCCAAAGTCCAATGAGTATATTCCAAAAAATACAAAAATGGTAGCACATCTCAAAAATTCAAATCAAGGAGGACAAAATACTCACAATATATAAACGCTTACATATTTCGGCACAGAGCCTTCATCAGAGCTATAGAAGGAGCTATTGGCAGAAATGGAATATAATATTTATGTTTTCATTAGTGTATAATCACCTGATATTAAGAATCGTTATGTTTTCATTACCTTAGAATAAACCGTTTTTATCTACAGAGGGAGCAGGTCCCCTTCACGGAGGTCGCCATGTTGTACCGCCATGTTTCTACAGTATCCCAGAATGGACAAACCAAACACTGACTCTAGATAGGGCCGTTTGCATTTTTCCCAAGTTTCGCAGCCAACATAATTTCTCCTACACGCTTAAAAGGGGAAGGTGATGCGAGCGGTACTCAAATGGTTGTAAACTGCAATTTCACCACTAGATGCCACTAAATCCTACACACTGGAACTTTAAATAAAAGTATTATCAGCAAAATCTACTCAAAATATCAAAAGTAAAAGTGAAAAATGGTCACTGTGTTTTACTATTATATATGGTTAATATTACTACTGCATTAATGTGTATGTTGCATTCCACTGCTGTAGATGTTTAAGGTTGTGCTCATTTTAACTACTTTATATACTATTGGGTAGTGTTTGTAGTGTTTTTTCAACCCATAAAGAAACACTTAATCCTTCAGTTTATCAGAAAAATCCAAAATCACCAAATTTGGTGATACATGGTTTTCACTGGACAGGAAGGGTATGAAAAAATTACAATCTGAAAAGTAACTACTAAAGCTGTCAGACAAATGTAGTGGACTAGAAGTATAAAGCTGCATAAAATGGAAGTAAAGTACAACTACCTTGAATTTGTACTTAAGAACAGTACTTGAGTAAATGTACTTCATTACATTCCAGAAATTTAGTAGACAGATAGTCCTCCAGCCATGGAATAATTGATTCTGTTTTGACAATTACCCTATTTATCCATGAAAATCAAAACAAATGAGGTTTGTTTACTTAGACATTATAGTGGATTATAGAATCGACTCTAAAGAAAACAGCAAAGACTTAATTACTGATGTAACACATACATTGGCATTATATTTTAATAAACATTATACTATACGATGATATGTGGCTCACTATAGTCAGGGCTGAAATTGGCAGTTTTAATCGTGGTATCTGTTGGAATCAATTTATCCAAGACTTTCAACATTTTTAATGTGGCTTAAGGCAAGGTCCAAATGCTTGGAAGTTAAATTTGAATATTTAGTTGAAACTGTAGAGTTTGACATCAATTGTTCTACATTATTTAGTAGTCGTTTAAATGTTAAGTAATACTGACAGCAACACTAAACCTGACTTATTTTGAGGAAGATTATATTATTTGGCTTGAGGTTTGTCTGTGACACTACTGATGAAATGCAATTTTAAAGACAGGAGAATCAAATTTAAGAGTTCTAATTACTGGGATGGCTGTGTTGTCATGGTAACAGTGAGACCTTAAAGTAGAAATTTAACACAGCAAAATGTTCAGTTCACCATTGGTATCTGGAGTGTGGCAAGGGAGTACACAGGGCAATACACCTTTACAAATACACTCTGAATCAGTCCACTGTCACATTATTTGATTTTTGTGTTACACAGAAACATATGAAAACTTTTGGCCCACAAAAGGACTTTTCGTTCAAATTATTAGAATGTTGGACATTCTAAAAAATAATCAGAAATAATTATTTGCCACAACTTTGCAGCATACAGTGTTTATACACAGGCCAAAATAAATAATAAATCATAAAAGTATAAGGGAAAGCTGACAATCCATCACACAACGTCCTCGAGCTATTCTGGCATGCAAAGGGTGAAAAACTATCCACCTACCTAAATTTTCAGCATGTCCCATGGGGCATTAGGGCTACTCAAAAATAGAGTTTATCCCAGACCTTTATCTTTTTGAGATTATAGCTAACAAAAACAAAGTGAGACAAGTATTGTTGTCAAGTAATTCAGAGAAGTAGCAGCAGAGAGTATAATTTCTGATATAATTTGGGATTATAATACTTGAACTTTTTAACATGTCTGACAATAATCTTATATCATTCGATGTCCTGTTTTTCATATGTGTTGTCACCCACTCAAGCTTTAATTTACAATGACAATCAGGCGCTACAGAAGCCTCATAGTGAGTCTCTATAACCTTGCTGTGGAATGCCAGTCAATTTCAGATTAGTGCTCTGTGAATCCCTGCAAAATGCGTTTCCCCAGCAACAGGAAGATAACATGACAGGAAAATCATCTTGTGCTATCACTGTAAAAGGGTTTTCCTAGTCTTTGCCAGCACCAGAAAGGGGTGACAGTAAATGAAAGAGAGAAAAACATGAGCAGGACTATAAGCAGAATAGCCATTTCAGTTTTTAAATTAAACAAGCGTAACACTGGAGCCAGATAATGAGCCATCCCCTCAGGGAGGCTATCTGCTGCCTGGGGCTGCAAACTTCACACAGAAATGCCCCAGCTCTGCCCTACAGACTGTAATTGTTTATTTAACTAAATATTCTGAATATGCTCTAATGCTAACTGACATTTCACAGATTCTTCCTCTTTAAAGTCTGAACAGGTTATAAACTCAGGACATTGATTGTTGCTGTGGTCTATAAATTTGTGGAAAAGAGCCTTTGCAGGGCTATCCACCATATTGATTTTCCCTCTGAGGTTTATTAGTTTATGAAATCCTATATTTCCTCTCTCTCTGTCCATACGGAGGAACTGCCTGCGAGGCCAATAAAAAGGGGAGCTACACTGTACCTGTATTTCCTTCCTCATTTCAAAAACTGAAGGGCTGCTATATTTATCTCAACCTTCCTTTTGTACGTACATGTTTGTTATGTTTGTTAAGTTAATCCTCCTGTCAGTGCCCCTTGACCAAGGCACTGGCCTGGAGTTCCCGGGCGCTGCACAGTGGCTGCCCACTGCTTCCCTAATACTTAGGATGGGATAAATGCAGAGAAGAATTTTCACTAGACATTGTACTGTGTATGATTGTGTATGTGACAGTAAACTTGATTTGATTTTGATTTGACTGATTTGTTTTGGCAATCAATAGATTGACCCTGTCACATTCAAAAATGCTCAGAGGCAAATCAAATCAAAGCAAGCAGAATTTGCCAACTCAATTACCCACCATCCTAGTTCCATGCAGCTTTTTCCTCTCATGCCTCACTGTCTTTACAAAGCCAAACAAAATGTCTGCTGTCAAAATGAAAGAAAACTATAATAATCCACTTTATATAACCAAACCCCATTCAGTTGAGGCTTTCTCCTGTCGTTCAGAATAATTTAAAGGGAGACAAATGATTGTTGAAACTGCTCAACAAAAATGAGAGCTTGTCACATCATGAGACAGATGCCATGCCAGTATTGGGCATGCCTTCAATATCTGTCATGCAACAATCTGAAGACTAGGCTTTGTTTATGTGTAAAATGATTCATGAAAAAAGATATAATCAAACAAGAAAATATTTCTGACATGTTAAGCTTCATTAACATGTATATTATCATGTAGATTACCAAAGGGGAAGGGGGCAACTATGTATCATTATTAAAAGCTTAAGCTTAAACTTAAATTCTTGAATTGCTTTATCATCATATGAAGTAACAGTTGTGTAATTATGCTGATAAGTGGACAATTTAATTAATTAAAAAGTAAGCTTGTAAACTTGTAGGAGATGGCGTTTACCGATACG
Source organism: Siniperca chuatsi (assembly GCF_020085105.1). Classification (NCBI taxonomy): domain Eukaryota; kingdom Metazoa; phylum Chordata; class Actinopteri; order Centrarchiformes; family Sinipercidae; genus Siniperca; species Siniperca chuatsi. The sequence continues at coordinate 19,954,049 of NC_058042.1, forward strand.
TTTTGTTTACGTTAAACAAAATGGCAAATATAAAACATAAAGTAATATAACTTTTGGCAAAATTTTATCCAAACATACAAATATTGCTACAAGGCAGAGATGCTGTTTAAGAAGAAAAGACATTTGTGTATTTTCACTTTGAGTATATTCAAGACCGCCATGGGCTCAAAGTTCATGTATTTTCTTTCTCACTCACTCAAAAATGGTGGTCTTTGGTCCAGCGATCATATCCAAGAGACTGTCACAGAAGTCAACATCCCTTCACCAAAAACTTTTAAGTTACTGCTTCTCAACACTAGACATGAGCTCTTGTCAGAATAGCTGCAATCCACAGTCAATCCTTCTAGTCAGGTTGATTTGTAAAGCCCAACATCATATACAATGTCTCAATGCGTTTTACAGACCCACGACAGCAATGGTCCCCCGAAAAGGACAAGGAAATACTCCACAAATACTTTTGTACATAGACTTTTTTGAAGAAACCTTAGGACAGGAAATTCAGAGACACATTTTTAATCCTCCTGGGACAGCTGTGCGTACGATAGGTGTAAGTAAAATATCAAATGACATCAGCAAGAGTGTTTTGTGGAGTAGAGGGCAGGGAAACTTAAACAAATGAAAAGGCTCAATTATTATCCTCGTTAATATAAATCTCAATAGCAACAACAATGACAATATACCTGCAAAAGTAATGACATTCCCATAAGCCTCAGCTGTACTTTGTGTTTAGTGCTAATTAGCAAGTGTTAGCATGCTAACACGCTAAGGCAGTGACCATGGTAAACATTATACCTGCTAAACATCAGCATGTTAACATTGTCATTGTGAACATGTTAGCATGCTAAAGTTAGCATTAAGCTCAACGAACTACTGTGCCTACAGTGCTCTTAGTCTTGTTAAACCTAATGTGAAAATGTCATCTAGATATCTAAACCTAGTTGTTTCTTTGTCAAAAGTCCCTGTACCTCTTGCAGGTGTATCTATTTATAAGCAATTTTACACCGCTTCAGTACATTATTTTATATATACACAGATGTTCATAGTTTGAAAAATGATAATTAAAGGAATTGCATCTCTGCTACAGATTTGGAACACAGTGTGGTCTTCAATGGTTGAATCAGTATTTGTGACTGAAAGGCAAAGCTTTGACCAAGATGCAAAATCTGAAATGACTTTATACATAATAAATCAGAGACTGAGAGACTGATGATCCACGTCCAATTACTTTTATAGATGCTATAAACCCACTGTGCACTGGTGCCTGAGGCATAAATAAGGATAGGGTGTTGCAGTAACCTACAGTACATGAACCTTGCCTTACAAAGATATTAAGGCACAAAAATAAAACCAGTCAAAAAGGTGATGGTCCAGCTGAGTGATGCTAAAAGATGCTACCTAACTCATGTGGCAGAGAGGCTTGAGTACTTCTATCACCACCATCATGGAGCTGAATTTTCTTCACAGCTATGGAAACCTTAGAAGCTCAGTGAGAAATGGGCTAAATGAGGAAGAGGTAGGAGGGTTCAGTTTTTATGTCAGCAGTGTGGCCTGCCCCCAGAATATAAATATTCATCAATGCGTCCACAGACAGAGGGAACTCATTATAATATCACAGAGACATGGAAGGTCTTCTGGCATAACTGCATCTTGGAGTTGATTTCCAGTCTGAACTTAGAGCTGCAGCTGGGCTACATAACCTCTAAAGGGATTTCCAACCAGATCACATGCACAAAGATAAACAAACACACATCCATTTCTTTTTTGTTAACCCATGTACCTCACAGTCACCACAGCAATTTCTGTTTTAACTGCTCAATCATGGCAGCAATAATTCCCCCTCCATGTTTCCATCGCCTGCGAAGTGTGTAGGCTTCTCCCATGTGTGGTTGTGTTGGCATGGAAACAGGAATGGCATTGTGATGTGTATTGCATTTTTCACCCCTGTTCCCAGAGTTCCACAGTGAGGAAAGCCTGATGCCATCCCCTCCCCCCACCTATTACACCAGAGATTAGGGAGGCAGATTCTTTCAAGATTTCAACCAGCACATGTACATAAAAACTCACTGCACTCCAACCTCCATGTTCCTTTAAAGTAAGAGTACATGTGTACAGTGTAATAAAAGACATTTGAATGCTCTTCAGTTTCTGTCTAGAAGGCAATTACTGTCAAATTTTCTTGTTCCATTACCTTTGACTAGAAGTTATTCAGTTTGATTCTGTATGATAAAGTGCTGAATATTATCCTAATCAGTTTCAGGCAGTTTTCAAGTGTTATTTGTATAATACAAAAATGAATAAAATACCACTGTAATTAGGAATTTATCTTCCATTCATCACACTGCCCCCTTGTGGCTATTATAGCTATGGAGATAGGTATAGGGGGGCTAAGGGATAAGTCAGCTGGTACAGCATGACATTCGAACAAGCAGCCTTAAGAGTGACCAGTCTCCTTATGAAAGGCAGTGATTTTAGCTAGTTATCGCCATCTAATGGCAGCAGAAGAGTAAACCATCAACTGCCTAAATTTCCCCTTTATCCCCCAAAGAAAAAGACAGATCCAGGTGACAAGTTGTCACATTTACTTTTATTGTAAAGGTGATATTATTCCAAAATATTAATATGTTAGAGGAACAGAGATAAAGAAAAGGAGGGGAAGAGATCTAGAAAACATCTACACAAGACTTTGGTAAGAATCTTGGGACACATTCTTATCAAAAAATTCCACGGCAAAAAAATAACAAAATCTTCCTAATAATGCTCAAAATCATATAGATCTCAATCGTGATGCATCTACATGTACAACAATATAGCCGGGTAAAAAGTCAACTGGGCATTTTGTGTCCGAGAAACAACTGAACAATTGAAGGCATATAAAACACTGGAATGGCTGGGCACCTGTGCTTTAAAGTCTGGAATATACTTTACTACTTAAGGATACCACAAGATATAACAGTTCTTTATCTTATTATTAAATCAATTTATATTTCATAATTATATTTTTCAAGATATATTATACCACAACAAGTTTACAGTAACCTTGCAAAAGAGTCGCATGTGTATCAGAGCTAGTTTCAAAGCACAGATGAATCAGCCTAGATTAAATCCAGAGTTTTCCAGTGAGATCTTTAACTTCATCTTCGCTTGATGACAACTGACCTGAGCTCTGGATTTAACCAATACAGATTCAAGTATGTGCCATTTCAGCCCTAAACAGAGTGCATTGGATCATTGTGCAACAGCGTGCCATGCCCTGTCCTGTTCCCAGCCCCGCTCCCGTCCACATCACCCCCGTTCCCCTACTCCTTCCTAGCAGGGGTGCACATTACAAGCCCTGATCTCCTTCCTGTCCTTGCAGCTGGACAGCTGGGCAGTCTTAAACCTCTGCTTCACTGTCATGAGCCGTTCTTGAATACCTCCACCGCACAGCTTGGTACATTCTGTCCAACTCGACCACGGTCTCATTTTACACCCTAAAGATAGAAGTCAAGAAAAAGAGAGACCGTCAGAATAATGTCTGCTTCTCTCAGATTTTTTTCAGGATCCGTGTGGTGTTGTAGTTCTGAAAGTGACAAGGGCGGATACCAACCTGGATGCTCGGAGGTGACCTCAGCTCTGCCCTGTTTGCTCCTCCTCTTTTCACGCTGTTCCTTGCGTCGTTTCTTCTCATCGCTGTTGGCTTGTCCTCGGTTGCACTTCCTTATCTTACATTTCTTCCTCTGGATGGTTTCGGGACAGGGGTCTCCTCCAAACTGAGGCTCTAGCTTCACCGTGCGTGTCCGGATCGTGTGACCCTTCCCACAGGATTTATTGCACTCTGACCACTCAGTCCACTCTGACATGACACAGTCTATGGCTGAGGAGACAGAATTGGACAAAAAGAGAGGGGTTTAGAGGAAGGTGTGACGGAGTAGAAGGCGTGACGTGACAGTGGTAACTGATGAGGAGGACAATAGATCGGAAAGACAAAGTAAGGTAAAACAAATGATACAGATGACACAATCTTGATGAATCACACTATGTGACTTTTTGATTCAATGTTCTGTGTACTGTAAGTCATGGATTATATCTGAATCCATGCCTAGGGAATATAGTGTGTTTTATCTTAAATTATACAGAGAATACTTTTCTGGTTTGCCAGAGGGTGTGATTTGTTTTTACATAACCGCATGGCTCTGATGTAGCATTCTCACCACTGCTGTAAACTAATAAGCACTGACATAAAAAAAACATACAGTATATATTGTAAATCCAAAAACAACAACATAAATTTCTACATAAAATACTTATGAAAAATTGTGTTTTTCCTGGCAGGTTCACGGTTTTGACTGGTTTGGCAACAGCTTCTCTTGCTTCTTGGAGTAGTCAAGTATCATTTATCTCAAGATGGTGGGATCAAGATGCGAGTATATTGTTTAAAAATATGCCTCTGGCTTCATGCATTGTTTTCTAATAACCACACAGCTCATCATGGAATATCCTTTACATAATTTACAGAGAACAGAGACAGTGAATAAAAATTCTATCCAAACTGATGCTGGCTTTTTGAAGTGAGAGAGTTTAAAAATCCATTAATATATTGACCAATATAAATTGTTTTACATAAAAGCACAACACGAAAAAAAAAAATTTGATACAGATCCCTTGAATTTGTTTTTGAAAGAATTGTACTGAGCAGGACATTTTACAGTTGGAAAGTTAACTTGTCTGGACAAACTATGTAATGGAGACATTGTTTCTAAATTACCTCAAACTATTATAGTATTATAACTCTAACTAAGCTCAAAATGTTTGCTTATTTTAATAATATATTCGTTTCATATCTGTAAATTTGGAATAAGTACACAGTACACAGGTAGTCCTTTCTCTGCTATGTGCATTGTGAAGTAACTTTCATCAGTAGTGTATGAATCTGCATCAAGGCACCAGGTTGCATAACAAAAATGTCATTATCATTCATTTCCAAATAATACATGTACAGTATGTACTTACGGCACTCTGGTAGCATGCACTTCTCCACCTGTTCTAAATCTTCGATACACTCTCCCAGCTCCACGGGGGACTTGAGCATGCGCTGTCGTGTCCTCAAACCCTTCCCGCAAGTCACACTGCAGTCACTCCAGTCAGACCATGGAGTCAGCATGCAGGGGATTGTGTCTGTACACAACAGGAGTCACTCAGTAACACATACATCCAGTGTTCAGATGTTGTCATTTAATATCAAATGCATACATGTATGAAATATTTCAACTTGAATGCAACTGATCAAATCGCTTTTTTTTTAAAGAAAACAATTAGGAATAGTAGCAGGAAAACAGCAACTGGCAATTTAATCATGATGGGACAAGGAGACAAAGGGTGATTCAAAAGTTTTTGTTGTTGTTCTGAATTAAGACGGTGTAGTCCCTCATTCGTCCAGGAGTGTTCTATCAGAAACAAGACGTTTCGGCTTCGGAAGTCATTCTCAATTGAGAATGACTTCCGGATGGGAGCCGAAACGTCTTGATTCTGAAAACAGTGTCCAGATGACTACGACTGAAACCTTTTCTACGGTTGTTCTGAATTAATTGTTTAAGAGTTAAATCTGAAAAAAAATCCTCTTTGATTAAAGAGAGTTGCTGCAGGAAAACTAAATGTAAGATTGTCTCATCAGTGCTACTTCCATGGATCTACAGTTAGGCTACAGTTAAGCTACTGGCCCCTTGTGCCCGTTTGCTTAATGAGACAATTTTCACCAGATTTGAAGTGTAGTAGGTGTCAGGATTGTTGTGGTGCTGCTACTCACGACATTCTGGCATCATGCACTTCTCCACTTCTAGCACCTCTGCCCCACAAATAGAGCCATCTGCAGGAGGCATCTTCACCATGCGCTCTCTCCTCTTCATGCCCAGACCACAAGTGGCACTGCAGACATCCCATTCACCCCACTCTGTAACCAGGCAACTGCTGGGAGCTAAGGCCAAGAGGGAAAGACAAAGGCACAGTAAACCCACAGTGCTACTTACATTAGATCTATAGTATGAACTGATACACTATGCAGGTCATGTGTCAACAGAGAAGTTTGCCCCATGGAAAGGAAAAGGGAAAACTCACAGCACTCCTCGTTGACCACGCAGTTTTCAGTTTCCTCAGTGGGCAGGGTGCAGACTGAGCCATCATCAGGGAACTGCTTCACATAACGCTCCCGGGAACGTGTGCCCATCCCGCAGGACATACTACACGGAGACCAGGTGATCCACTCTGACATCATACATGTGGAAGCATCTAGAGAGTCAGAGAACAAAGATGAATATGTCAGCAAGCTTCGAAAGACGGTCAGGGATTTTGGTAACTGAAAATGATTTAAAGGCACAGGAAACACAAAATTGTGAATTTGTAGCTTAATTGGTGTTACTTATGTATGTTGTTACCAATTGCTGTAAATGACTTATATGTTGCTTCTTTACCTAAATTTTATAATCTTTATTTCCTGGTTTGGACGCAAGGTTTTAAGCCCGTTTGGCTCTGTTTCATCACAGAGAAAAACAGGTCCAAATAGGGAACATTGCTCCACTTGAACGTCTGTTTGATGCGTGATTGACAGTCATTAGTCTGATTAGTGTTGACAGGAGGGGACTTATTACAGTTGAAACATGTACATTTGGAAGATGTTTCACCATAAAACTTCCACAGAGCTTCCACAAAGAAAAGGGATATTTGTGTGCAGGACGAATTTCAGTCGGAACTGGATACAAAACAAATTCACTTCAGGAGGCGGTATCGCAGCTCTTGTTGGAGTTTTGTGGGGCTTAGCAATGGGTGCCTTTTGATATATATATTTGTTACATACATGTTTTACTGTTACAGCTGTTGGAGTGCACATGAAATGTGTTAACCTGTCCCTCTTTCTCACTCTCTCTGCTGCACCAGTACACACAGAACGCAATACGCAGTTTGTTTTGTCATTTTAGGGTTGTTGAGTGTGTGTTGTTGTGTCGATACTCATCAGTGTTCAGCACAAACATTACCTACACAAACATTTGAACAGGAAAGCAAGCGGTCAAGTGCTGAGACACAAGTGTATTACAGTATGTTAGTGTATAATATATGATTATAATAATAATAATAACTTTATTTATATAGTACCTTTAAAAATAGTTTACAAAGTGCTTTGACAGACAGCGCAAAGCAGAAACAGGATACCCAGAAGATAGTATAACAGCAGAAAGCCAAACAGAAATGCCAAACAAAGCAAGACAAAATTAAAGGCAAAATTAAGACAAGAAGACATCATAAAAACAATGAAAAACATGACAATGGAAATAAAAACAAATGTAAACAATAAAAGCAATAAAGAGACGAATAAAAAGATGACATCACATAAAAGCAAGTCTAGAAGAGTTTTAAGAAGTGATTTAAAAGAAGTCACTGATTCTGCAAGCCTCATCTCCTCAGGCAGGTCATTCCAAAGCCGAGGGGCCATGACTGCAAAAGCACGGTCACTTTTAGATTTAAGCCTCAACTTTGGAACAGTCAGAAGGGCCTCACCTGAGGATCTAAGGCTGCGAGCTGGCTCATATGGGGTCAACATTTCCATTATATAGCTTGGGGCCAGACCCACACATGCTTTAAAAGTGATCAGTAAAATCTTCAAATCAATTGAAAAACGAACAGGGAGGCCAATGGAGAGAAGGCAGGATTGGGGTGATGTGACCTGTTAAAACCAGTGAGAAGCCTAGCTGCTGCATCCTGAACTAGTTGGAGAGAGTGACTGTTGGTTTATGCCAGAAAGGAGGGAGTTACAGTAGTCAAGTCAAGAGAAGATGAAATGCGTGAATGACTTTTTCCAGGTCAGAGTGTAAGAGCATTGGTTTGATTCTGACTGACAAGAGGTTTGTTATTTAACTATTCAAAACAATTTATTTATTAGTAGCTGATACCTGATAGCAATGAACTTAATGTTTTAAAAGAAACATTAAGTTCTGCTCAATAAAACTGAACTGAAATGAGAGTGCTATCATGTGCATCGCTGAGTCTGATCTAACTTTCCAGTTGCACATAAGAAACTAGAACAGCATACTATAATTTCTAAACTTTAAAGAAATTACCACTACTACCCCAGATACAGAGAAGCTTGTGCATGCTTTCATTGCAAATAGGCTTGATTACGGCATCACTATCAGGTCTAAAATATCTATAAATCCATCACAGTTTGTACAAAATTCTACGGACAGTTTTAACGAGACCAAAGAAAAGAGCTCACATCATCCCTGTTCTTAAGTTCTTGCACTGTCTTCCAATTAGCTTTAGAATAGATCCTATTACTTTCACGGACTGATACAGCCATCAGATCTTTCTCTCTACTCCTCACTGTACCAAAAAGTGAGAGACAAACCAGAGACCTACAGTGAAGCGGCCTTTGGGAACAGTCTCCCTCTACATCTAAGGACAGAGAAGTCTTTCAAGTGACTTCTAAAAAACTCACCATGCAACAACTCTGCCATTCTACTGCCTTCATTATGAGTTACTTTTGCCAGATTAAAAGTTAATCAACATAGGTGATATATATGAGAAATATAGGTGTATGTATATTATGGGCTGTTTAAATTGTTTGTGATCTCTCTCTAATTGTTATTTTCACTCAATGTAAGTCACTCTGAGCTGCATTTCTTGTATAAAAGGTTCCATAAAACTAATAATAATAATAATGTAAAAAAAAAAAAAAAAAACTGGATCATAGTAGAGTGTAATTGATACTGTTTAGTGAATCCAATCAGCTCATTAGTTTATTTTTAATGCTCTAATGCTTCGTACACTCTTGTAATCATCATATGTTTGAACACTGTTGAAACAACCCACAGTAACAATCACAAGACGGCAGGAATGCTGTTAAAGTAGGTTCATTAAAAAATGCCCAGGTTCCAAACCACACAAAAAAAGAGATTTTCTGTCTTGTCCACATAAATTTGTAGTCATTTGTTGTCAAACGTAGGAGACAGAGAGAGAACAGAACAGATGTAGGGGATCATCTGCTCTCATTTATGCCTGTAATTTTAGATTAGTGAACACACAAGCAACTCTAATAGATGTCACTGGCAGCTCTGCTTCACTTTTCTGTTTGTAAGAAGTATAAAAGTCAGTAGCTCCACTAGCAAGAATGATGTTAGTACAATCAGAAATTAATATTCCAGTTTAGCTAAGGATACAGGTAAATATTACTATAAATATTACTATTTCTCTTTTCAGAAAAGTCAGATCAGATCAGTTAATGACATGGAAAGGTAAAATGAGCTAGCAATGTAAGAAGCTGCTGCTGCTAATCTTACCAATAGCCAGGGCTCAGTAGTTTATCACTGTATGCATGTGTCAGACAAGTTTTCTAAGCCCAGTATAATAGATAAAGTAATATTTAAGTTTGTTGAGGCAAACTATGCTGTTACACTGCATACAAAATAAAATTTTTGTATGATTTTATTATTAAATCAGTGAAATAAATATAATGTTGAAGTTAGATAGCACTCAGCAGACAGCAAACTAGCATCTTTCAAATCAATGTTATAATTGGCAAATGTCCACCAATACCCAACAGCAACAGTTGGCAATTAATTAATTAATTAATTAAAAGATCAGTGCACCCAAACACAGTTCCTCACAATAATCCACAGACTGTGGTGTGCACACTACACACACCAGCTGTCTATCCCTGTGCAGAAATGCCAGTACACACTGACAAGATAAACACTTATTATTATATTGTGATGGGCATCAAATAATAGTCATGTTGTCCCCTACCTGTCTCTGCCCCCTACCCCTCTGTCACCCAATTGTCCTTTCAGTCTCTACTGTGAAAAGTCGAAATACAAAATTTAAAAATTCAAAAATAAATAAATATGTAAATAATTTGGACTTGTAAACATTGACTAATAAAGGCCAGTAATGACCACTTTGAATTTCATAATTCTGGGAATGGGACATATTGTCCAACAGCAGTTGAGCTTAGGTATGGAGGTAAAGTGTCAGGAGGTAAATATTAAGTGACACAGTGACATTTTTTGTTGTTGTATTGGATCTGTACTCCAGCTCACTGGATTTTAAATGAAACAGTGATTATGAGGTCAAAATGCCAACTTTCAGCTTTAATTTCAGGGTGTTCACATCCACCTCAGATGAACCATGTAAGAATTATAGCCCTTTTTACGCATAATCACTCGAAGATGTTATTTTCGTGCCATTGTTGTGTTGTGTGTAGGCAGTCAGCCAGGCTACGCTGAAGAAGGACACCAGTGTGCATGTGTTATGGACACCCACAGAAGGAAGCAGGAGTTACTTTCTCAAAGGGACGAATACACTGGCTATCTGTGAAAATGAATCTATGGCAAATATAATATTTTGACTGATTCAAACACTGTTTATTTCACTCTCTTTTATCTTATCTTATTGTGGCATATTTTATTCTATTTTATTTTCTGTGCTTTTATTTGCCTGATTTTATTTAACTGTAGTGCTTTAGTGTTTTAATCTTTTTCCCCCTGTAAAGCACTTTGTAACTTAGTTTTAAAAGGTGCTATATAAATAATGTTTACCATATTATTATAAGTAATTATTTATAAGTATTATTATCATCCAAACTTGGACATGTTGGTCAAAGGAAACTTTCACTTGGTGGGGCTGGGCGAAAGGTCAGAGGGTCATTAAAGTCATTATCTTTCATAATAATTTCACATAATTTCTTGAGTGAATTACTCCTAACATCTTAAACAGCCTGCCATATAAACAAAGTTCTCTGCTCTCATTGCCTCTTCTTCTGCTCTCACTTCATTGCTGCTGTAGAATGGTACTTTGGGTATTATCAATGGCCTACAACAATAAAAAATGGTTTTAAACACTGTTTAGAGTGTCAAAACATTAGTGGAAGCAATAATCCTAAAATTTCAGTACAAATTATGTAAGAGATTAATAATGCTCATAAAAGTTCTTAGTGGGTGCTGAACCTTTACAAAACTGTAATTAATTCAGGTGTCTTTTACGTCATCATCTGGATGGACTTTTTTGTTTTCCTCGTGAACACAACCTTCAGTCTCTAGATAGATACTCACCCTCATCACTGCATCCAGGCCCCATGCAAGGCTCAAAATCCTGGGTGTGTGGGCAGGGTACACTGAGGTCCAACTGGGCCTTGAGCATCCTCTGCCTCATCCGCTTGCCCTTTTCGCACGTGGCCGAGCTGCAGGCGGACCATGGAGACCAGTTGGAGTAGATACACGTCTCAGGAGTATCATCTGCAAGATGGTAAAGGGAATAAAGATACTATAACAGCCTACCACTGTTAACTAGGCTTTTAATCTTGTGTAAGAGAGAGAGAGAAATGGGAACAGGGTCCAGACCTTCCTCCTTCTCCTCCTGGGCAATGTCTGCTACAATGTCATCCACATTGTCCGGCACAATGTTGCACTGTTCGCCCTGTGGACACACAGAAACACAGTAATGTTGCAACATATTAAATCCTTCTGTTTGTCTCTGATAGCTATCAGAAGGAGTGACAGCTGGTAAATGGGAAGGGCAGCATATATAAGCTTACAAATTCTCTTAACAGTGGTATCCACACAGTACACAGGGGTACAACATACTATATAAGAAGTTTTATAGTTAAAAGCTGAAAGTTTAAATTGAGTGTGTGTCCATGTGTGGGTTGTTTGTGTAGGTAAATTATGAGAAATGGGTTGTAGCAAAAGGACCACAGAAAAAAGCAAAAAATCCTCCAAAATCCCCACAGTGGCCTCTAGATGCCACTGAAGGATCGCTAACCTTTTATGGCTTTCTGGTTTGTAGCCAGAGTTTCCAGAGAATGTGTTTCACCACACTTCAAATTATAATTACAAAATGTTAATGTTTTAACATTAAATGTAAGGTAAATGTTTTAATGAACCTTTTTTTCAATGCTTTTTGTCATTTTATTTGCTGAAGTTCTTTTGAGAGGTACATCACACATTTGAGGTATTATATGTTAACTTTGACACTGGTGATGATTGGTCAAAATATCACCATTACATAGTGCTATGAGATTACTTTGATTACATTTCCAATTACATAAATTATACCTTACATACTTTGAAGTAGTTGAAGTACAGTTGTTTGATGCACTTGAAACTGAACTGCACATTACTACTACTAACAAATGACATTTGAGAACATAAATTATATTTGAGTAAGCTTATATTTCATTTTTGTTCAATTTGGAAAGTAGCAGACTTGTTGACAGGATTTTTCTTTCACTTTGTGAAACTCTACAAAAACAGGAAGTACATCCAACACTGATCAATTGCTGTATTGATGGACAGGATTGAAGTCATCATCGTACCTGCTGAGCAGTGATAAAGAAAAAGGAAAGGTATCTTTCCCTTCCTCTCTGTCTCTGCTTTTGAAGCTTTTAAAGGCATGATGGCAGATATTAGAGGATGCCAGTTCTATTTTCATGTTGATCTAATTTGGTTGATTTATCACTGTAGCACAGAATCAAGAGTGTTAAGAGTGAACTAAGTATATATGTGAAGAGGAGGTGCAGAGCTGAGCTGGAAGTACTGGAGGATCAACTCAAAATACAAATAAAGCAAGAGTATTAGTGACTATGTAATATGTATAACACAATTCAAGTCTTGTTAGTATATCATTATGGTTATAAGTCGCAAACACTGTATGACAGTCGGAATGTTTACCTTTATCTGTTAAAATATTCTTCTATGAAGCAATTGCCTGCATTATGATCATTACCATGCTACCAAGTATCACCTCATATATTTTCAACAAGAGCTGACTGATATGAAAACAGAGAGACCTTTCTGGCGATGCGTTCCACCACCACCCTGGCCACAGGAGTGATGGCGCCCCCTTCAGGGTCATAGAAAGGGCTCTGTGGATGATCCAGGCTGGTCAGGGGACGGATCTTGTCCTGGGGCACAGTGGGCTTGTTGGGAGACTAAAAGAAGCACACAGAGGAACAGAAGAAGAGAAACACAAAGCCGTGGATCTTTGGGATTTCAAAAATAACACACTGTCAGGATTTGTTTGAAAAATACATTTGTGCAAGTACAATGAGCACAAAGTCACTCAAAGTTGCACAAAGCACAAGTCACACAAAGGACAAGTTACAAAGTTGGAGAGCAGCTGTGGAGGAGCGATGTAGTTTATGTGGGATATGCTCTTATTAGTCAACAGTAAAGGTCTGCCAGCATGGGGTTGATAGAAGCATCACCGCCAGAGGCTGTCTGGAGGCAGAAGACCAGCTCATCCTTCACCCCCCACTGAGGCCACCCACAAAAAAAAACAGGGAAAGAGCAGTTCTGTTTGTGTTAGGGAGAAGGGTAATGAGTGGCCACTAATTAAAAGATACAGTAAAAGTAATGGCACAAAGGATGGATCTCATTACTCTGTTACAGGCCTGTGCCTTTAACAATTTTGTAAGAGAGCCAAAGTCCCACCCCACTTCCAGAATAGCTTCTGTTCCTCCACTGCACAATGTATTTTTGGATAAAGGGTTTCTTTCATTTATCTTTCTGAAAAGCTTAAACATGATACTTGTGTGAATTCTGTCCTTATTCTCAACCAAATGGGTAGTACGGTTTGAGCAAGTTGTCATTTTAACAAAGATATGCCAATGTTTCTTATGTTGGTATTTAACATCTACATCTTTGAGATTTTTGCAGTGCAGACCTCGTGTGAGTCTCTTCATTTTATTGAAAATCATGTATTTGCATTTGAGTGGATGCCTGAGATTCAGATTCAATATACCAGGATTTACAGACTACTAACACTGGATTACTTTGATCTTTAAGAAAACTTAAAAACGTGATGATTCTCAGGCAGGTTCTGAAGATATAAGGAGTGTTTTTTTCCTATGATTTCTAAGCTGATTTATTGATGTTTATACTCAATGGACATCAAAGATAATGAAATCCCAGATGAAAGTTTAAGTCACACTGAATGTAAAAAGATGTGTATCATGTCTGTGTGTCCAGATCTGACAGTTATGAATCCGAGAAGTATGATTTTTTACGCTAATTACAGCAGCCAGGCACTAAGGGTTTTAAAGTACCTTAATTGCCTCTATTAGCTGTGTGTCATGGCCACTGCTGCAGGTCCAACTGCTGACTGTGTTGATAAGTCGGCCAAATCAGCAGGTCAAATTACAATAATTAACTTCCTGTTGTTTTTAGAACGCCTGTCCCTTTCACCTCACGCAGTATGTCTCTTCCTTCTGGGGGAGGCACATCTCACCATTTGAAAGCTCCTGATGTATACTGATCCATTTTTGCTGTTGTTAAGGATCATGGAGTTGTCCAAAAATGAATGTATCAGACTATACAGTAGATGGTAAGCTGAAGCTGTGTTTGCTATGAAAAAATACAAAATACCAATATGAACAGACTTCAGTATTTTTTGACAGTTCCTTTCAGTCTCTTAAAAGAGGACATAGTCAGTCTAGTCAGTCAGAGTTAAGCAGAACACAAACTGAAGGTTCCTGAATATTCCCGAGTTGCCCTCACAGTACAGTTCGATTTAGTCGGAAAGTGTCTGTAAGCAAAGACAGGCGTGGTGTACAAAAGAGTGTGTGTGTGTGTGTGTGTGTGTGTGTGTGTGTGTGTGTGTGTGTGTGTGTGTGTGTGTCAGAGAGAAAATGAGAGAGAGAGGAAGAGTGAAATTATTCCTGAGGCCGGCCAAAACAAGCAAGAGAGCACAGTGCAGCGGGTTCATCTGTGAGCTCCGAGGGATCGGCCAAAGGTTTCACACATGTTGTCAGTTGAGTTTGGTCAAACATGCACAGACACAGCCCAATCTATTAGTGCTGAATGGAGACACTGAGCATGCAGCAGACAGCACCTCAGGGTGAGGGCGGGAGGGGAAGACGTTCAAGGCTGTTAAAGGAGAATTGGATGGGTGATGACACTTGAATTGTTGCAGAATGGCACTATGTGAAGAGGTGAGAGAGGGAGTGATTATGAATGTGAGCAGACAGGCAGATGAAGAGGAAGAGGTTGGTATAATGACAAGGTCAAAATGCGAGTGTGAAGGGAAGACTCAGCTGGTGATGAGAGTGAGGAGGAAGGTTATCCAGCGGGGTAAAAGGTGGAGAGAATAACAGTTTGCAAAAGGCTGTGATTGCTGTGGGACTGTGGGGTTGCAACCTGAGTTGAGTCACACATTCAGAGGAACACTGCTGTTTTTGTTGCATGATAATAATAATAGATAACACCCCCCACCCCCACCCCCCTCACTGGTAAATTTTAGTTATTTAATACATTTGAAAATGATGTTTCACAAAGTATCTAAGTGACAACTGACAAATAATGTGTAAATGTGTAAATTACTTTCAAGGTCTCTAGGCATTCCAATGACTCATATGCTACAGTTTTCAATGTAACTCACTGAAACTCAAAAGGATATTTCAGAGTGTTTGCTTTCTTCACCACAAACACTGGAAATTAATAACTAACTAATGCTCACTCTAGGAATCTGAAAACATCACCACTATTGTAAGTAGATAGATCAGTCACGGTACATAACACGACAACACAGACACAGAGTGAGGAAACATTCTTGATGTTTTTATGTCAGTCAGTATGAATGTTTGAGAGCAAATTACTGAGGTAACATAATGCTTTAATAAACACATTTTTTTAGTTATTAATATCAAAATGTTTGAATGTTATTACTGACCTCGTATGTCACCCCACTATCAGTGCCTGCATCCCAGGGGATCAGGTCCTGGACCACCTTCTGGACCCAACCACACTCCTTGGTACACAAGTCCTCAGCAGACAGACCCACATTCCAGTCTGGACTGGGCCCCAACATGGTCAGGTAGGACATGAGGTGGCGGGTCCGGTCCACTGAGAATTCAGCTGAGGGGGCGGCCCGCCTGAGGAAGAGAGTGATTCAATGCATTTTGTAAGTGTGAGTAAGGGAGAGAGACAGAGAGGTGTTAGCTGCATCCCAACTGATGTGTGGGAACTTCTGAAGGATGTGGCCCACGAAGGTGTGTCCTTCAGAAGACCTGAGGCTAGGATGCACCTGCTCCACCTGAAATGAGATCTCCAGTCTGAACAAAACCAAACCTAATGATGGATTTGGTTGCGCCTCGTGAACTTGTAAAGTCATACATTTCCAATTGTGTCACCAGCAAGTTGCCCTCAAATGGCAAAAATGAGGAGAACTAGGACAAGTTTCTGATACCCAAGTTTACAAGGTATGACATTTTACTGGCAGTGTACCAGGCCCAGTGCACACTCAAGCTACTACCTGCAATTGAAATAAGGTAGAACTTATTTCATCTCTAAATAAATGTTTTTGCCCAAGATGCTCAGTATACATAGTAAAGAAAGAAAGAAAATAAAAGCAGAAAGTAGAAAAGTAATACTGTGAAATGGTTGCTAAACTAAAGGAGAAGTTCACCTGGAAGTGGGAAACTGTGACTCTCCTTTCAAGAAAGAGAAAGGAAAGGTACTTACAGTGCCTACAAATCATAGTGACTGGCAAATATGTAGTTGACATATTCTAGACTCACAATGCAAGACGACATATCTCCACACCACATTTGCTCTGTTACAGTACAGGAGACACACACACTCTGGTCATCTGTCTTGACCAATGATTGACAGCTAAACAAATTACAAGAATTTTCCCAGCCAATACAAGATTAATTAGGAGTGGGAAGATTCTGGTTACACAGACAGTTAGCAAGTGATTCCTTTTCACCTGTCACCATGCCCATATAAATCCATCTGACTTCGTCTGACTCACTCCTGCCCTTGCACACTCTACTAACGATGGCTGTAAAATAGCCCTTATCCTCCGGGAACACACAACTTGACTCAACTTTCCTGGGACTCTGCTCAGTGAGTAATGCAAGTCTGAGGTTTATCTCAGACAGCTACTTGGGCTCTACAAAAAGGTAAAGTGTAATTGACAGAAAAGGAGAGACAGAGCAAGTCTGGTAGCAAATGAGGAAGGGATTAACCACCCTAGATAACCCCAGTGAAATGCTTTTGTTATTCTAAAATGTTTCTGGTTTATGAAACTGTGTGTATTCTTGGACAGGTGTTGATACGAATGTTAGTAGGTGTCATGGTGTTGCTACATGGATATTTGACACTAAAGATTCCCCTACTCACTCATTCCCTTACATTTGACTGTTCCAAAAATTACTTGTGTATGTGACAAATCAGTGTTTTCTGATTTTCCGAGTTCATGTCTGGTTAAGTTTAGGCAACATAAACTACTTGGTTAAGGTAAGGGAAACACTGCCTTCATACAAAAAACAAAACAAAACAAAAAGTTTATGGCTGCCCTTGGCTGACTAATTCTGATTAGTTTAATAAATTCTTCCTGCCACGAAACCTTTGTAACATCCAATAAAAGTCATGGCAAGAAAAGATTTCCAAATCTACACAACCTGAAATTTGATTTGACTGGATCTTGGTGATCCTGGTCTTGCTAGCTAACAATACCATTGTAACTGCAGCAGACCTTTTACCATTTAGTGCTCAATAAATTAACTGACTGTGGAGTATCCATGACATCTATTAAAAAGACATGATTTATTTAAAAGTAAAATATTTGCTGAAATTGTTTAATCATTTAATATAAACTCTTTTGTTGAAAGACGGCACATTTATTGTCCTGCAGAAAAAAATGCTAAACCAGTGCTTAAGGTAGGTAATTTCTAGTATGCAAACATATTTGGTTGCACAGTAGCTAGTGGAACAGAGGCTAGCCCAGAAGTGGGGCAAGGCTCGCTACACTACTATACACACACACGAACCACTTCTTTCAACCCCAAAATATAGTTCTGAGAGTGACAGAAATAAAGAAGGCAGCTCATTAACAACTGTATCCTTGTCTTCAAAAGCTCCTTATTTCACACCGTTGACAACCATCTTATTTTTTTAGCTGCTAATCAAATGTAACCCATGGAACACCAAAGTAGTCCTCTGGTTATTAGAAAGATGCCTGACACGAAAGAGTGGGAGCGGGGAGACAACAAGGAGCCCAACTGAGTGTCATGGGAGGTACTGTAGCTGTCATGGATGTAACCATTTTAATGCAGTATAAAGTGGGAAAAGTGGCACAGACAGCAGGTGAACTAATGAAGAGAAATTTTGTGAGGAAACTAAAGGAGGAAGAGACTTAGTGTGTAGTGTGACTTGGTAGAGAGTGGGAGGATACAGTGCAACACAGATAATTATCTATTCTTAAAATACTAGTTTGGTAAACTCACAGTACCAAGACTTCCTGTATGTTTAGTGGACTAAGAAATGAATCAACTTCAGCCTCTGCCTCATCTCCTAAAGGCACAAAGCAATTCAGACAGCCATTATAACACACCATGCTTGTTGACCAACTGATTAGAGCTTGAAGGGGGCAGAGGCAGGGTGACCACACTGCCCTGACTTTGAAGGATGCTCCAAGTGGCCAAAATTATTAATGAAAATTATTTGTAATGTTATTTGTGGTATTTAATAACATATTACATTTTCACACTTGTTATATGGTGTTTTTCTCTTTTTCGGTACAAGGCCATTTCATACTTCTGAAAAAGAAGATTTGATGTCTTATTACAGGACAATAGTTCCACTAGACATGGCAGAACAGGTATTTTGGAGCCACATCTACCGTGAATTGTCTCTGAAACACAGAGGCTGCGGGTTTTGTCAGTCCGTGTTTCTTATAGGTTGGCTTATACTGTAGACATACGAAACTCTGATATATACATACAAAAATTTGTTCTCATGAAAAGGGCATTTTCATTTAGAAAAAACGCTCTATGTTAACTTCTTTAGCTAATCTGCCGGTCTGACTTCTCCAGGCTGCACATAGACGAATGTGTACTCATACGTTTGTGTGGCAGTTTTTTATACTTGTACTGGATGTAGTACGTTCATGTTTGTTTTTGTGTCCGTTTCGAACCCACCTCCCGACAGGAGTTATATAAACCAATCAACTTGCTCGACGCGAAGATCCGCAAGACGTGTTGTTGAGAGTTTTGGAGGTGTGCACGTTGGTTTCTCTGCGATCTACAGGCTTACCCAACACCTTTCTCTATGTAGGTCTGCGGGGACATTTACACGTATCTTTGGAGAAGCATAATCTTGTTCCCACCAGAGACAACAGTGCTATAGGCAACTATTTTAGAATCACTGACTTTTAAGACTACAGACTGAGTCATTTGCATGAGCCGACTAAGATCAGATGGAAAATAGAGCATATCACCTTTTAAATTTGGAAAAACTAAGTGTATCTGCTCAAAGTAATTTCTGTATATTTTGACTGCAAAATGATGTGGCAGTGAAAGGACTATCAAGTCATGAACATGCCTTTGTCAGCTGAGCTGGTCTGGCACAGGTTTGCTTAACAACAGAATGGCAATTTCTCTATCAATATGCAGCGTTCCAACAGTAAGACTTGGGAGCAGTTGGAGAGTGGCATACCATAACAGTTGAAGGTTCCACAACAGTGCCAATGTGGCTGTAGTTTTAATGGACTACATAGACTGCCACAGTTTGGACAGCCACAAAATTAACGGTGATATTCCTTGAAATTTACACTACCATACTTGGAACCTCACTGTTGTCATTCTATTTTATTGTTTTACTGTATCTTTTTTGTTGTTTAATTACTGACATACAATTCTATTGATGTGCTTTTCTATTGTATTGGGCTTTATTTATTTACC